>NC_083492.1:11450000-12050000 GCF_905332965.1 Bombus pascuorum
TGTTCCGTGAACGCGAAGTCTCAAAGATGCGTGAAATTGTCTTCCGTGCGAAGTTGTCTCAGCGGAATATTTCGATCTGCCGGCCGAGAAAGAAGCGACTGGAGCCACCCCCAACGGAGTCTATGTCGCCAACGATGGCATATTCGTCGTCGTGGATGCGAGGGACCGCTACGTGCGCGCCGTCGACATTGTCACTACCACCACCATCACCGTTACCACCACCACCACCAGCATCGCCGCCGCCGACGCCGCCGCCGCCGCTACCGCTCTGGCGTCAGTCAGCTTTCTATCGATTTTCCGATACCTCGTGACCAACGTTGCTCGATGCGCCGATACTTCGAGCATAAACATCGACTACCCGGCGACCTATCCTCGACCGATGAGCGCGTCCTTGTCTCCGAGCTCGATCCGATTATCGAGTGTCCACCTCGATCTTCTTTTCTCCACGAAACCAAAGCTCATCGGTGCCACTGTCGTTCTTACTTCCTTTTAGATATTACACAAACGTCTCTGCGTGTGATCTTGCAAACATTTTTCTTCTTTCTTTCAACCTGTTTCACTCTGTAGTATGTTTACGGTGCTTTCTCGTATTTTTTAGTCTTTCCGGATAATCTTCGATTTAAATATACTTCCCGGTGAAACGATAATCTGGATTAGAACGTATTTCGATCCTCGAATAAAATCACCAGTACACTGCAGCGTATTTCGCAGTCTCGAACCGAATCTCCGGATCAATCGACAATCGAACCGCGGAACCACTCTGTACAGCAGCGGTCTATCGATCAGCGTTCCTGCACGTGTGCCGAAGCGATTGTCGCAAGCAGCGCGTCTCGTTCACAGGTTTCGACGCAATTACACGATCGAAACGCGCATCCCCGTGCCTGCAAGGGTAGGGAGCAGAGATGTCCTCTTGCCGGAGTCTTCTCGAACGCGAGCGACCCCTGCGCGTGTGGCAAAGCTCACGTTCTAGCCAGTCTGAACGCGATCGGTTCGAAGCGATCGGTCGAAGCGGCGTGTCAATCGCGACAGACCCTGGGGAGAGAACGCGTCGATAGGTCGGATCAATGGCGGGGGTGGCGGTAAGAGGCGTCGTCGCGCGGACGGCGGATCGATTTCGTCGCGACCGTACGTACTACTCTCTACTCTCCCGGTTCGATTGCAGCCGTCGAGGAACGGCTTCGACCGCGATGACGCCGTATCGGTGGGGAGCAAAGCCTATCGGTCGATGAATCGTTGAATCGTGGACGATTGGAAGCACGCGGAACGAACATCCCCGACCGTGATCCTCTTCGACTCGCGATCCCTGCCCGTACCGTTGCTGGTGCGCATTCACGCGCACGCGTGCGCGCACCCCTTCGGAACCTGTCACCCTTTCTCACCGTCCTCCTCCACCTCCTCTCTCTCTCTCTCTCTCTCTCTCTCTCTCTCTTTCTCTCTTTTTCTGTCTGTTTTCCTCCCTACGTCGAATGCCACCCCTGCAACGGTGGACTAAGAAGGAAAGAAACTGCGTGGCAACTCGCGACAACACGATCTTCCGCCTCGAAATCTCGAAAAAGAATTTTTAGATGTTTCAACCTTCTGCCTTTCTTTATGATTATCCTTGCCGCTGTCAACTATTAGCTGGTTAACGAGTCGATGTCAGATACAATCGCAGGTGTGTTAGCCGCGGCTTAGGGAACGGCGCGCGCTCCAACCCCAATACGGAGGGAGCGAGAGGAATCCGCTCGCTTTCGAACAAGAGGAAGCGAGCACGGAGTTGCGCAAATCGCGAACGCGACTACTACGTGCCGACGAGCCGCTTCGTGCGTCCTTCGCGACGAGCAGGGCCAGCGGGGAGGTGGACGAGAAGGGGTCTATCGGGTGGGGAATAAAGAGGGGTGGAGATCTTGCGACGGGGATCTGTAACGAACTCGATACGCAGGGGTCTAGAGGAGGGACGGGTCGGGAGGGGTAGCGGGACGAGGTCGAAACGCTACGAAGGGGTGGCTCAGGGACTGACTGACTGTTCTTAGTACCTCCGGCCTAAGGGATGCTCATCCAAGGGAAACCTGTCCTCTTGCAGCCGTTGCGCAGTTTTCATGCGTTATTCTTGAATATTACGACGTGACGGTTCGTTTCGCTACTTGATGAAATTTTTCCTCATCTCGTTGTCGTTATTATTCTCGTTGTGCACTTTATCGCGGAAATGTAGTGGCGAGCGTGTGAATAGGAAAAGCCACTGCTTTTGCAAAAAGTACATACACTTTTTTTTATATTCCCCTTAAGCGCTTCAATTAACTGGAAGTATGTGTAATATGAACATCAAGAAATCAATTATCAGAGAAAAGAATCAGGAGAGTAAAGTTTTAAAGGGCAAAGGATATGTGGAGGACAGGAAGAAGCAGGCGTTGGTACAGGAGAAATGAAAATTAAAGTAATACGACGATTATTGCAATCAAAAAATCGCTAGCAATATCTTTCATTGCTAGAATTGTTATTTTTGATATCGAGTCGATTGCTGTTGAAGTTTTGGTTGGTTTCTACGACAAAAGACAGTTGCTGGACATTTTGTAGATTCACGTTTCGTGCAAATTATTGTACCGCTGCAAACGTTAGCCGGCTATTTTTGTTCGTTAAAGGGCAGGTCTCATTTAACGGTAAATAAGCAACTAAACTGTTGCACGCTTAGGTAGATTCGAATCAATTAACGCGATTGTAATTAGCGTGTAATGAATGATACATGTACTAATTTCTACAATTCAAACCTTCGACAAGTCAACTCTCTGTTATGTAATGTATTTTATTTTATAATAATTACCCTGTCGCAGTATATCAGCTAACTTCTACAATTCGGTTCTCTATAGCGTTATGTATTTTAACTGTCTGATGATATAATAAAGTGTAGCGGCACATGAGTTAGAGGACAATTCAAATCATGTTGTTGTTTTGTTGTTATTTTGTATCGGAGTATCAAGATCGTTAGGATACACGTAATGTAAGAATAAATAAACTCCGAGAAGAACAATGCCGTCGTTAAGTGCAACCATCGAACAAAGACAAATCTGAATTTTCCGACTCACCAGTATAAATAAGCGGACGCGATCGCAAGGAAGTGTTACAGTCAGTTGTCGATCAGTTATCAACCAGTTATCAACGAAATATCGATCTAATTAACGAGTCATTAGCGATCCTATTTTACGACTTATACAGTGTACGAGCTCCCCAGCGAATATAGCATATTAATGCATATTAATTTATTATTTTAAATATATTCGACGGTTTCAACAACGAGCTATCTCGTCCAATAAATCTCACGGTCAAACATCCTCTACACGAGTCCTCTACAAAAGTAACGAAAATTTCGAAATAAACGATTTGGAAAATAAATATCCTTTGTCGCCAATACTGACGATTATTTTCTGTAGAAAGAAAATAATAATAATATATGTTACGCACGCTATTGCTAAAAAATATTTTTCTTATTTTTGACAAAGTGTATTTTAATTGCAAAATTACTGATAAAATCGTGACAAAACTTTTCCGGAGCGTAAGCAGCGCGCGTGGACTTTGGGATATTTCCCGCGCGAAGAGCTGGACTAGCGCACGAGACAGAACAGGTAACCCAATCGATCGGTGGAATCGAAATGGTCACACACCTGTGACCGATTTCGAGCCACGCGAAGAGAACACAATCCGCACGAAATCCATCGGCGTTCGCGACCGAATAAAATCGATATCGGCCAGTCAAGTCGAACAGCGAGAAATAAAAACGCGTTGCGCCCCAGCAAACAGACAGAGAGAAACCCCACACGATTCGCGAGCAGCCGCTCGATTTCCCTTCGATGTAGCAGTCAATTTTTAGAGAAGGAAACACCACTTTTTGTGAAATCTCGAGGAATCTCGACTCCATCTCTCATTGGTTTGCTCGTTTAATTAGAATGTACACTTGTCTTATGTTTTCCCGCAGTTCTGTAAGGAGTAATTTTAATCCTTTCGAAAAAATAACAGCAAAATACGTCCCAGTCTTTTAGAATCTTTTAGAAACATTACCGAATCATTATAATTTTTAGTTTCAAATAAATATGAAATCGTATTAGAACGTAAGGTCCTATCTGTTTTTAAATTTGTTCAAATTTTACATTTATTTATTGTTAAAAGAAAACTTCATCTCAAAGCTTCTATTGGAAAACTATTAGCACTTATGCGGTTAAACAGATTAGAACATCGTTAGTAAAGTTTAACAAGTAACAAATTACAAGTGATAAATTACTTTGCGTGACAATAAAAATTGATAATAAAAAGAAGGGGAACCCTACAAGTAGATTTTACAAATTACAAGGTAACTAGGAATAACAAGTAAACTTATCCTGTTAAATGATTAAGCGACTATTTAAACTACAACCTATATAAACTCTATTTCGCAAAACGTAGCACAAGTTCCCCTGAAAAAGTCCATGCTTTCTGCGAAGGGTAAAGCTAAAAAATTCCATAATCCAACTTTCCCCTACGATCCATTCCTCTCAAAAGAAGTATTACAACTACACTGTGAATTTTCCTGCACTTATGAAAAAATGTTAATGTACAAAAATATGCAAACTGCGCGTAATACGCAAGGATAGATAACATTCGCAAAGTAAATTTCTCGTTAGAATATTCAGTGCTAAACGAATCTCTGCTTAAATTTCTTCTTCGTAATCGTCCCCATAAAAGTATGAATTTGCATAAAGAGTGCATAGTCTGGTCATAAATAAATAATATCTAATCGCGAATAATATTTGATAAAAATAACGATCAAAGAACGTTTATCGTGTAAACGATGAAGCGAGTAGAAAAAACGTGGAAAAATCGGGGGGGTCGATCTTGAAACGAGGGCACGATAGCGTCGTCCAGTTTCGCCGTTCCTGAGGCTAGTCCAATGGTGGGGAGGCAGGAGAGGGGCAGGCAGCGATGTAACGTCGATATCACGCTCTATACCGGGCGTCGCGACGCCTAGTGGGGCGACCGGAGGATAGGGGAAAGTTCCACATGGGTAAAATAATCGATAGCACGACCGATATGTATGTACCAAGCGCCTACGTACTATATACGTCCGTACATAGAGGAGGTACACGAGCGCAGGCTGACTCCTATGTACCAAGCGCTATGTGTGTGGTTACACGCGAACCGTGGTAGGCAGACAGAGAAGAGGAACGTGAGGTGGCGAGGGCGAAAGAGAAAGAACGGTCGGCCTATGCACGTAAACGCATGCTGCCATAAACACGGAAACGAGGCAGAGGGTAGTGGATCGAGGGTGAGAACGTGGACAAGGAGTTTTGCGTACGTATGCGTGGCTAACGAGAATGGATAATTCGCGCGCAAGTCGTAGAAACGGGTTAGTAAGGGGCAGATTCGGAATTAATAGAACGTAGTTTGGAATTGGGTGAGAAGAGTGAGAGATCGATGAATTCGTAGATTTAGATTGATCGATTAATTAATTCGTGACAATTCGTGTATTTCGACTGGTGGATCTTGGAAACGAACAATGGAATATTAAAATGGAACGAAGAAGGGTGGCGAGGGTGTAGGAACACTTTTACGAACAGGCACGAATAATTCGCGTGGAAATCGTAAAGTACAATCACTGATCGTAGTAGGTAGGTAGGTAGGTAGGTAGATTCGAAATTAATGGAACGTAGTTTTGAATTGGATGGGAAATATCGAGTGGTAAATTCATTGATTTCGATTGATTCATCTCGGAAACAAGGGATTGAAAGACGATAAAATGAAAAAGAGCGAGAAAGAATTTTTCATACGGATAACAGACGAGAATAGATAATTCGTGTGGAAATCATAGAACAAATCTGGTCAGAGTCGAAATTGATAGAACGTAGTTTGAAATCGAATATCAAGCATCGGTAAATTTGTAGATTTCCACTAATGGACCTTGAAAATAGAGAATTAAAGGAATATAAAATAAAAAAAGATAGAAACAGCGAGAAGTTTTACGTATAAACAGCAAACGAAAGTGGATAATTCGCGCGGAAATGGCAGAAACTGGTTAGATTTAGCCTAGTGGTAGATTCGAGATTGATAGAACGTAATTTGGAAGTGAGTGGGCAAAGTAAGGTGATAAAATTCAGATTTGTAAATTTCCAGTCGTGAATCTTGGAATACGAACGGAACAGAGTAAAGAAGGTCATACAATTACAAATTTATCGTTTCCACGAAGTCACGCGAATTTGTATATACGTTACACGTATGTTCTTTAACAGAGTAATAGCGAGGTCGTAAAGTTAATCAAGCACGAAACTACAAATTTTTCTACAAATTGTTGAAATGGCGCCTTAAGAAATGTTAACCAGATAAAACAGAATTAATCGATGTTGTTGCGACATCGATCGATACCAACGCTTAATGCGATAATGTACGACCTCGCTATTTCACCACCGCAGACTATTATACGTAGTATAAAGATAGAAGAAGAAATGGTCAGCATATCCAAGATAAATATACAAAGAGGCAGCACACGAGCATAAAATTTGCATACCGGCTTAAAAGAGAGATAAGGGTGTTAATATAGTGTGCAAATAATGATAGTTTAGAGTTACCTTGTCTCTAATGACGAAACAGTAGAACGGACGAGGGAAAAAGGGACGAGTGTGGGCGTAAGATCAGTATACAAACGACGAAACGAGGGCCGGCTAATAATAACTCTGTGCAGATTTTCCATATAAACATGACGACGTGTGAAAACGGCGGGGGTGCGAAGAGAGAGCATTGGGTATCGCCGTGGTGCGAACGAACAGGCAAAAGGTGAAAGTAAAATCCACGCGCACAGCTCTCTAAAGCGAAAGGGAGAGAGAGAGAGAGAGAGAGAGAGAGAGGGAGAGGGAGGGAGAAGGAGAAAGAGATGAAAATAAAAGCTTGTCCGTTGCACGATAGATACTCGTGTAAAGTTAACTTCATAGGGGCGAGGAAGATAGAAATAATGTGAAACATTTTCAAATAACATTTACACTTATCCATTTAAAAGAGCGATAAACAAAGAAGGGAACAAAATAAACGAAATAAAATGGATATCTCCGTATACAAAAATATACCCCATAAATTCAACAAGGTACAAGCACGTAAAAAAGCTAAAATGGAAGAAGAATTTCATGTGCGAACGTGAAAACACGAAAAGGATGCAAAGATGGGATACGGAAGAAAGGCAGAAATTTGTGTACGGTTGGCAGGAGGGTTGAGCGCAACGCCGACGCGCTTGTGAAACCGTACGTGTCCCTCGAAAGAGAATCGCAGAGCGACGAAGGGAAAGGGAGGCAGATAGTTGCTAACACATACGCGCCAAATATGTGCGACCACAAGTATATGGAACGACAGCGAGACGGAAAGGACGCGAGGGGAGCTGGAACGACGAAGAGGGCAACAGGGGCCGAGGGACAAGGGAGAACCTGCGAAGAACACGTTTGTAGGTGTCGCTGATCGAGAGAAAGCAAGACGCAAACAGGGAAACCATATGTACCTAACGTGAAATTTGTACATAGCCGCAAACGGGTGAGACCGAGAGACCGGCAACGCTGCGAGGGGATGCACGGTGGGGATTGAAACGCGTACGTACGCTTAGGCACACGTATACGGGCCATTACAGGCAACCGTCGGTCGGTGGTCATCGCGAACCATGAGCGCGCTCTACACCCTCGACGGCCATTGAAATTTTCTGAAACTGTGCCGCAAACAGCGAATCACACCGCTCGTGCTGCTACCACGCCGGAACTCGAAAGTTCGATCGGTTTATCGACCTATCTTCCTGTTACAACTGTCCACGGCATGTTTTCGTGTCTCGCTGGCGTCGATTTTTAAATAAATAACTCGTGTTAGCCTTGCCTTTTCGATCTTTGTTCTACGAATTTACAGCGGTTTCTTTCTCGTTTTTTAAAGGAGATAGAATTTAAAGGAGATAAAATGTGGTTGTTGGAAAAAAGGTTATGGTTATTTTTAACATACTTTTTCGGCGTAGTTGTTGGCTGTTATTGAAATTCCTGGCTTCCTTTGATGGAATATCGAGAACATTCCGCGCACCCCTTAAACTTCATTTCTTGAATGACGCATCTCGCCGTGCGAAATAGCTTCGTGCGTTATGATCTCGTTCGATTTGTGCAGATCTACCATTTAGAAAATTCAATCCACAGCGACCTAGATTTTATTTGATTATCCTTTCCTGGTTCTCGGTTCTGTAGTTTACAATAAGAATTCGTAAAGTTCGTGTAGAACTTGTATACCTAATACCGTGATAAAATACGCTGAATATCCTGATATTGACATTTAAATAGTGCAAGTGTATACTAAAGAATATATATGTATAGTACATAGAAAAATACGCCATTGCTGTGTCTTTTCATAGGTGATACGAGTTAATAATCTGGCGTTGGTATAAATCGGTCAAAGTATCTGGATACGTAAACGGTATTGTATCATTTTAATGCAGCGGATATCTTTTCGAATTCGTGACCGAAAGAAGGGATCGACCAAGATTGCCTTAAATTCAAATATCGATTTAGAATTAGGAACAGCACAAGCGTTTTTCCACTTAGCCGCATTCGATAAAAATTCGCATTTTTATCCGCCAGAAAAAGAAGCAGGAAAGTTCGATCGACGGAATCCCGCGCGTTCCTCCGCTATCGATTATTCGACCGCGCGGAGGATTTTAATTTCGCGCGGGCAAAAAGACTGCCGCGAAATGGACGGAGAATTTTTATGAATTAACGAGATTTTGTTGCGCGTCCACCCAGTCTCCACCCTCTACATAGCCCGCGTCGAATGGAATGTAATTAGGTTGAAACAGGAAGCCCTCGGGCCTCCTTCGATGCATCCCCCGTTTCCGGCCATTTTTTATTCTCCGCTGCATCTGCCTTCGCTGCACACAGTCGCCATCTACGAAACTACGATCGTTTTTACGTAACAAGCTATTGAACGATTTGATTGAAAATTTTCGTAAATCATATTAATCGTAGTTAACCATAGTCGAAAGAATATTTATTCTAATTTTGTTTCTTTCTATTCTTTTTGGAGAAGGATATTTTAAAATATCTTTTAAGGTAATAAAAGTTATTGGAATAAATTCGAAATATTAAAATATTAAATAAATAAAATTTATTTAAAATATTAAAAATAAAATATTAAATAAATAAAATATTATTTAAAATATTATTTAAAATATTAAAAATAAAATATTAAATAAATGAAATATTAAATAAATTCCAAATATTAAAAGAATTATTATGAG
This sequence comes from Bombus pascuorum, assembly GCF_905332965.1. Taxonomy (NCBI): domain Eukaryota; kingdom Metazoa; phylum Arthropoda; class Insecta; order Hymenoptera; family Apidae; genus Bombus; species Bombus pascuorum. Next base: position 11,459,242 of record NC_083492.1, read on the forward strand.
CAGAGATTCAAGTGATTCGAAGGAAGGGCGCCCTTCGACGAGTATTAACGGAAAACGTCTACCACTCGCAATAGATCTTTGACCTCTTCGTTCTCAAATTTATCAAAGGTATAGCAACGTGTCATTACTCTTTAAACCGAATCAATTACTCTAATATCACCTTTATTATTTAGTTTTCTTCCATATTCGATGCAAAAAAGTCTCCCAAAATCACTTCAACGCTCGCATAATCTGTCCCTCCGAAGACAATAACCGAAACTTGCTGTTAAATTTATTAAAGGGCCAGTAACGCGCATCGAACGTCGGCTTCGACCAATTACTTCGGTAATAAGCCGGTCCTCGGCTCCAGACAGACACCTAATGTTCCTACACCGGTCAACGAGCTTGTGAATTGTGGAGGACGCAACGGTGAAAAGGAAACGCCGCACGGGCCCCTCATACAGATGTCTCGTGAAGTCGCACCTGGCGGCAGGTGGTGGCTACGGCAGGGGTTCCCTGCAGCCCCTTCAAGTCCCCTCACACTCGATAGATTCACGCGTGTGCCCGTGATCATACGTTACCTGGCGCGTGTTCAGCCGACCTCCTCGAGGAAACCGATCAACTGCTCGCCACGGACCGTGGAATCCGTGTCGAGCATCCTGGTTTAGTCCATTCGCGTCTTCCGGCTCGTTCAGCGTCGTGAATTCAAAGTTGAAGCACCGTGTATTGCAAATTGCAATGGGTAAAGATTAAATTTGTAAAATTCCATTTGCAAGTGGAAATTATTCAACGGTCGATGAAAATTCTTGGCAATTAAATCATGATAAATATAAGACATTTTGCAAAGTGTTAATCAAAAGTAGGAGTTATCAGGACAATTTGTTATTGGAGAACTTGTTCGTAATGTTTGGTTCAAGTGAAATTTCTATTGGAAATTATTCGCAGGTCGAAGGACTCGTGAAAATCAAGACAAAACAACTTTATTGATCTTGGTGACACGTATCGTCGTTAAAGGCCGTCGTAGCGATCAAAATGCCCTTAGAACGTTCCTGTAGCTTCTTTTAATCGTATTCTGCTCCGATAGTGATGCTCATCTCCTCGGAAACGATTACCGTTTGATGGTACCAGCGATTGGTATCCAGGACAACTGCGCGACAAATCGATCGTTAGGAAATTTCACAATAAAGAAATCGAGCCAGACTTACTTATTTCGCCAGGATGTACTACGACCTTCAACCTGTAACAAACGTAATGACACTCTCTGGGTGGTTCCAACATCCACAATTTCTCACCCTTGACCTGAGCTTGCCACGAAGGGTGTTCCACGTCGTCCACCTGAAAAAATCGAAATATTTCATGGATAAAAGTAGAGAATGAAAATAAATATTTATTGAAGGAGTACCCACGTGCATAGGGGCCCCATATCCTTGGCTACCCATAAAAATCCAATCGGTCTTCTCTGTTTCTGCAGTGACAGGCAGAAAATACGGCCTTTGATAGTGTTTCCTGAGCACACCGCCAATTTCTTCGTCACAGTTACTCCTTTAACAAGAATTATAATTATATTGTATTTCTGTATATTTGTTTATTATCAGCTAGTTTGTTATATATATATATGTTTAATAATTTGCATCCATTTGCAAACAAAATTACCAGAATTTTTTATGAATCTAAATTTATTAAAAATGAATGTATGAAATCTTTTCTCACTTTGTTTTAAAATATAGATTCTAATTCCCTTCTCTTATTTAACGTGTAACGATATTTTTACATCATCCTGTACAAAACAATACAAAGTCCATTTCACAATGCGAAGTTATCAGACAGGAAAGGAAACGAAGAACGCGTCGCTCGACACGAATATGAGTTTCTAGGTAATTGTTTCGATGAATACGGTCCGCTGGAAACTACATAGTTCGCTTGGAAGCTCGTTAGCCGGATTGTGTGCATACGCGCGAGCTTTAGGGCGGTTATTGAAGCCCCAAAACTGCTTTCTTCACGGGCACCGTTCGTCCAGACTCTCGGGACACTTACTAAAACCTTGGCCAAAAAAACATCACCAGATTTAACTGACAATGACATTTAATACCATCCCCTATGTTCTTTCTCCTAATCGAGCGCTAACAAACTACCTTTTACTTTAAAATAAATTTCAAATAAATCTATATTTTTCCTTTTATTTTATATATAATCTATAAAAATGCTACAAAACAATACGATTTTAATCCAGCATTTATTTATATTTAAATTATATACCAGAATATCGTAATACAGTATTACCTCGTTAATAGAGAAATACTTCTTGCTTCGTTAGTAGACACGGAGTTATTCTGATTGTTTTCAGAAACTGCTTCGACGAAACAAGCGTTCGCGTTATATCTCAGCTACTAATGAATTATATCATATCTATGTCTCGTGTATCATGTATGTACATATAAAATCGATTAAATAAAATAGAAAAATCAAATAAATGAAAATTACAATGGAAATTGTACTCACCAGCCTACGTACCATGGCTTCGTCCCTTTCTCCAGCAATGATCGACTAGCGCTCATATCGAACACGTCCTGAAGACTTTTAAACTCGGTTTTATAAGGAAAAAACTGGCAATTCGCGTCCTCTCCGTCGTACAACGATTTAAAGAAAGAAAACGAGAATGTTTCCATCGCTGTCCAGTTAGTCATGGCATCCGTGATCACTACCGGTCTTCCAGAATACGCATATCTAATCCTCGAAAAAGATCACAGAGGGATGAAGAAGATTCCAACATAGAAAATAATAAAATTGAATTTTAGATATACTTTTGTGTATTAACGGACGAATAAAGTAGAATGAGAGGGGATTGAAATTAATTGAGAAACGTAAGTGGAGCAAGAACTGGGGGAATTGGACGAGCCAGTACCGTTCCTCAAAAATGGCAGGATCCACGTTGGATATCCTGTCAACCTGTTGAACGTCCCGACACATTGAACAATCCTCGGCTGGCCGGAATATTTTCTGCGTGAACGAAGGTGCTTCCGCCAGGCACTTGAAAAATATTCAACTCTTAACAAAAATCGATTTACTAACGCTAAAAACCGATTTAAGAATAGGAAGAAACGCAAGGATAAGGACCGATATTTTACCAAAATATTTACTAAAATTCTTCGAAAATAAATCAAATATCGCAAACAACAATTAACTCTATTTAAAAAAAAGAGAGACAAAATTAAAATCTCTCTTACAATCATGTGACAAAAATGATACGATTAAAGTACGCGTAGAAAGAAGCGAAGATAAAAACAAATCTTTTATTGAAAAACGATTTCTCCAAGGATTGGTCTGTCTTAAAGCTCAGATCGGTCGACTTTCTTATCTTTCTTTTTAACGAAAAGGATTGATTTCGTGGCTTACCTTGTCGTAACGAACGGTGTGCACGTAATTCCAGAGGAATTGACCTAGAATCCACGCGAGGATCAGCAAGATCCACAGGTGTCTCCTGCGGAACTTCGATCCTCCGGGTCTAAGAAGACATTGAGCGTGAAACAATTTCACAGACCTGCTAGGAAGTGTTGCTTCCTCGATCTTCGTCACTATCGCGCGTAACTCCTTCTTCGCCAGTTCGAACGACTTTTTCGAAGACTCGTTGGACACTTTGTTGCTATTCACGTCCGTCATGACATTCGATGAATCGATCGCTGTGTCTCGAAACTTTGAATATTCGTAAAATAATCACTAAGATGTTACCGATCCTTTTCCAAGAACTTTCTGTAAATTCTAGAATTCTTAAGTTTAAACTGCAGAATCTATGAGTTAAGCTTAATGCTGTTTAAAGTTTAATGCTCGAGAAAACTTCGTCTTTTATTATTATTATTATTATTTTAGATATCGAAAATCTTGAAAAAGTTCTCTAAGACTTCTGACGGTCCTGATGGTCGACGTGGAACTGTGCCAGCATCCTTTCACGGGGTTCCACAGAGGCAAAGGACACGGTTGCGCACGGGAATGATGCGATACGGGGGTGTGAAATGAACAAGAATCTGGGCTACCGATTGATTGAAACGAGATCTACCCGAACCAGTGGAAAGGGACATCGAAACAATTTCTCGTCTATTTTCTACACCGGCAAAAAAGAATTTCCGCAAGAAAAAGTATTAAAAAAAAAAAAATAGCCAGAATGATCAGCTGTCTTATTTTAATGTCCAACGATTCGAGGAAAGAAATTGACGAAAAAGGGGAAAAATTTTCAAGTTGATAAACATTAAATTGAAATAAGGAATCAAAAGATTACATAAAGAAAATTATTCGTTTTGCAATTTTATGAGGATTTTGCAAGAAGCGAATATGATTGAAATTAAAAAAGTGGGCGATGTAAACGTGACGCATGAACGGATCTCCCTTTGCCATAAATGTGTGTCGCTGGTTTCTTATCACATGGAGCAGGTGGTGGTGATCAACGAGCCGTGAGGATTTTCTTGTTAAAATACAATCATCGAGCTAACTCTTATCGCTCGCACCCATTTCTTTAACGCGGCTCCTTTCCACCTCCAATCCATCGATACCGTATCAATTTTTAACTGGAACGGTTACTTACTCTACCACTGTTTATTCTATTATAAAAAATATTTTATATACATTATGTATTTTTTTATATCTTTTTCATTTTTTTTTTCTTCCAATTGTTCAACTAAATTTAATCGACTTCTACGCTTAAAAGAAGTTCGGGAAATCTCGAACGAAGAATGATACTAGGAATATTAAATTAAATTTAGAATGGATTTTTCGAATGAGAAACACGTACAGTGGACGATTCTGGTGTAATTGTTAGAGCGAAAGGGGCTGTTTCGTGCGACGACCAGAGGGATCCACCCTCGTTTACGATTGCAAATTGACAATCTACGTGCCAATCTGAATCTTCGTTAACGATTATTCCACGTAGAATTAACGTTAGATTCTCTTTTTATGCTTTTCTTTTTTTTTTTTTTTTGTTTTTCAATGACTAATCTGTTTTGCAAGTTGTCTGACGTCCTTGTGCACGTCAGAATATGCTTTTACGTGAAACAAAGCATTTTTAAATCTGCTTACTCGAACAACGAGAAAGCGAAAGAGAATAGTAATGAAGCTGAATTAAATAAAATATGAAAAAGACATAAAAAATGGTATGAAAAGTATGACAAATATTCCTTTTTAATAATCCTTCGCTCAAAGTACTCGATGTTTAAATAAAAGTCATATACCTTATTTAATTCGAAACATTCTGCCATCCTCTTCTATTTTCTCTTTATCTGCAATTTTAAGATGGATCCTTTTGTACGGGATAGTAAAAAAGCTAGGTCAAATGCTTTCAGCGCAATTAAATTCTTTAATTGTTGTCAGTCGGGTTCGAAATACACTAGTCGATCTTTTATCGTTAATAATTATTGTATATACTATGGTACTCCTTCGATATAAATAATACGACGTCAATAAAATAATGACAATATGTTTGCTCTTCGTTCCCCGTCTTAACAAATTATATATATTATATACCTACTTCATTTAGTACTTGCTTGTCGTCGATAGATTGCGTAAAACACGTACAAGTTAAATAAAAACGGCGATGACAGTGATAATGATCATGACAATGATAATCTCCACCGCGTTTCTCTCAAGGGAGACGACTGAAGGGAGAAACCTTCGAGAAAAAACAATCTTATCGATGTTATCTATCGTAAAATCAAGGAACAATTAGGCTAAAATTATCCGATTAATGTTAGAATTCTTTTAGTAACTTGTTACAGGTTCCTTAAGAAAGAAAAATTTATTTTGACGAGCCATCTATGAAATGAAATAAATAATGCTTTGAAGGCTTAGAAATTCTTTTGCAATAAAAAAATCTAGTTGAAAGAATTAAAGGAGGCATATTTTCTCGAAGAAAATGCTACTTCCAAAGATTCTCCCCAAGTCGGACTACAACGTTTTACAACTAATACTAAATGTGTGGTGAAACTCCTCTAATACATCTAAAATGCACATCCATGCTTATTTAATGCTCCTTTAATTTAAATACGTATGCAGCACTGTAGCCTATCATTTTTTTTCTATTTGTTATGCACGTGTTTGTGTCATTCTTTCTCTCTTTCTCTCTCTCTCTCTCGCTCATTTTTACTTTCTCTCTATTCGTCGTTCATTCTTCCTTTCTCACCCTATGTGTATACGTATGCGTGTATGTATACGTAACGTGTATGCTTGTATGTATATGAAATGCATGAATTTCTTTCTGGCATATTTTCCTTCTTGTATTTCGCATCCCCCTCGCTTTTACTCGTGTCTTGCGCCATTTTCCCTTTTTCTTTTCTCTCTCTCTCTCTCTCTCTCTCTCTCTCTCTCTCTCTCTCTCACTCGCCCTCGCACTCGCTCACTGTTCTCCTTCTCCTTTTTGACGGTGAAAATTCGAAATTTCCCTCTGTGTTGCTTCGAGGTCAACCGTTGGTTCGTCCTGCTAGTTGGCTTATAACTCTCACGTGGATGTGTTGCGAAGTTTCCCTCGTATCCGTTTCCTGGTCTCTTCGATCCGTTTCATTCTTCGTATTCCCTCTTTTCGAAATCGATTCTTGATGGAGCGGTCTAATGGAATCACTCGAGTTTTGCGCTATCAGTCTTCTTTGAGTGATCGGTGACGATGATCGCGGTGAAGGATGAATTTTGGATCTTCGGTCGGAACAACTCGGAAATCGAAATCGATCGCGTTTGATTGTCAAAATCATTCGCACAGATTATTGGTATGTACGTAATGAAATGTGAAATGTTTAAGCTTTAATTTCGCAAATTATGATATTGCGAATTGACGGTTCACAAATATTTTAGAATTTTTCTAGTTTGATGAAACTGGTTACCGAAACAAAAGAAATCATTCAAATTCCCAGTAAACAGGGTGTATTTAAGTTTTGATTTTCCAATTTGACATGTATTTAAAATGTATAAATATATGTATATAATGACATTTCAAAAATCTAACGATAGTTAATTAATATCGTTATTAAATTGGTTATTAAGACAAGGGAGGTTTGGATTAATGGAAAAGGAAAATAATTTCTGTTATTTTCAAGACAAATAGTTGAAGAAAAGTCATTCCGATTTTCAATGTTCGTTTAACAAATGGTACGTTTTAATTCAAAGGATCGAGATCGATTCGCGATTAGTTCCGCGAGAAAGCAGCAACGCAAACAGCTTCGATCGCTGTTCGTGGAAAAGACAGCTCCTTAGGCCGGTAAGAATCGTGTAAAAAACGGCGTAAAAATTCGTTAGTAAAACACGACGTCGTTAAAAAAATTCCGGACGCATCGCTTCTCGGTGCTTCTTTTCTTTTTTTGCATTTTCTTTTTGATCCTTTTCTTCTTATCCATTAGAAACCGTAGGCTGAAACCTTCATAACAGCGTATCGATCGATTCGTCGATCTACCGTCGAATCCTTTTTGAAAGGACTCGCATGTTTAAGCGATTTCGATAAACAGAGTCTTCGATCTATTTTGTAGAATTAATAAATTATAACAGTCACTCGATATAAGACGTTCAGAAATATTCGAATTGTTCAAAATAGATTCACGTTCGATTTGCGCGAAGCTTTACGAAGTATTATGCATACAGATACAGAAACTTTATTAAAAAATAACTGCCATAATAGCTGCCATTGTTCCACAAAAAGAAAATGAAGAGAATTTGACGAAAATCTTTGAAAGATAAGAAAAGAAAAGAAAAATATATATACGGTATATCTAAAGATACTTCGAGAAATCGAACGAGCCTCGTACAAAGACACAAACGTAAGTTTCTGTTTAAGGATAATTTCTATAAAAGTTTGCACGTACTTAGGTATATCATGCAACGAACAACGGAACGAGCCGAAAACGTAAATAAAGTTAGCCTTTTGAAATTGTTCACAAGGCCCATTTTTAAGTATACGACGAAGGTAATATATTGCAATGCCGAGAAATTGTATTCGATTAAAAAAATTAAAAAACTTCCGTGTGAATTAACGTTTCACCAAGAAAAGATCTTCGCTAAGTTGGCAAAACTATTGGCCAAGGCAACAATAAAAATACAAATGACAGGTTGAATAAATGTCAAATTCACAAATATACATTTTAGAAATAAGATTCGTCTAATTGACAAAACTTTGATCGCGTGTGAGTGTGTGAAAACATATAAGAACGTCAGCGACACGAGGGTGTTCTCATTTACACCGTTAGATTACATCAAAAATACGACTTGCACTCTAAAACGAAATTTAATTTTCAAAGTGAAACGAGTAGACGATAATACGATATCGTAATAATTGTTAAAAATTGCGTAACGAACATTGCAAAATCATAAAAGCTCAAGGGAGAAGTACTTCGAATAAGATGATTTTCTCGGCAGAGCATAGATTTCCTTTTTTAACTACGTAGATACAAATTTCTCAATTTCACTGATCAGCCTTCGATCATTCTACACATTGTAGTATAACCGCACATCTTCTTTTCTCGAAGGCGTGTCGTTTTTTCATTTTTTTCTTTTTTCTGCGAGCACGTCGCTCCACAGACTACATTTACAAAAATCTTCCGTCTCCCTGCGACAATTCTCTCTTGCTCGTTAATTCTCGTAGAAAATTAGAAACGTTGGTACACGAAAACAATGAAAAGCGGATATCAAAATTTCGGTTCGTTCGAGTCAATGGTGGCGGCTCTGTCAATCCTCCGACGATGTAACAATTAATCCACCAGACTTCAACAAGGATCTTTCGAATCGTCGAAGAGGATCGCCATTAATTTGTTCTATCGTCCTTTCCTCGACTCGTCTTTCCATCGTCAAATTCAATTCGAACTCTTCCTTAGATAGGCGAAATATCGAAACGTATTTCTCAATATTTAATCTCGATCGTGTGAAATTTCTCAAGAAATGCCTTCGTACAAAAAGAAGAGTGGAAAAAGGTCCCAAGATCAATCATCAACGTCTAAAACTTGCTGAAATTTCAGCAAAGATCTCGAACTACGATGTCAATTCCAAACTTTGCAAAGTCATCGAGGATACGCAAAACATCATCCTCGATTCGAATTTCAGAAAACTTCAGAATCGAAATTCGTCGAAGACACGAGTGAGAAAAGGACAGAAATTTATCAGAGCCGTGTGTGTCACATTGAGCGGAATGGTCCAAGGTCCTCTAAGAGGTTTCGCGGCAAATTCGCGCGCGTAGATGATCTGCTAGCAGTCCGAACGATAAGCTCGAAGGGTACCTCTCGATTCGTGAAGAGGCGCGGTTTGTTACACATTATCGTCTCGCTATCTCGATATTGATCGCGATCGCGCGCTCGTTTCTGTTCGAAATCGTGTTATGAATCATCGTAACAATAGCGCAACAAACAGTGGCCAGACATAAAAGACGGTGTATCGGCATATTTGATCGTAATTAACGCGAGGATCCCATCCGATCGTAAATCGAATACCCATAGGCGATAGAATATCGTGACGACCCACTTACGACTGTGGATATTCCGCGCAACGGGTGCATTGACGGCATTCGTTCGGAAGCGCTTGTATAAATAGTATATGATATATAGTTCGTGAAATTTTATCGAAATGTCAAAACATTGTTACGATATTATTAATGATGTTACAGATCGTTCTTTCATCGTAACAGAAACGATCGCACGAGCTTTCGCCCGATCCCTTCTCGAGGAGGGTCGATCCTGACGCGACTGATATCTTGCAGGGTAACGGCGATACAGCTTCTGCTTCCGGTGGCACGTCGACGATCGTTGGAACCAGTTTTCTATGGTCACCATCGTTAATTCGCTCGTTTGTCCTTAATTCGATCTCGTCGTTCGTTCGATTAATGAGAAAAAAAGCGAATAAATTCGCCTGAATATGAAGGATGAATATGTACAAAAGTTAGGCTGTTATGAACGACTACGCGGTTGATAGATATCGAAAAAGTACGCTTGGAGGATGAACGAACGTTTGGACCGGTTATGCGAGACGATCGACGAGATCGATGATCTTTTTCCTTTTTTTTTCCCTTTTTATTTATTTACTTATTTACTTATTTAGTCGATCGTGACGTGCATACTGCACGAAGCATTTATATATACACACACATACACAAACACATATATGTGTGTGTGTGTATATATATAATTATGAATCGACGAGGGAGAATTATTATTCTTCTGTCCCCGCGTTGGTATTATACTTTCTCTCAGTAGCTATAATCGCGAACACAATCGATTTTTTTCAACTGTCATAATAACATTATTTAAGAAATAGAACAAGGATATATTTATTTGTATACATATAATATATATGTATATATATCTATATATATATAATATGTATATCGGCTATCAATAGTCATCTCTGTCAAACATTCGATAACATTGAACATCACATATTTCCTCTCTCTGCTCATTCGCACCCTTTCTTTCTTTAATCCCCCATTTCGTCGATTCTTTCTCGTTCACTTGGTCTCGATCTAATTTCTTTTATCTTTTCTTATCTTTTTTTCGTTTCAACCATTTACACGACAGCAATACATTAGAATATGACGAAACGTAATAGCGAAGAACCTTGATAATCGTGTGTCTAGAGGACCAACGAGTAATTCATTTCTATCTCTTTCGTCTTAGCTTTTTATTCTTTTCTTCGCGTTTCAACCGAGCAGCCATCCTCGAGAACGAGAACAGATCTTTTGCACGATGGGATCCAATCGATCTCATCTATTGGCAACGTGGTTCTCGACAAAGGTGCTCATTCCTCCACTTTTCCCTCCTTTTCCCCCATTTTCTTATTCTTCCTTACGCTGTTACGTTTACGAGTGGACATTTTTATATCGGCACGCAAACGAAAGTATCATGCTAGTTTACACACTCGCTCGCATTCTTTTCGTTTCTTTTCCATGCACTCTCTGTTTCGCACGATCGAACCGATTGGAAAACTCGGAGAACAAAAAAACAAAGTGCAACTCGCAAATATTCGGTATCCTCGTTACATGCCACACCCACAGCCTCAGAAGTTTACATAATACAATAACGTAGCTTAATCGATACGCCCTCCTAACGCATGTGTGTGTGTGTGTGTGTGTTGGTGTAGCAGTTAACGTGTATGATATACCTATATGATATATTTATATTTATATATATTTATATATATATATTCATTCATCTTTATACCCTCCTATATTTATAGCGACGGCCTCGCCTCCTTTCTCCAAGGATACCGCCTTAAAATATACATATACATGTATATATATATAATATTTATATATATACTTATATATATAGTGTATATATTAATTTAGAATTGTGCAATGAAGGTTTAGAGCCATTAGTGCGACTACTGCTGCGGATGTGGTCGGACAAGTCGCTTTCCGTGTCTAGTATACATCGATAACGTGGGGTGCGGAGTGCGAATTCTTTTTTATATTTCTTTTTCAATTGTTATATATTCGTTTCTTGGTAAGACCGTCTTAAGCAGATACTCGGTGATCTAAACTTCCATGGAAGCTTATTTAAGAGGCTTCCGTGTCTCAGCCACTAACACCTCTATACCCTTCTTGTCCTCAGTCTTCCGGTTCCCTCCAATATACATCGTATCTTCCAACAACACGTATCATTCTCAGTGCAGTAACGACCTAACCGAAAATACAAAACCAAGAATCCTATCATCCATCCTTGTCCTCAATGCCCTGTCCAGTCTTCTCTATCCATCATCCAGCAAAAAAACGGCAAGATTAATTTCTACTATTTCCTTTGTTTCTCCTTTTACGTTTCAGACACAGAGTCCTCGTCCATCTTTCAATGATTCCCGCAATTGGGAGTCGTGAAATCGTCTTCTATGCGTACAGCAGCCTCGGGGGAAGGATGACAGCCCCCTGGACGGCGGCTGGACCATGGACACCCTGTTATACCCAGGAATCGCCGGCTGAGGCGGCAGTCGAATTCGGTGGAACGTTTACTGTTGCGGTGGCGGCCGAGCCATCGGGAACACCAACACCGTCGGCTACCCACTGGCCAGCCGTAGGTGCACCGGCCGCGACGCCCACTCCCGAGCCGACGACCGGGCCCTGACCCTGCGCCTGTCCCACCCCCAGCTCATACTGCCGCTTCTTTTTCTTCTCCAAGTTAACTTGCGCGTAGAGCGGCTCACCGGGTTTCGGTTGCTGCAACACACACACAAGCCAACGGTTAGTTTAGAGCCCTGGCTCGGAGGGTAGCCGGGGGTGGATCGGTCTGGAGTGGGCTGTCACGTCGCTCGGGGAAACGGGCCCGGTGGATCTTTTTTTATTTCGTACCCCTTCTTGCTTCGTCCTTTCTGTTACCTCGATTTTATTTTACTTTTCATTTCGATTCCTTTGCATTTTGTTTATTTTTGGAAGGTTAACCCTTTCGCTATTATGGTAGAAGGAACTACTAGTCGTTACACCGATTTTTAGGTTGCAGATGGTTGATTAACACAACCCGCGAACAAATACTTGCTATTGTATATACGGAATTTCGACAGGTTACTGTGGACAGATACATCCAACGATAGCCATAACTTAACTTTGCGGTCCAATGTGAATTCAACATTTTATTCTAACTCTAACTAGACCGTATTCGATGGATAAACTATTTCGAAAGCTACTCTTAACTTTTCTTTCATTTTCTTAATTATACAAATTTCTATAACAAACAACGTACACATATTAATATTTTTATTAAATTAAGTTGAACTCGATGTAGGATCGCGAACAGTTAACTGATTTAATAGCGAAAAGGTTAAAATATAATTAATTTTACAGCTTCTTACATCTTCAAGGGCATATTGCGCCTCATTTTTCTACTTGTAAAATGACAAGGTAAGCCTTTAAAAACACCGACTCGTATCTTACAATAAATCAATCGTAAATAATATTACCTATGCAACCATATCTATCAAAAATCAAGAAAACGGGAACACAATTCCAAAGCTCCTAAACAATCGTATTATGACAAAAAATATAACAACAGCGACACGATGGTTACTGTCAGATACTCTTTTATTATGCTCGATTAATTTGGATATAAATAGATTATAAATAAGTTCGTGCAATAGTCAATGTGTCACTATAAATCATGCTTCGAAGTGCGCTTAGCTTTTCTCTCATATGATAAAAGTCGCTTAATGAGTGTGTCTGTCTACGCGAGTTCGCGTTTATATATATAAAAAGAAGAAAAAGAAAACCTCTTTTTTACATTAATAGTTGATCGTTAAACACGCTGCATTTCGGTGATATTAAACAAACAGTGTTGTTTATCCAAAAAAAAAAAAAAAAAAAAAAAAAAAGAATCCGCGGTAATGATTTTTGTGCTTTCATTAACGTTACCCTGCTTGTTCGAACTACAAAAATGGAATCGTGGTTTTAGTCGAAACCGAACTCTCCATGTATACACGTAGATTACTTGTTGCATTCTTTTTTTTCTTTTTTAAACATTATTCTTATTCTATATCGGAGATAGACTCTGTATCATCTGGGTCAACGAGTCAAAATTAAGTCCTCTATAGAAACAGATTTTCTCATAATGGAATCTCATAGAACTAGTGTATACTGTCGCGCTACTACGGTAATCGCACTAATCACTGTCAATTAGGCAGCGGATCAGCCTCTTCGCGTAAATATTTTGTGCGCTTCTTCTATTTTGTTTTAGTTCGATTGATAGGGCGATTATCGGTTGAATTTTGGAAAGACATTGGTTTAACTGATTTCGTTGGATTTACACAACTTGTTGTAATGGCTGAATGCGCTCCCTAATCGTTGGATAATGTCAAGTACTTGGTCCTGCAATAACTAATCTATTATACAATCGTAGAATAATGCGAGACAAACTTCAACACTAATAAACCGACGGTTTAACTTTTCTGTATGTATATTTCTTCCTATTACGCTATACGGACATAAATAATAGAGTATCTCTAGAAGAACAAGGTTCTTCTGTATCGTTACATAGTCGCTAATAAATGAAATCACGAATTATAGCTAAGTAAATCGGAACAATGAGTTATAAACGAATCGTTGTCCCTTGCGTAAAATCGAATCGAAAAATTCTCCTTGTTATAATTCTTCTTCACCGTAAGTATAAAAAGTTGAAAAGATACCAAATGTCAAAGATTCGTTGAAAGAAAAACCGTAATGAGTGTAACGGACGATTCGAAGAAGCATTCACGACGTCGAACGGATAAACGAACGAAACTTTACATTAAAATGTACGCAATTGCATTTGAACTTGCAATATGCACGTTCGTTATCACGTGTTTCGCACACGACGTAAATCCTCTCTCGGAAGCGCGGCGATAACAACGCGTTTTGATCACGTTTTGTTCGCGTTACGTAAGTATATCGGTCGATTATTATATAAAAATGCTAGATACTTGATAATTCCATGGACTGTTTTATGGGAGACCGCCGTTAGGGCGACCCTTTTCTCTCTATCGTAATACTGTATACATTATACGAATAATGCTGGTTTCATATAGCATGAAACACGATGAATATAATTGGTACTCGTTAATTGACTTAGTTTATACACTTATGATAAATGTTCATTAAGTAGCTGCTTTCTCTTTTTTGTATCACAACTGTGTGAGGTTGTCGCTTCTATTTTTTATTTTACCGCCCTCTTTCTTCTCGTAATTTTCCGCTCTCGTTACAATGACGATCGTTTTTTTTATTTTCCTCTTGTTGATCTCCGTGTAAGCGGATAAATATCGTATAAATAATAGTTCTGCGTATAATTATCCTTCGCCTAAGTGTGCTCTAGCATTTCGTACAAGGAAATGCCTCGTCTTTCTCGCAAATATATGTATATATATAATAATAATAAAACAGATAACAAAAAAAACAACGAAATCGATTTGTGTACAATGAAGTAAAATCCTTCTTCGTTTGATCAAACTTCTAAAAACAAAAACTAACAGGGTGTGTAGAATCTATTGCTTGCTTGCCCCTGTCTTTCTGTCTGTCTATCTGTCTGTCTGTCTGTCTCTCTGTCTGTCTCTCTGTCTGCCTTTCTTTCTCCCTCTCTTCCTCTCTCTTTCTTTCTTTCCATTGAAGAGTGAAACGCAGCGGCAAACTTATCGATAAGGGGAAGACTTGACTCGAAAGGAATCACGTTTTGCTACTGGGTCTTTATGTTTGAATCTGTACTTTCATCTTACAAAGCTCATCGTTCGTTCTTAAAACTCTTATTGAGCGTGTCTCTTTGTTTATCTCATTTTTAAACGCTTGCAAACAAAAAACTGTGGTAACTGCGAATCAAACAAAAGTGACAATGTAATAAAATGTCACGAAAACCGGAGCCGGACCAACGACCGTCCGCGTTTCTCCAGAAACGGACTTTCTTACACTTTCGAGTAATCGTGAGGAAGATAGCGCTTAGTCTAAACGCCAGCGGAGTCTAAGTGCTCGTCACACAGTACCATTAGTTGTTGTTACTTACAGGCTGATATATAGTGGGTCGACCGACGTTATTCGAATTCATGTTCGCTCTCTGAATCGTTCTGTCCTCGTATCTGGTGCTCCCTTGACTCGCCATTGGTCGGTTTAGGGTGCTACAATCATAGCTATATTCAACGGAGGGTCGAAGAGTTCAAAAAAATCGTGAAAATATGGACTCTGCTTAACCGAAATTATCTAACAAAGTAGAATTGAATGGGGAAAACATACACATAAAAGTTAAACGCAGAGTCCGGGAACAGAAACGACAAAAATAAAACATCGGTTGGTCTTAAAAGGAAGAAATGATTATAACTTGAAAGCAAATGATTATTGATTGTCGATTAACGAGTGGTTACCTATTGGCATTGTTAGGTGAATTAGGCCCTGAATTCCGCGCTGCTACCGTTTTCGTGACGAAATCTTGCTCTTTCCAGCCGTGCTTCTTGTAAACGTCTCTCAGCTCTTGGTGCTGCCACATTGTGAACAAAACTTGTCCTACAAATTAACCGATATTTAGTTCTTCTTAGGAAAGTTCACAAAATACGTACTTATAATTTGTTTGCAGAAATTTAGAACAGAAATTGACTTATTCTTGCCTGCAAATTTAAGAACACGAGGCGTATATTTCTGGCGTTGCCTAGTAATGTTCATCAATCTGTCGACACCGCCAGCATCCAACAGAGATCGCGAGAACTCGGCGTTTTTCTTGATCACTTCGTTCAATGTGGCGAGAACGGCGGCGATTGTATCGTCACTTGTTCCTTGATCATGCTGGTTATTTCCTGAAGGTAACTTCTGGATGAGATCACGCATCGCGTATTTCCCGATCAGCTCCTTGTTACGCTGGTCTATCGCTAGATTTCTTAGAGCTGTGGCTACAGCACAAACTACGCGGTCCACCTAAAATGGACGACCAGAAATAACATTTTTTAAAACATTCTATCATCAAATTTTCATAGAACCAGTGCAGGTATTTTTCAGATTGTTTGATTACCCAGCAAAGTAAATTTAATTACTCGCGTAAAAATGTTAATGGTAATATTACAAAAATAATTTAATTGATACAAATTTTAAAAATATGAAAATCAATTAAACCTTTCTACCCTCCCATTTTTCTATTTCTTTATATTCCTCTACTCAAGTGTACCCAGCCCTATTTAAAATGTCTATCTATGTATTTATTTCATAAAAATTCTACCCAATATATTCATCAATTCCACCGCACTACATTCCCCGAATAATACTGTACCTCCATCCGCAACAACTCCACCAAAATGGGAAGTCCCTTCTCCTTCCTCACAGCCGCGCGAATTTCAATACTTGGCTGCCAGTAGCAGGCTGCGAGGTTCTGAAGCGCCCCAGCCGCCGCCTCAAGAGTCTCCGGATTTGAGCATGTCTGCAGCAATTTCAAATAAGATTGTACCACTTCTGGTTGCCAGAGTAGCTCCATTCCTCTGACGGGTTCCGTTCTAGGGCTGGTAGTGCGAGATGCGGTCGTTTCTTTTTGCACTGGTTGACCATCCTTCTTCTTCTTGCTGCCGCCAAAGCAACCCAAATTTTCACCTAAGGCACAGTAATTTGAAATTGACATTAATTACAGGAAAGGATCGTGATCAAAGTATTAAAAATCTTTTTTTTTTTTTTTTTTGGTTGAAACTAAAGCGAGGCTGAAACATAAAATATTTGTGAACCACAGCAGGGTTAAGTATAATGCTTTTATAATGTTTTAATAGAGATTATGTGAATTATTTTCAGTGTATTGGCACTACTTTATCAGAGAACTACACCAATGCCTGGAACATCGCAAACAACGTGTTGACAGAACAATTGCAACCAGCCAATCATAGAAACAGGCGTACGCAAGATGCACGGAGGGGATGCACTGTTAACGCTTGATGTACACGAACTGCTGATGAAATTAATCCGAGCACTGTAAAGACGATTAATCGTAACGCTTCAAAGCACAGCAATATTTTACACATGTTCACTCTTCGCTCTACGTATTGTTGGTGTTCTCTATTTACGCGAATTATGTATGAATTTTGTGCAATGTAACGACAAGATTCGCTTTGTTTATCGAACAAAATATTCATCCGGTAGAGTACGTGGCCTAATCGACGGAATCAATATTAGAACAATGATTGCAACGTCGATCACGTGGCTTGTTTGCCAACGATAGCGAACCGGTCCATAAGTTGTCGGTAGATTCATGATAAAAAAAATTGTCGTGTGAACAACTAAAGTAACCGTTGAGAAGCTTGGCATGCACTGACTATTCGGATTCGTTCGATGAAAGAAATAAAATGTCTTACCTTGACATAAACTGTATGCTAAAAAGATTGAAACACATTTTTAATCCATGCTAAACTAGAAAGGATATAAAGCTGTCTTTTTTTTTCTTTTTTTCTTTGCTCTTTTTTCTTTTTTGCTTCTTGTCTCTTGTAGTAGTGGGATCTCGTACGAAAGAAGAATTTGCGATACAAGGCTCATGAGAAACAAGAGAGAAATCATAACACCGAAGGGAACACAAAGATTAGTGTAGTTGCAAAGAGATACATACTAATCGACTGGTAATATGTGCTATTGCTAGTTAGGGTATCGTCGTCTCGCAAAGACATCGTTCCATCATTATCACGAATACACGCAATTATGTTGGATCAAATGTGTAAGCGGTATATCAACAGAGACGTAAGCACTACAACGAATGTTCAGTGTACACAGATGTGGAATATATCATTTTGATAGACTTAAGAAAGTATACGGGGTCAACTACGACTCCTAATTACTACCTTGCACGTTTCACACTCGATAGAATCTGAAACGTGCAATATATCATTAATATGCGACTGGTTTACTGTACAATACTGTGTTGCCAAGCGGATGTATGTTTTCAAATGCTCCGTTTTCTCCGTAACAACTCGATCAACTTCATGTAAAACTATTACTAAGGGACTATCGATCCTACTTTTCGGAGAACTAATTTTCATCGTACGTCAATTTAGCCTACTCCGTGTAAGTACAGAATCATACAAAAGCAAGGCAATGTTAAGTCTCGATGCTTGAAACAACATGCTTGAACAATAGAAGAATTTTATGCTGTGAAATGGCTTTAAAACTCGTGACAAAGCTAAGAATGACCATCTAAATTTTTAAATTTTATCCAGGTCACAAAGTACTTTACGAATTATACATTTTCAATTTTACCACTTATCGATGATCCACAAACCTTTATTAATCTACCTTTTATTTGACACAAATCATCAAATCATCAAAACTATGTTTACAAAAAGCACGCAATACCTAAAGCTTCACAAATTGCTGATAAATTGCAAAATTAGAAATTCAGAATACTCCATAACTATTAAGCTCTGCATTACATTGCTTTTGCAATACACTGTACCACGATGGTCTGCTGCAATTTTAGCGTCACCATACCGCTCGTATATACAGAATCGATTCAATAAAACGACACAAAATTACACCCGCTCGTCCTTCTTTTCCGTTTGTTGATCCGCTTATCATCAGCGCACACACAATTCGGCTGCATGCGTGTCACCACATGCCCATTGAGGGAACCCGTGTGTTTACCATGGCACGGGGGAAGGATACACTCGTGTCATTCTCGAAATGCAGGAGTATCCTCACGAGAGTCATCGACAAAACCTCACCTTTGACTGGAGCAGCTACCCTGTTCTGAACAGTCGACTGAATCGGATGTTTGTCGTAGTTTGGATCCTCCACCTCCTGACACCGATAACTCAGGTTCCGCAGAATACACACACAGTTCTCAACGATCTTGTTCCCGATGTTCGACTTCTCGATGGCGGATCGTACTACGTAAAGAAGGGCGTCGACCAAACCTTCGCACTCGCGCAGTTTCTTCCTCGCATACTCGCCAGCGCTAGAGACGTTTCTTAAGACGCCAGATGCGTTTCTGAACACGGTCGACCAGCATGTCTCGCCACTGGAAGAGCTTGGATCCCAGCCACTGTGCGGGATAATTATGTTGTTCACCACCATCGTTACGCCATCATCGATGATGGATTTCTTAAGGTCCTGGAAGAATGAAAATGTAAATACGTGTATAATAGTCTATAATCTATTTATACATATACTATTTAGGTTGTCCAAAGGTTTAATAGCCAACTTCGACAGTATATTCTACTATTAAATCAGTAAATTAATTCTATCTTTGTTTACATAACGTTATCGTCGATTAGGCTAAAAAGTGTTGAGTTAAATATATTCGTACAATCTTACAATTCTATCAAATATACCATACACGTCTACCCACCTCGCACGAGGATAAATTCCAAAGAACCCCCGTCACCAGTTCCTTCACGTCCGCGTCAGACGTCCTACGTAATAAATTGATCAAGGCCGGAACACCGCCAGCGTTCTTGATAGCCCTCTTATTTTCGTCGTTCTGTCTACCGTAAGACAAATTCCGCAGCGCGCCACATGCGTTCCTATACACGTCTGGATTATCGTGATCCAATAATTGCACTAACGGTGGTATTCCACCTAGACTTCGCGTCTTCTGCTTATTTGGATCGTCCATGTAGCATAGATGCTGCAGATACGCGGCAGCGTTCGCCTTGATGATGTTGTTCGGATTACTCAGGAAGCCGATCACCTCCGACAAGTTCGGATCTCGCCATCTCATAGACTTTTGATCATCGTCCAATGGACTAGCCATGCCGGGCACCACCGGATGTCGAGATTGTAGCCGTTGAAGATGAACCTCGTCGTCAAACATTCCCGGAGGAACTCCAGAGGTGAGTGGGACCGGATGGCCTTCGTCGTAACCGGGCACATCGCTAGGAACTGCGACTGGACCTACCCCGACGCCAGGGCCGTATCCAACAGGTCCATAAGGGGACGGAGACACGTAACCGTAAGCCACTTTATTCTCGTCTGAAAAAATGGGATGCCACACGAGGTTGATTACGATTCGACGATATGCAGAGCTTCCGCTAGATTGATCTAACGTTGTACTGCAGTATTCCATTAACTGGCCCGTGGGCCCGAATCTTATCTGATCACTGATCAGGTATAGAGGAACTATTGCAGGGTTGGGACTTTCATAGTCAAATAAGAAAAATCAACGGCTTGACAATGTATTAAAATCACAAAGAATTCAGAATGGAAGATTTAGAAGATAGCTATCCCTTTATCAGTAGTTTATAGTATATGTAAATATTATATCATGAATGTTACATTTTAAATTCGATGATTTGATGAATACCATATTTGATAGTTTGCTTGGCGATAGTTCTTTCGCGGGCTACACTACTAAATTAAAAGATCGAGTGGCGAGCTTGGAATTCTAGCTTTCTAGCTGCAGATCACAGATTTGATTTCTGGGTTGCCTTCTTTTCCTTCGCTCCAATATATTTCTAGAAATCCTAGATGTTTCCATTGAATTCACATGATTACCTGACATATGTGTCTATTTTTCAACATTAGTTCCAAGAAATCAGTTTTCATAACCGCTAGGGACATCAAGAGATGGTCAGTTAACGAATGAAAATCCCGGCCAGTTAACGTGTCACTAGTGTACTCGTATAGTTGAAACGCATAATTCACTCGCATTATCTGTGCGATGGTAGTAGCGTGGTTTGAAACAGTGGAATATGGACTCGCGACGTTAAAGAGACTCAACGACGATAAACGCGGTCAGATGAAGTTTAACAAGAGTGAAAGAGGCAAGAAGAGAAAGGAAGTCGACAAAGGGAAAAAGAGAGAGAAGAATAGAAAGAGAAAGGCAGAGAGAATGAGTTAAATAAATTATTGATGTGACCCTACCATGAGGATGCTGAGAGGGTTCGCCAGAGTCATCCATATTCCAAGAGTTGCTGATTTGATCTAGAGAGAACACAAAATAACAACGAATGTCAGGCATAGAGATAATTAAAGTGAATTATGCTGTGCCCCGTGCACGATCAGACAAATAGCCGTGGCCCGCTGCAACATGATAGCTGAATATCTCATTACACAGCTGTCTAGGTCAACGTTGCGCACAAAAAAAAAAAAAATAATTCCTTTCGATCAAGAAGAAACGACAATGATGCGACAAAGCCTCGAAGAAAAAAAAATGCGGATTATGAGCTATCTATGAGCTATCCGGTATCTTCCCGTTTCGATAACGAACATACCATATTGATCTCCGGGACCACCAGGACTAGGAGTAATACGATAATGATCTTGCAACGCGGGATTCAAACCTGGATCGATGTCGTTGTAACCGCCTTCCACATACGGTGCCGCCTTACGTAGGTATTCTTTAAGAAAAATAAAAGATGCATCTTAGACGTAAAGTGTTAGATCTTCGTTTATTCTATTGTTTTCCGCGGTTCTGAGTAACTTTCGTAACAATGACGAGACCATGTGAGACGGATAAAAATAACCGATTGCTTACCATGCGGAGGCGAGGCACGACTGTGCTCAGAAGGACTATGAGGACTGTGAGGAGAATGCGAGCGTGGCATGTAGATACCATGCGGACCCGGATACCCTGGCTGTGGTGGATAACCGAGGTACGGCTCGTAATGTTCAAAACCGACCATGTACGAGTCCGCCGGGTATCGCCGGTCCGCGTGCTGATAATCCTGAGACATCAATGGAACTGACATGTAACTCACTGCGCCTGGATCTGGCTCCATGTGTGATACCTCGCGAACAACCTTCGACACGTTTGTCACCTGGGAAAATTTCAACAGTTTATAGAAAGAATGAGACCGCCAAGAATGCTGGGGATGCTAGGAATGCTGAGAACAATCAGGATACTTGGAATGGTAAGAACATCTAGAATTCTGAAAATGTTCGGTATAATAGGATTGAACATTCTCAAAATGTTAACTATAATTGAATTATGATTTCTGAAAATGTTAAAAGTACCGGAAACGAGTATCACGATTTGCAAGAGAAGTGATTTTGAGGATTCCGAGAATGTGAGAACACCGAAAAAACACGGGAATCCAAGTTCTGAAAAATAATGTAACAAACAGTAAAAATGCTGATAACGAACTGAAAAATATGCGAATAACGAACATTGACATCTTTTTAAAACTTTGAGAACTCGCAGTACGCTAAGAATAATAAGAAATCTAGGAATTGTCAGAACTTTGAGAACACCGACAATCAGTCACTGCAATTTCAAAGAGAACTGAGAACTTCGATAACTCGAAGAATATTGAGAGTAATGGCAACAAGCGCACAACGTACTCGGGTACTGAGAATAACGAGAGCATGGCTTCGAAGGGAACAATCGTTAAGAGTAAAAGGAAATCGTTGCTCAGCAAATTAGACCGTTGCTAAAACTGGAAACGGATCTCACTTGTTGAGTAGTTTGCTGCTTATGGCTGCGGATAAGTAATGGATCCTCTTGGACAGACAAATGAGACGAATGCAACGAATGGGTGTCCGCCTGGCCGTTACTTCCGTGGTAATCTGCATCACTCTGTCCGCTGCAAAACGTTCGCAATAATGATCAATTAGAGTCGCTCGTCCCATCGTGCAATCGGGAACAATCGACGATTTATTCGCGTAAGTTCGATAACTTACGTGTATTGCGGCATGTCGGGGCCCTTCTCCTGGAGAACGCGTCTGGAAAAATACAACGAGACCGATTACATTCTGATCTACGATCGTCGAACAAAACTACCAAATCGAATTACCACGAAAATGAAAGAACATTGAAAAAATTTCGATGTGAATCGTACGCGTTTATATGATATTTTGTAAAACAATGGTTGCAAAAAAGATAATAAATAACTCATGCACTTCGATAAAAAAATAACACGCTGAAATCAAATAGGCAGACTAACAAAAAGAAAAGGGAGATCGAAGTACAAAGAAAAACATTCAAATACACGCCTAACTACGCCAAACTACTCTTCTCGCGTTTTTGTCACACATCGCTCTGAATCATGCTAAGTAAATGCAAACGAACACGTGTTCGTGCCACCGACGTTGCTCATTCTGACAACTTTATATCTCTAACTCAATATCTTTCACGAATGAGCCACGAATTTTCTCAAAATTTCGTGGCAACCATCTTAGTGGATTAGACAGATGAATTCTGTGTACATGATACAGTTGCAGTACAGGTGATAAAATTGCTCAAGAGTAAATCAAATGTTTCGAAAGTCTGAACAAGTCATTTGAGACATTTTGGAGGAGACAAGAGTCTAGAGTTAATTGTTATTAAGTAAAAACTTCGCCAAAGTGTAACTTAATCCAATAGGAACGTCGATCAACGGCGATCATCGTAGATAAACGCGGTCAGAATGACTAACCTCGGTTAGGTCATGTTAGTCACCTCTGTGTGATCTCAGTGTGCGTTATATTGTGCTCCTGTCTCTCGACGATTCGACGATTCACCAGCCTGACATTAATAATTTTGGTCTGATTAATTTGGGTGCTGAAACTACGTGCTTCCTAGGGTGCAACCTCGAGTTAGATATCTTGTAACTGTCTTTTTCATCATTGATTCCCCATGATTCCCAGGCCTCGTATGTATTACCTTTTCTTCTCTTCTATTTCTTTTTTTTTTTTTTTTTTTTTTTTTTTTTCTATCTGAGGCGCCAGGAAAAATGGGCCAAACTAATGGAACGACAGCAGGATAGACGAAAGAGATAGTCGAGTCTTTTTGTTCCTAGCTATTACCGGGAAACGAGTTTTGCCAATTGGCCGAGTTACGTCTTGCACTAGCCGTGTAAAAGAGAGGGGGAAAAGCAGAGTTCATTTTACGATCACCGGCTTCTTATTGAAACGAATGGAAAGAGATACATAGATCAAGAGATATAGTGAGAGAAATAGAGGTATTAATCGGTTACGAGTCTCTCGGCGGAGAGCTCGAGGAGAGAAAGACACTTACAGACAGGAGTCAACCAGCTGATTATTTGACATACCAGCTGATTTTTCGTCTCTTGCGGCTCAGCAGTCAATGATGACGTCTCCTGGAAGCACACCAAACGAAAGAAACGTTAAAGCAACACGTTTGAATGTAGTCGATTATCACATTTATTTTACATATCACGTATCTACATCTTTTCCATAGATCTTTATAACTTTTCCATTTCATTTCGAACAAATTATTATATCACTTTTTGTCCATTTGAGATAACACATATTAAGGCCAAAAGTTTGAGATCATTTTCTCAATCGAATCACCTGCTAATTTATACTAATTTCAAAAATACTTTAATTCGACAGGTCATGTTACGAAAGGACTTGCTAAGGTGATTTTCTTCAGATTCTAGAATTTTATATATAACGCGCAATAATCTCAAACTTTGGGATAATAATGCGACACATTTTGAAAAATTGACACTGTTCTTAAATTAGATAATTGTAAATCTTCCAAGGGTAATAATATATAATATCCGTAATAATAATAATAATCACAATATCTATTATATATACATACTATTTATTCCTAAAATATCCTCGGTATAACTTTGATACCACGCACAAACTTTTTCGTTTTCCTTTTTAAAAACGACCTTTATATACCACCTCCGTTTAAAAAATGATAGAAAGACTGAAGAGGTGCGTGTTTGCAGCTCGCTTATACGAATCAACTGTGCTGTTTACGAGTCTGTTAACGACTACTGTATTGATCGGAACATTAGCAGAGAAGGTCTAATTGCACGACTTATACCTATGTTCTTTTAATACTTCCCACGAAGACAGTTAAGAAGTTTATCCATCTACTTAAAAACTTTTCACGATTTCTATCGAGCATTATTAATTCATCTAAAAGGAACGACACGAAAGCTTTTCATACAGAATAATCAGTCTGCCGTGGCAGAACAAAAACAAAATGATCAATACAACTAGAATATCAACCATGAAAACTCGTTAGTCCAGGTTAGACGTTAATTCTGTTTCGAGACCCACATGATGTCTCCTTTTTGATTAACCTTCTCCTTCCCATCGTCCTTCTCCTTTTTCATCTTTTTATTTTATTAATTTATCTCTGGCCTCCCACCTTTTTTCAGTATCAAGCCGTTAATTAATTTTGTTACTCTTTCGCACAACGTGCAATTACCAGGCAGAGCGAATCGTGGCATGGGTGTCACGCGTAATCACTGCATTAAAATATAAAACGAGCAAAAGAGCTTAATTAATTTGTCACTTCGTCGCTCTTTTATAGCGTGTTTCGATTGCCCTCTGGCTGTATACGAGTATATATATCTACATAGGTGTACACGTATACTCGAGCTCGTGGAAAGGATAGAGCAAAGTTCGGTAACGAATTCATCTAACGCAACTACGATACCGGAATTTCGGCGAGCTGCCTCTTAAAAGGATTCTAGCCTGGTTGACCAGTATCATCGCCAGATTCTATTCGACCAACGAAATTCGTTTCCACTTATTGTCCGGAATTGTCCTTTTTCGCCTACTGAATAATCGCCCTCGAGGGTATTTCAGACCCTCCTTTTTTAGAAAGGAATCTCTTTTGGAGCCGGTACGATATCTTACGGTTCCGGCGTCGAACACAAAATATTGAAAGTAAATGACGAAAGACTTCAAAGACAACATTTTGAATGAACGGTATCCACAATCTAATTTAACGAATAAAACTGCGTACGTATAAAGATCACGGGGAAAAAGCATACGTTGAGTAACGTATAAAGTTTTTGTTTAAAATCTTTTAATGGTATATCACGGTTAGATAAGCGATTCGTTTTTAATTGCGATTAAATAAAAAATATTGTTACTACAATTGATCGCAATAATTAATCGCAATTAATTGAACGCGATAGTCTCTCCATCAATTTAGAAGAACTTCCTTCATTTTATTCGTAGTTTGACAAACATACCAACTGAAGATAAATTCCTTAAATAGTAAAATAATGTTTAACAACTACAAATACTAATCCTTTCAATGCAAAAATAAATTTTATCGAGTCGTAATATTCTACGAGTTCTAATAAAACATAAAGTTACTCCGATCCTTCTATCTACAATTTATCATATCTTGCCAAAATCGATGATCAGATGTTCACATGGTGCTGAGTGCTAATGTACCAGTAAGTATACAAGTACGTTATCCGCGAAAATAAGCCACGAAGCTTCGATGTATCAATACGCGATACATCGCGAATGGGTTAAAATGAGAAACGATTACATAAAAGAACTTGTCGAGTAATAATTGCATTAACATCGATTAGGAACGCGGGTACCAGCGGCATCGATCTCGTTCCAGGCAAATCCAGGTCGAAAGCGCGATAAGAAAAAAGGAACTTAAACAAATTCCCTAGTCTGTCCCTTGTTTCATCTTATCCGAGGGAACGGGCTCACGACATTTGCCATTGTCGCAATCTTTTTATCACCTGCTGGTGAATTCGACCACGTGCCGGGACTCGTAATACCTTAATAGCTGCAGAAGAATCGGCAAGATATTCTCGTGCTTCCTTCCTCCCAGTACTCTTACTACTTCCTTACTATTATACTTGGACGTTTGAGAAGCAGAACCGTGTTCGAGACGAACGAACGAGACCGTATTCCGAGAATAGTTTCGAGAATGTAAAAGTGGGCCAAACTCCGTTCTATGGTGAAGGTAGATTTCGTTGACAACCGGTTATTAACAGTAGTTTTCTTTAATTACCGAGAAGTTACACTAACTTGGAGTTTAGTGGCACCGCGTTTGGAAACTGTAACCCTCAATTTAATTCGTCCAAAGAATTTACCTACGCTCTAACGGACTTCCATGAAATAAGGAGTAAAGTAGAGTAGCGCGATTTGGTAGATTAGAAACGAAACACGAGGAAAAACGTTTATTCGAAATCCTTGTTTTCCGGCAACGAATGTTAATCCTCTCAAAAACGTTTACTCTCTCCGCGGTACTCAACCAACTTTTTCCCTGCAATTCTCTTGTTCAAACCTCGCTGGAGCACGTGCATTTCCCCATAAGACTAAACAAACCTTGTCGAGTCGAGACACTAGAAAAGGGAGAGAGGAAGAGAGTAAAATACGGTACACTTAACGTTCTTTAGTCTTAAAACTCTGTGCATCTTAACCTGGTACACCACCGCCCATTCTTGTTTCCACGATGCGCCAGAAATCGATTTTCTCTGCCAGCGTTTCCGCGCAAGATGCATTTCCCACAGGATCTCTCGGCACTCGGCAGGATCTTCGGATCGTCCTTCGAGTGAGGGCGGGACCTCCCAACTCGAGTAATTAAGACGCGAAGCGAGGCTAATTGCCGTGCGACTAACGAAGTGCGCGATTTCCGCTGAGCTGCGACCACAACCATCGAAGAACCAAGACGCGTCCATTTGACCGAAATTGCATCCTTACTAACGAGCTCTTTTTCTTTCTTCTCCTCCTTTCATTATTCCTTTTTTAACCTCTTTCTTTGTCCTTTCTTCTTAGTCCTTTCATTGCGTCCAGCGTCGTCCTTGCAACCAGAACGTTACCTTACCACTAGCGATTTGCACGCATGTACACACACACACGTGGCAATTGTATGTTTAGAGAAGGGTACAGTCATCCTCGATTAATGCTGCAATTAAGCCCTCTCTCTTTCCTGTTTATCATTCTCTTTTGCTCTTCTTTTTTAGAGCTCTCTCTCTCTCTCTCTCTCTCTCTCTCTCTCTCTCTCTCTCTCTCTCTCTCTCTGTGTGTGTGCGTGTGTGCGTGTGCGCGTGCGTGCGTGCGTGTGTGTGTGTGTGTGTGTTTTTCCACTCATTTTTGTCGGTTTTTGAGGTCTCCTTTGTATTGCCTTTTTTTAGCCTTTTTTTTTATCTTTTCTAAGGTCTTGGCTCCCTTATCCCTTTCACTCATCTTCTTCTATTCTTTTGAAACCTTTTTTGCTGTTACTTTATAATACCTTTTTGTCATTTTCTCAACCTTTGAAATATTGTCTTTTTATTCTCTATTTCTTCCTTCTTCATATCCTGTTGTTCCTTTTAAATCATCTTTTTTGCCTTTTCTTTGACCTCTGCATTAATTCCTTCTTCTTGCGTTCTTTCCTTAAATTCGCACGTTGTTTTTCATCTTACTCTATCTTCCCTTTTCCTTAAACCCGATATTAATCATACCGCATTTTATATGTTATTTTATTCAAATTTTCTTACACGCGTTCCACAAATTCGAACGGAAAATGAACATGTCTTAACCAATCTGTTATTAATTTACTACATCGTTCTGAAATTTTGGCGTGCTAGTTTCCTTTTCTATTATTTTATTACTATTCTTAACACGTTCCGCTCGAATAATAGCAAATATAATATAACATTTTGCTCTACAATATTTTGTGTAAATTTTTGGTACGCTTCACATAAACTCGAAAAAGAGATAAAACACGTCCCGCGCGGAAATAAAAATTCAACGATTACGATACGAACAATGGGATTTCCGTGCGATCGGAGGTAGAGATGAAAGAGAGGCAAGAGGGCTGATGCGTTCCAGGGCACGCGTTTAACATTCCTGCTTTGAATACGTAATTTTCAGTGGCCGAGGCGGTGGAGGTAGCCTGGCCGGGGACAAGCACAATGCACGCGTGGTTTTATCCGCATCTCCGCTGACACACGTGCCTATAAAAGACATTCCTCGAACGTTACAGCGAACCGAGGCCACTATAGATTTTGAAAAATTCAATTTTAATACATTCTCCTCAACGTCTTCGATCGATCAACTCTGCGATTAACCTCTCGCAGTTTTCCATCGTATCTTTACGAATAGCTTCCTCCTTCGAATCCAACTTTCCTTTCGTAATTTCCAGTTTGACGGCTGTCGAAAACTCGAAACTGTTTGATCTCGACTATTATCGAAAAATTATGAATGAGATTTGCAACATTTCAAACTCGACGTTCCGAAGTCTTACGATTCCATGCAATTTCCCAACTCCGCCAGTGAAATATAGATGAATTTTGTGGCAACCGAAGGCTGCGAGCAAGGAACGGGTTACAAAGCGTTGAAATTTCCGAAATCGTGCACACGGAGAACCGAAGTTCGCGGCACACGCCATATCACGGGTGTAAACGAACTTTCGAAAATACCATAGGTTTTCGCGACACCATCCACGGTGGAAATCCTGTTCGCAAAACATCGATCAACATCACGTCGACTCTTTTTATAAAGGGATTTCAAATATATCCGGAGCTGGACGAATTTTATCGGTACTAAAAATGAAAAATGTCGACTTAAATTGATAGGTTGCTACTCCCTTACTGTAGGTACTAAAATGTTTCTTTTTCATAAAAATGCACAATGGTACGTTTTTTCAGGAAATCTTGAATTTTTTCCAATTTTTTCTGATTCTTTTCTCATTAAAATTTGAGCCAATGTACAAGCGGAACAAGCAAGTTTTCGATCTCTTCGATGAATTTTATCGGTATTAAAAGTGAGGGCTTAACGATTTTGTAAGGTGAATACGTTTATGAGATACATATTCATACGAACGAATCTTATGCGAAAAGGGATTGTACCAGCATAATTGACATTCCGAAGTGCAAAAGGTTAAAGTTACGTTAGAACTGCTTTTATTAAATTATAACTATAATTCTTATCGCGAATGTGACACAATTAATCTTACACTTCCTACGATCTTCTCGTAATAATTTACCATACGATATGCTAAAAACAATTTTGTTAAATTATGACATCTTTTCCTATTCCTGGTTTTTCCTACGCTTGATATCGTAAACAATTTTACATTTAAAACATACCGTGCTTAAAACATCGCGATACGAGAAAGAATTACAAATCTGAATATTCTTTGATGACTTCTTCCATCGATATAAGTAGATAGCAGATAAAAGCTGTTCGTTGAACGATGCTTACTTTCCATCTCCATTCTAACGTAGGAAAAGCTGCAAAAGTTTTTCGTCTCGCTGCACCGGCTCGTAGTAATCGGAAATGTAGGCCAACGTCGCCCAAGGCCTCGTTCTCTAACAGTGTCTGGCGTATTGGATTTTTTACACGTCAGAACGGATTCACAGGTAGACCGGAACCCTTTACTAGTGAGTAGGGATGAACACCCCAGGGGAACGTGTCTCGACTGGCCTACAATCGCCACGCTGATACCTCTCTCTCTCGCAATTTCCCCGAAAATTCAAACTTGCCATCATAATACTCTGCTCGCGCTCCGATATTTTCAAAAAAACATATTTTATCAAATTTCTATCTAATCATTATTAAAATTGATTAGCTATGAAAAGCTGTTTAACCACGTATTTTTTATGTCTAGACTTCTCTGTTCTTCTTTTTCAACTTTCTTTTCCGTATGAAATAATCTAATATTCTTACTCGATCTCGAAATATATATGAACGATAATTTTGAAAATAATTTTCACAAAAATAATTTTTCATTCGCATAATTCTCAGAAAGTAACCAAGAATATATTCCATCGATCATCGTAACCTTCAAAATCTCCTCCGCTTTTCGACCCTCATCATTCTTGTGAAAAGCGAAACGTGACCAGCGGTACCGATCACGCCAATTAATCATAGCAAGTTAACCAGACAAAGGTCGTATTCGTATGGAAGAAATGTATTTCGAGGGCGTCGGCTAGAGACTCGCGGCATACGCGAGATTTCGCGCAGCTGATTGCGGTTCCAACGACCAGATTTGCACGATGCAACCATAAGGTTGTACTTACGCAAGTGTATGCGTTGCACGCAGAACGGTGAGCGACCACCGCATGAGAACCCCATTATACGCAGGCTATGCTATTGTTTATCTTTTCATCTTCCGCGCAGCTGTGCTCGTCGCTCCACATTTCCATGCAACGACGCACGACCAGCTCAAAACCAAGTTTCTTCTATAAAATAATTAATAGACATTATCGTTACCTACGCGAAATCAACGAAATGCTTTTGCTACCGATCCTCAATTTACAATTTCTGTAATTCGTGTTGTGTATCGTATTCCATAAATTTGTATTGAATTATTTAAGATCATAAAAGATATAACTTAGAAAAAACGAAGCTGGCACCCCGCTGGGGGTAGCCACCCACATGCTATATTTATTTTAATTTTATTTTTTTTTCACCAATAAGATATAACAGTTTACCAAATGTCCTTCAGGACAAATTGTAAAAAAACCAAAATAAAAAAAAATTATTTAAGAAGAAATTTGGAAATTTTGGAAAAAAATTTCATTATAAACTTCGAAGGATCGAGAAGATGGAAAGTTCAAAGTTTCAAGTTTCTTAACGTGTACTTCCTGATAGAAAAAAGAACAGAAATTGTTGAGAAATTGAGAAATATTTGTCTTTGCAGTTATGTCAAAGTGGATTTTAGGCGTGTATGCGAAATTTAATTCCGCTCGACCATGTCCCTCGGGCACGGGAGTAGCCTTAATTAGTTTCCGCTTAATCTTACATGGGAACACGCGCATGTGAGAAGCGAATTAAATAAAACGCACGATGCAACCCTACGAGTTTCGATACGATTTTATTAACACGTTCTCAAAATAGTCGCAGGAAACCAACTGGAACATTGTTTAACAACGAAAGGAGAACGGAGTAATGAATAAATCCTCCTTGTGAAAACAAATCTTCATTGCACGTTTTATTCTTTTTTACGTCCGCTATTAATCTTTGCCATCAAGAAAAAAAAATAGATAAAACAAATCTAATGGCATCAATAAATAATTCATTAACCATTGCAACCATTTGTAACGACACTCATTTACTGTAAGTAAATCAATATAATAAAAGAAGAACGCAGAATTCTGATTGCCATAAATCGATACTCGTGCTTCCATGTTATTTACTCTAAATCTTTTATTTTATTCTATTTTATTTGCGGCTAGCTTTTCTACTCTTCCTTACAATCGAAGAACAATAGAGCGATTCTCTCTATTTGCGGAATTATTTCATTTTCTCTACTTCAACCATTCCTCCTTGCAATTAAGAAAAATATAGATTAAAATTAATAATTCTCCTAGCGTAAATATTTATTTGATAAAAATAAATCTATTTTCGGGATGCCTAGTTTTAATTGGATAGATTTCTGTGTTCATGGCGAAAAACGTACATGTGACGAATAACGATTTCAAATCAGCAATTAACGAATCTATGCTACGCGGTAGTTAGGATGTATTTTTAGACAAGCCCACTTTTTAGTTAGTCGTTCGTTATCACATCGCCATTTTCCATGATCTGGAGAATGCCACAGATCGAGTATACATACGTATTCATTAATAGAAAGTTTAATCTGCTTTGGATCAGAAAACTCCTAAACGCGATAGTTAATATAACTGAGAGGTCACTTGATGACGTCTAACAGATTTCCATCTTTCATCGAATGCGATTTTTTGAACGTTATTACTCGTATTGGTGTGATCTTTTCTTCAGAAAAAAGAAAAACTTCAACAAAAATCTCGACGTTGTTTTAGTATGTATAATTACTATTTTTATAAATAATTATAACACAAGGAAGCAACGGAAAATCTATAGATTTTTGAAAATTGTTCATAACAAACAATTATTGAAACTTGAACTCTCTATAAATTCATCTCATAAGTTAAAAATTATGTACAAGCACAAACTCATTGAATTATATATTTGTCCTGGGAATTTATAAATAATAGATATACAATTTATTGCATGCACCATTCTATTTCCGTGCTTCGTGAAATATCTATTAGCTTGTGGACTATACATACATAATTAATTACGTACTTCGGTCAACGTTAAACCCCTCTATTAATAAAATTCTCTAAATAATTTCTAGCCGACAACGCAAACAAAAATTCAGGTTAACCTAATTTTCTATCCCTCTGAAAAAAGATGATTCTGTCCCCCTCGTAAAAAGAGATTCTTAAAATGCAACCAACCTAGGACCGAATCAACATTTGAACACATCTCATCTCCCACCAGCATCAAATTCTCTTCCTTTGAAGATTAAACAATTAGCCATACTCCTGACCCAATTTATCCTTGACACCCACCCTTTTCGCTTCCAATTTCATTTTTTCGAGTGCAAAAGCCGGAATACTATGGAACTATAGGATCGTGAAAGAGGATCACGTTCGCCGAGACAGGTAGTAATTAACAGGAACATCGGTGTAGAGTCCTGTCGATATCCTTCACAATTCGTCCACTCCACTCCACGTAAAGACGTAATTGATTCGCGGAATCCAGAAGTGGAACACACTCAAGAAGAAAAACGACGAGGCATCGATCAAATCGCGAGTAAAATTCAACGGCGACCGTGTCACAGGGTCATAAAACAGTAATAGGATAACTACGTCTCCCAAACATCCTGCAGACCACAAGCTTTGAGACAATAATCAGATAGTGTCCCAAATCCAGAAGACAGTAACAGGATAACCACTTCTGACCGGTGCCCGGCGACAATCCCTCCATTGAGCCCAAAACCTTATTATATAAACCTACCCAAAATCGGCACTCGACACACTCTATTATAACATTCTGAACCGTTACTCTATTAGATTCATATAATATATTTTACACAGAATATAATATCTAAAGTCTGAATCTAAATGAAAACTGACGTGAAATAATTCAAACGACGTGAAAAAACAGCTGGTGATCTGTTAATTTCGCGATTTCCTGTGTCTTCTACGTGACAAGAGCGACGGCGATGACAACATCGACGAATGGAAAATCCTTTATCGTTCGTTTCGACAACGACCACAGCGAAATCCACGAGGAATCTAGGAAGAAAGTTTGCCAGCATCCTCCACACGATCATTCGTCTCTGTTGCCAGTTAACTCGCGAAATCTCAACGGTAATACTTAATTAATTCTGAAATGGTTCTTGTCCAAAGACTCTCGAAACATCGAGTTTCGTCGCTCGGTATGTCTTGGAGACCATTAATGCTTATTGACGGAGCTTTATTTAGAAAAATAATCGAGAGTAGTCCTTGGAACTGTTTCGATCCACAGTTCGTGCACGAAAATGTCGGCTATGCACGTATACAGAAACGAGGAATAGGATTGATTGATCGGACCTTGGAAACGATTGCATGATACGACGTGACGTACGATTGTAATGGAGGCACGTGAGATTCGTGAGACGAAGAATCGATGTGGAATGCGGCTGTCGAGTGGCTCAATAACGAAAGCCTCGGTTCGTCGCTACACGAGCACACTTATCGCCTCCCTTGAAACAAGACTAAACAACGCTTAGCTCGATAACGGACTGGAATTTATCCGATGCGTACACATCGTGCCTGATTCGGGACGAACGCGATGGAGGAACTTGTCGGATGGCTCGTGAGACACTTTATACAAACGCATGTTAGATTGGCTGACGTGTAATTGATATTGGGCTTATATTGAACTTCCCTTTGAGCTTACACGTCAACTGAACGCTCTTTCGTCCTTCCGTCGATCTATCTACTCGAATAAAGAAGACATAAATAATATTATGACGGACGGCTTTCGTAATGATACAATTTTTATGGCCTAAAATTAACTAACACCTTAACACTCACATATATCTTTTTACCCTACCATTAAAAAATGACCAACTCTTATGCAGTGGAATTTTTTCAAAGTTATGTAATAATATGCGTTTTTTATATTTATTATCATATTATAGTTGAGTGGAAAACACATCGGGAAAAAAGCAGTTCTATTTAAAAATGTGAAAGACATAATAGACTTAGTCGAACTTTAATTGCCTGAACACAAATTAACGGAACGATCGGACGTTAGAAGATTGATTTAATAGAAAATTTAGAGATGGTTCTTTGTGAGAAAAATTGAAAAGAAATTATTATTATCCAAATTAGAAATTATTTTTATTCAAAAAGCGTCGTTCTTGCCTAATCAAAGCTCGACTGTACTAATTAGATTAAAGGGAGAAACATCGTACAAAGCGAGCAACTTTGCAAAGATAGAGCAATTCCGAATTTCGATACTTGAAAGTAGGATATTCGGAATAATCAAATTTCCTACGATACATAGTAGTAAGACTGCGTCAGCTTTGTTGTCACCCTGTATCATCGCTAATGGTGGGGAAAGCGGCCTTGAGGCATCAATTGATTTTAGCAAAGCCACAGTCTGCTCGGTTTACTATCCAAACGATGGTTGTTCACAGTTTTCCCTTCGGAAACTTCCACAAGATTTATGATCCTATTTACAGGAACCGGAGATACCAAAAGTCAATGTTACGCTATCTTTCACGGCAAACTCCACTTGTTACGTGCATTCCTACTCGAGGTTTCCATTCACAAACATTCGTATCTCCTTTCCCGTCTCTCCTTATCACATTTCACACATTTCCCACACCGAAGACAATCTACGCTTTTGTCTACGATAGACTAAAATCATTAAGTCTCGGAAGAAGTAGTTGTTAGAGAATACATCGATATTTTGTTAAGGAAGAGTGTTAGAATATCAAGACTATAGAAAAGTGGTGAGAAATTTTGACCTAGGCTTTTTGCCACATATCCTCCGAACCCAAATATATACGTAGTATGATATATGCATATAGATAGTACGTTATTAATAGATAGACAGTAAAATCTACTAAAAATAGAATAATCTAACAAAGAAAACGTAGATATCTCTTTCATGGACACAGGCGAAAATCGATTGTCACAGATTCCAGCGTAGGATACCATCGATCAGTCCCACGTCCCATAAACAATTCTCGGATCGATGGAGCGTGCGACCCGTAGGGTTCAACGTCGTTTCTCGATACTCATGGTCCATAGAAACGATAGCGGCAACTAGCACCCGACGCGGCGTCGCGCACAATTTCGTCGCATTTCCAACTGACACGCGTCTGTATCAATCGTCAGAGCCCGATACACATAGGCGGATGGACACATGGAAACACGCAGAAAGAGAACAAGTTGCCTCTGATAAAGAAGCGCCTTTGAATGGCAAAACGGGAACATTCGCGACGCGAACAATGTGTTCGAATCGGTGCCATGACTAGGCGACCTTCGCGCGAACCCGATACGAGGCCAGCCATTCACCGTGCACCCGCGTCCACGCGCACCAACTCGTTTGAGTTTCCTTTAATTGGATCATACGGGTTTCTCGACCCGACCGGGTTAATCCCTTCTGTTTTGGTTCACGCGTAGGAAAAGTGTTTCCGATTCATATTCTCTTATGGATTTCCTCTTTTCGAGGTCAATCATCTGAATAATTAATTTTGAATTAAATTTTGTATAGCAAGACTGACGAAAATTGGAATTTCCCTTTTCATTAGGAAGAACGTCTTTCAAATATGTATTGTTTCGAATTATATTGCCGATAATCTGAAAGCGATGAAGGACCGATGTTTTGAATTAGTTGAAGAATGTATAGTGATTCGTATAACACATGTAATATTTATATTCACTAGAGGTTTTTATATGTTCAAATATTCTTGTGAACTACTGTATACATATATGACGGCATAAACGATGTTCTCTATTTCTTAGTTTTTTTAAACAAATTCAATATGATTGAATTCCTAGTTTTATTGTTAGTAATCTGAAAATGTAAGAAAAGATCAATGTTAGTTGTTAAACGGATCCTCGTGGATAGTTCCTCGGTGAGAATTATAAAATATTCTTTTATTACCTTTTTCTCTAGAAATGCAAAATGATTATACGCACTGAAAGTTTAATCCTCCGAATGCAAACTGGAAAATGTACAATAGAGACATTGATAAGTAGGCAACGGATGTTTACGTAAATTCATAATTTACGAGCACAATTTTAAGATATAGAAGCTAGATAGAGATTTTTATTCATCCAACATATTACACTTACTTTATTTTGAATATTACATATATTTTATAGTCTCTAAATTCCCCACAATGTCATCAACGTTTGCAATCTATTAGTAAATATTCTAAAATTTGTTCAAATTTTATTAAAAGCTTGGAATAATAAAAAAATTAGAATTAAACATAAATGACTCAAATTGCTTGTGGAGAATTAAGAGATGAAATAATTTAGCGTTAATTTTAAAAATTTCTCATCAGATCGTGGATTGCGTAAATAAATACAAGCGACGACGAGTATACACGTCAAACGCAGCGAAATAAAACTTTTATTTCACGTATATACCCGTCAAACGCAGTTAACTAGTTAATCTGATCTTCCTTTGACGACATTTTCTAATTCGTTAATGACAGTCTGAACGAATCAACTCATTGAATAGCGTAGAACACCATGTATTGTAGATGTCGAATAGGAAAAGGTTTATTTGGATTGAATAGGCAGGGATGAGTCTGACTGAAGCATACGTATTCTACGTCTTGCCACGATCCTTTCACCGGTAACGTCTCACTACTGTAAAATAGAATCGCATGTGGCTCCATGCACGGTAATTCAAATTTGATATTTCATTTTCTCGACCGGACTGGGTATGGCGTATCGTAGTCGACTTTTTGACACACGATAGGTTTCTCACCATTAAGGCTGGTTCAGACATGGGTAATAGTTTATTCAAGTAGCAAGAAAAACCATATTTATATTGTTCGCTTTAGAAAATCACTATGAACGAAACGAGGATAAAAGCGACGTTTCCCGATGAACCAACAGCGTATCTTATTTATCATCCTAACCCGACATAAAGATGTACATAGCTTGTGAGAACAAGGTACAAAAATGCAAAAAGGAAGAAAAATAGCGAAACCTGATCAAATTTCTTTTCGAGTCAAAATACTTGGATCCTATCCTAAACATTCTTAAAGATCCTAGTCATTAAATAAAAGCTATAAATAACTTTAAAAAAAAAAATAAAATTTACATATATAGAGTTGTTACGTCCGGTGACTCTTTACAGAAACCAGAATCCATCCTTCGGTCAAGATAGCCACTAGCTGAAAAACCTGGAGAAGCTATAATTAGTCGGATCGCAATAATCTTAAGGAACTGTCATAAAACTAAGCATCTTTATTTTACCATTAAGGCCCTTAATTGCTACAAAAGATCTTCAAGTCGAAACGTTCCTTATGGTTATTGTTCAATCAGATAAAAAAAGGGAAGGTCGGGAATTTCCCGTGTTTAACGGTCATTTCCACCCGCAAACGACTGGTAGTGGGACGACCAACCTGCAGCAGTAGTTTTCCTCTGCGACAGCATCATCACCGAACTTAACTGGTTTGTCATCCTTAGATTAGTCAACATCTCGATTGGTTTTTGTTCATTGATCTGTCATCAGTCGTTACCTACTATTTACACGTCTCTGAGAATACGTCTATACGTACAACGCGTAACTATTTATATCTACAAGGTTGTTGGAATAAAGTATATATTATAAGCTGTTACTTCAGTTTATAATCAGTCAAACACCTCTATTTTCCTAAACGAAATAAGGGATCGATCAATTCGCGGCATCGATTATCTAATTGTAACGAGAATTTACGACTCTCGTTAATCTACCGCGAACACGTCCCTCCGAGAACGGTCGGACAAGAGTAAAATTCCACTTGCCTGAACCCGACGAGAGACAAATAATTCGTGTAATACGAGTTACATATCATTTTCGGCTCATTTTTTCATGTACAAACACATCGTACCTTAACCATAAGTCACAAAAAATGCTGTATATATATTTATTTTCACGATACTGGCAAGTTTGTACGAAAAACTACACCTTATGAATAAGCATACTTGAAAGATGAAATTCCACTAAGTAAATATCCTCAATCGTGGAACATGAATCTTTCCTTGATTCTCCGACAAATTTCCTTCGTAATCGTTCCCTTTACCTGGTCTATAAACAATCAGAGAGACGCAGCTCGTGCATCGACAACCGATGCTATCTGTCGCCCGCTCGACAAGCTACTAAAGCGAGCTGCGCTTGGAATTTTAAAGCGCAAAGGGAGAAGAGAGGGGACAGGGCAGGATGAACGAGGAGACAAAAATTAAGTCACGCTACCAGCTGAGCGCGGGGCGCGGCGCATGAAAAGCGCGTATACGCGAGGGGAAACGATGCCCGACACGGTTCGGAACACGCGACAACGGGACAGGACGAAAGTTTGTTCGACAATAATAGCTGCGGACCAGGTCCCAGCGATTTTCACCAGTGGCTGAGAAATAATCCCAGTCCCATCGTCTTTTTCCTTCTTGATATTTTTCTCTCTTTTTTCCTGTTTCTCGTTTCGTTCCTCTCCCTGTTTTAATTACAATTTGCACCAACACAGCAGTCTCCTCACATGCTCCTCGACAAATGCACGTCGACGAAAAATATGAAAGTCCTCGGGATACAGATAGGCGATTTTTAATCAACAACTCGTAATTTCACTTTCTCAAGCTTCCTCTATCCTCGTAACCGAGACTGAGATCGTCCGACGGTACCACAGAAACATCCGGATGAACCAGAAATATGCTCTTACACGTCCCGACGATAGGTCGAACAAAGAGAGCCACGGATGCACACAGAGAATTCTATATTCGAAACAGAGAGACAGACAAACACTAAAGGACAGAGGGGCGGAAGAGAAAGAGACCGGCAGGGGGAGTGATATATCATGAGAGAACGAGAACTCTGCCGCAACCTCATTCTCCTTTCCGGCTGACGCGTTGAAAAGCTGTCACCCCTCTCCCCACTTCTCGCTCGTACACCGTACGCCATACATACAGCATCCCCTCTACGTCACCGTTCCCCCACCAAGTAGTGCACGGTTATCCCCACTATGCGACGTCGCGCCGTCACTCTCGATGACGTGTGTTTCAATGAATGAACCAGCGGTGGGGATAAGCGCACGCATACGTGCGTACGCTAGTACGAAGCGTACGCGTATTCCCTGTGGCTGCGCGACCGCCTCTCTATGCGCCTGGCGATCACGCAGCGCGCCGCTTCCGCTTTGACTTTCTCAGGCTTCATTTCTTTTCTCATTTATTTTCTTCTTTTTCTTTAATACTAATGTCTATGTTTTTCGTGCAATTCTCTTTTTTTTCTTTCCTTCTCGATAGCACAGAAATATAAGAGCGGATGTGAAAATAGATTAGCGAGAAGTTCTCGTAAACGATATGATAGCTTGAAAATTCCGAAGTAATAGTAACGGAATAATAAAAAATTACGGTAATAGTAACGGAAGAATAGTGTCTGCAGGTTATTCAATATCTGTTCACCGACTTATTCCGCTAGATATGGCGGAGATCACTGGCTGATCGATCGGAAAACAACTCGAGTACTAGGATAGTTTTCATGTTTCTGTGTTTCGTATGCATCGTACCAATCGACTGCCCACTCAACGACATACATCGCGTGGATACTGTACTTCGTACCGGAAACGAACTACGGTTTATCCGTAAAATCGATGGTATTCGGAATAAAAGAAAAAGAATACACGACTCGCTCGGAAAACCTGGTAATTTCCACATTTTAATCAAACCCGATAATTCGATCCACGTCGGGGGCGAAGATTCGCCGAGGCCAATTGAACACGTACACGCAAGCGATGAGAAAGAAAAATGAATAAAACCAGTGCAAAACGAGACAAGTAAAAAAAAGCGTAGAAAATTAGTGTTGGTTATTTTTCATGCTCCTTGTGTATATTTTCTCCTCCTTTCTTATTCGTTTATCGAAACTGCCGTCGTTTCGAACAAATGTCTGCAATAACACGTGCGCACACATCGTGCTACGTTGCGCTGTCTGGAAAAATATTTATTGCCAGACCATTACGTATTTTAATATTTTACCATCGTAATTACCGCGTAAGAATTTTATTTCATTTTTTGTCACATTTTTATTTCTCGTCCTATATTTTGCAAGCCTCGTTTTACCTGGTCTTCTCGCGCATACGCGCTAAGAGTCTGACCGCGGAAAAATAACGACGGCCTGACGAGAAATAATGAAATAAAAAAGTCTTACGTTTCATAAGTTACCGGACGGCTGGCCGGGAATTAGCGATCCTGGCCTTGCCACGGACACCGGATAAATTTCGTATTCATCGAGTTTGCCGGCCACCGACAGATTCGACGGAGAAAAAACGACCAAGTCGAGAAGCTCTCGCGCCGTGGAAAGAACCCGGAAATTTGCTGTCACCTGTCGCGAACTGGGATAAAACTTTGCTTAACGAAGACGATAATGCCGCTAATATCTTTCATGTATAATACCATCATTTATAAAGTATAAACAAAATTGCAAAATTTCTCTTTAACGAACTTTTACCAAAGAACTAAGAAGTTTCTTTTACTAGGTATAGATACCTGACACTTGCGTATAAATTTTCTTATAACATAACAAGATCATTCGTTTTCCTTTACGAACTACCTCTTATTTCGTAAACAATCGACTGTATGACTTTTTTTATTTTTCAACTTCAATCGGGGGGAGAGGAATTTATATTAGACTAAAAAGATACTGCACAAAATCGTGCATTTGACTCGTTTTATAATAACATTCCGGCAACGAAAATGTACTTTTAGATTGGGGCTACGTCTGTTACAAAGGACGTCGTTTCGTACGAACGTAGGAGATACAGCCAGTGGCGGAAGCAAGAGTCTTTGAACCTTTCTTTACAAGATTTAAAATTGATTTATAATTTATACTTAGTTGGTTGTAATTTATACTATAATATCTCTGTCTGATACTATAACTTAAATACTCAAATTCAGATTAATTACGTATGTAACAATTTTTTAGAATATGATAATATTGATATTTTTATATCTTATTACTCGCGAGGGGCGACATTGAAAGGACGACCCCCCATCTTGATTTAGCGCTGGGTACAGGGCAAGAATGTTGCCTCCTGTCGCGCTATAACATTTTTCAACCCTTTTAGTGCCGAACAACGATATATCGTTGTTAGAAACACTTGCGAAAACTGCTAACGACGAAATATCGTTGCGTATGCGATGGCGTCTTACTATTCGCATCGCGAAAGGACTTTATCTCAAGATAAATTTATAAAACGTTATAAACGATTGAATTTCTCTGCAGAAGCCCTACGTGAGATATTCCACAAATTTAAAAAATTGTTTATGGGTTTCACTTTTTTTTATATTTCGCGATAGTCGGTACTGAGACTGCCTATACGCTAATCCCATAAGATAAAAATTCGACACGAAAGATTTGCTTGAGACCGTAATCGCAGGTTCTAATAACACTGTTTAGAACAAATATATCTCCTTATATTTCGAAAATAAAGTTTTTGGTGGAGCTGTACGAAAATCATGCACAATTTGTAATCTGTGCAATAAAGGATTATACGGTGTATACATTAGTAACCATAAATGCTAAATAAATTATTTGCGTTAGTAATAATAAGTAAATATTACACATTTTCATAATTATAAATATTTATGATAATATTAGAATATTATTTCAGTGATGTTATACTAGCTACACGAATCACTTGTTTTGGAGCAAGTAATCCTTCTGACGCTTGCTGCGCATCATAGGATTATCATTTAATTTTGTGTTTTGATATTAGATATTTTGTTACAAATAATTGAGAATGCAGTATTTATACTTTATACTACACTTTCTACATCAAACTATGATCAAACAATTATTTCTCTTATTTGCAAATACTATTTATAAAAGAAATACTGATTTCTCCATCTTTCTTAATGATTTTGAATAAGTATGTTAGTATGATTTCCAACAAATATTAAAATACTATTGGCATTAATTTATTCCCCTTTTTTGCAATATGTTCCTCTTTGAATTTTGTAAATATCATTCTTATATTTTTTTATCTTTTTTTTTTTTAAACCTTATCAAATTACATCAAATTAGTTCGGTATTCTTCGCTTAGATACAATCCTTTCTGTCGGCACTAAAAGGGGTAAAGATGTGAGATGACTTTGGAGCACACCAAAATCTATAAAATAATTTTATTTTCACAAATATTCAATATAGAAGTTTTTTGCAACAACAATAGTTTAAAATAAAGAAATTCGACATTTTTGCAACCGGAACCACCAACAAAACATTCTCTACAAAATTAGTGTGCACGTGACGCACGTCCTGCAAACATTCGTGTGGCCTGCTGTATTCACGGGAGTCCAGAACGTGCATCAGAAAATCCAACGTCCGTTCTAGCATAAATACGTTGGAGGAAAAATAACGCAGGTTGCAATGCGATACTGACAGTGACGCACGTTTCTTCTATGTGAGCTTCAATATACGGCAATATATTTCTACGACGCACGTCACGCAACGGACGTCGTTCCAACACTCGTGTGGCCCGGTCTTAGATCGTGTGCAGCGCAAGAACGCAACGTTTTGGAAGAGCATAAGAGTAACAAAAAAAGCCTCCTATCCAACGCGGAGCCAACGCTTCGAACAGAATCCTATTTCCTAGGACGTAACGAAAGGCGTTGAATCATCCACACAGAAACATCTCTCTTCATCTCTCCACAGTGAAAATACTTTTCTTTTAAATGCTGCCGCCGTTTTGTCACGACTGTCCTTTTTGGCTTTATTTCACGTGATTTAAGAATTCGTGAAACGCGATGAAGAATGAAAATAAGAAAGGACTCGACTTATCAATTTTCCTTTATGTAAATAGAAAATGGTAAGTAATAGTACAATTTGTATCTTTAATACAGACAAGTTTTTATTGGTTAGATAGATAAAAGTTTAAATTTGATGAATTCATACTTCTCATAAAATGTATCTTATCGTCTACTATTAGTCACATCGAAGAAAAATACTTTTCCTGCAAATCACGTAGGCATATTCCAATGATAAGATTTATCGCTGATGCTCATGCAACTCTTATAAATCTGGAATAATGACATCTCTTATTGCCTTAATTACAAAAATATTTTGAAGAAAAAGAGCACCCTAATTTAAATTTCGTGATATATGAAAAAATTTGATTTCATATGCACTGATATTTAACGAAACACGAGTGGATTTTTGAATATTTCAACCTGAAATACCATCTGTTTAATGACTGTGATAAATATCGTAAAGGTAACGTTTAATCAGCGATTACGGCGCAACGCAAACGTTGCATAATTACTTTGCGGTATCCTGCCAACGAAAGTAGCACTTTAAAACGACTTGAAAAAGCGTTAATCGTACAAGAAACTGAATTATTTCGCAATCGAAGATCCAGATTATCGTGCCAGCGCTATTTTTCAATTCCACTTGACAAAAACTTCGTTGAATCTTCATTATACCGAAATGTAGAAAGCTATTTTTGTTAAAGATTGGAATTTCTTAATCTGGTTTGATCTTTTAATTTTAATTCA
Source organism: Bombus pascuorum (assembly GCF_905332965.1). NCBI lineage: Eukaryota > Metazoa > Arthropoda > Insecta > Hymenoptera > Apidae > Bombus > Bombus pascuorum. Next base: position 11,503,768 of record NC_083492.1, read on the forward strand.
TTCACGGGTCAATATCTCGAATTTTAAAAAGACGAGAAAATTAAATAAATTTGAGCTTCGATATTTGGAAAACGGAAAAGGAAATAAAGGCAAAGAATGCGAATCAGACGCACGATTACGCAAGACAATTGGCACTCAGACCAATCATTAGATGGATCGAATTTCGCGAATGCCGCTACAGCTCCATCAAATTCCAGTCATTCAGTTCGCGAATGAGCCATACGCACAACATCGACACCGCTAATTTATCGCGCCACTAATTTATCATTAGGGACTGACCTACGATAAATCTGCCCCGATCGATTTACGAGAATGTTATCGCGACCCGAAATCGACGTCCACAAATTGTGAACAGCTTCCTTCGTGTTTGTGTTTTCTTCAACCCACGACACCTTATATCTTTTAAGCTTATTTTATTTAAAATCCCAATAGTTTCAATCTTTTCAAATCAGAAAATTATCGGACAACGCAAATAACAAGAAGCTACCATTGCTTAAAAATAGCTGAAATTATAGTATTTCGGGGTTAACAATAAAAGGAGAAAAGAAGCTATGAGAAAAATGGAAGATGTAAGATCGAATTAGTTTCCCCGTTCATTCAATTTATCCATCATCGCAGAAGACGTACACCGATCGAACTATACGAAAAGTGATCTGAAATCGAACGAAGCCTTGATGCGATCGATCGAGCACGGAAAAAGACCGAAAGAGACTTAAATGCACCACTAAATGTGGAGCAAGGCACGGAAATTCTCATCTTCGATTCAGTTCGTCGGAGTCTTTATTCCTGAAGGAAAATCGGACCACATTACGGTACGATGAAAGATAACTTACGAGAAAAGAAAGGAGAAAGAGGGGAAAAAGAGGGAATAAAGAAAGATCTTTTTGAACGCAGATCACTCGAGAATTCGTTGCTCGAGAGAATTGTCTTCTATTATCCTACGATAGTCCAAAGATCTTAGAATGGACAATTTTCGCGATGTCTCATAGTCAAAGGTTAGAAAATGGCTGTTGGCGATGAAACTTTCCTTTCGAATAGTCTTTCACGAAGAATTTTGCACAATGGAGACAGTTTTGTCTTATCAAATCATGGTTCCATTAAAAGAGCAAAAGTGTAGACGCATTTGCATGGTTGCATTCAGAAGCTGCGTCATATTACTCCAAGATGCTCCTCGATCGTTTACCTCTTGCTTTATCATTCTTATTGCTACCAAGCTATTTTTTTAAGTGTAACGTACAGAGCATCGTGCTGGATTTTAACATGAAACCAGTTGCTTCTTTTTTAAATTCGTTTTTCCGGTTATTCGAGGAGGCAGGGTAGAAGTTGATTTATTTTTCGAAAGCACCCCGTATACGGGTTGTAATGATAGACCGACAACCTGGAAAATCAGTTTTTCCCCGCGTTGGCGAGCCGAAGAAGTCAAGAGCTCCTTCGGTTTATTGCATTGCAACGTGGCGAGGTCCCAAGAGCGCGCGATAAACTTGTTTTCGCCCTTAGTTCGTGAGATTCTAGCCTTATGTCCTTCGTTACCATGGAATATACTGGGTCGGGATGAAGCAACGATATAACTAAAGCTAAGCAAAGGATCTTCTGTTATTTAAGATTTAGGGGAAATTCCTGACCTTATACTCTAGCGAATAGAACTCAGGTATACAGCTACTTGAGAATAAACGCATTCTTCATAATTATCTATGTTACGAAGAAAAACAAAGTAATATTTTCAATGTAACATATCAAATGGAAATCGATCATTTATCGCTAGGAATTTAATCGCATTTCCCAAGGCAGATAATGGAATCGTTCAAAAATCGGCCATTTTCTTAGCCTCTCTGTAAGTAGTTCAGACACTTGTCTGCGTTGCAGTAAATGCGAACCGTCTAATTAGCGTGCTGCGTTACGTTGCCTGGGGACGCTTAATTTAAGTTTCCAGCCGCGCATTCGAAATCATCAGGCCGAGTCGCGACACGCGGCTTACCCGAGTGCTTCTAGCCGCGTGCATATCCCCAGTATCAAAGTTGCAAACCAACTTAGCCTCGTTTGCTGTCCACGAATCGCCTAAACGGCGTACAAATTGCGCATGTTTCTTTTTATCCCGCGTACTCATTGACCAGAAGTGTTAGCGAACAGTTCGTAGACAGCTTGTGTACCTGCTGATCGTGTCCAAAGCGGAAACTGCGAATAACTTGCAAGCAAAACAGAAACTTTAACTTTAGAAAGGACTGAAATCAGCATTTTATAATGTGTCGTATCGTATAATCGAAGAAGATAGACAGAAAAGCTGATTTCGAATTGATTGAAGATCTTTGAAGAAATATATTGGGAAAGCTACTTTGCAATACGTACAGCGTGTAAGAAGAGCGAATGAATGCCGCAACGAAAAGGAAACTGATACGCGACGACCGATATGTTCTCCTGAGAAATGAAACGTGCACGTCAAAGAACGATGCTTTTACTCCCAAGAGTAAAAATGCGAATCAGTCAAACGGAGATGACTTGGCTTGCCAGGGCAAAGGTACATGATTTCCAGAGCTAAGAATAAAGAGTTACGAGAATAATATTTGACGAATGTTCGTTACTTACAGGTCATTTTTTTGCCAACGCTGTGTGTTTAGTAAATATTTTGTAAGTTTTCAAATAGTTTTTTGCTTTTCCTGAAAAACATGTTTGTCTTGTGTTACTTGTGAAATACATGTGCGAAATATTAAACGACGTTAAGGTCGTTACACGAGCACAAAAAGCTGAGTTATTTATGGAATAACCTAATAATAAGCACAGGGGCGACAGTACACCTGATCTAAATAGAAAACCACACAAAGATAACCTTGGTAGAGAACGTGTTAATCGAGAGGCGCAACGAGCAAGCGGGAAATTCGAGAGCACCTCCAGGTGCTCTTAATCGACCGAATGGGGATTAGAAGTTGAAGAGTCGATTATTGATCTTAACGCGGACTCTGCCCGGACTTTAGCACGTTTAACACGGCTCTTTCTTCTGCAGCGTTTCTCTGTTCGCGATTTTCCTGACAGTCAAACTCGAAGAAACGCCAGAGAAGGAAGGGGAAAACTAACCCGTGAGTTATTCGCGACTCGACGGCCGGTTTCATTAAAAGTACACCGGCCGCAACTCTGATCTAATTACCGACGTACGGGAATTACGGCGCGACTCAAGCAAGAGGGGGCAAAAGAATAGCCGTGTAACGCCCACCTTCCGCTCTTTTCCCGCGTTTCCCCCTTCCAACACGTTCGCCTCAGGAAACGCAAGCCGCAGGCTTGGACCGCGGGGTTAGGTTGAAACAGGATCCGCGGAAAAAAGTCCACCACCAAGGATTAGGCTCATCCTACTGACACGAAACGGGAACGAATCCTTTAATTTCAGCCAACAAAAGGATCTGCGCTTGCTAGCGCTCCTACATGTCCGGGAATTTTTATTCTTCCACTGGGGTTTGTTTTAGAATTTCAGAATATTAGATTTCTGCCTGGGATTTCGGGTAGAAACAAACGGAACAAGTCGTGATTTCTACAGGTATCGCGTGTGGTTTGCGGTAGTGGTAATATTGTAGCAGTCTTTTCACGTACAAAGAGAAAACTTACTACTATCTCTATCGTACTATCTCTAACGTACGACAAGAAGTCACATGTAGTATAGTATATTCGTTACTACACCTTGAGACTATCTCGCCGAAAAATTTATCCAATTTTTTAATAAAATAAAGTTTGATCCGACTATTTCCAAGAGACACCAGAACACGGCAACCAACTCTGCTGAAACACCTTCGATTCCTCAGAATGCTTCTCTGTCGCGCGAAGATCGTTCAGCAATAGCGACAATAGCTATCCCAACGAGATGGTGTTTCTGGACTGGGCAGAGTTCGGTGTTCAACCGGGATTAAAAAGCCCGATAGAGCCGACGGTGGAAACTTTGTCGATGGGGTCATCGTCCAGCGACGCACGACTCTCTTAAATTCAAATTAACCAGACGTAGTCTCATCAAAATACAATTATGGTTTCTTATATGACTCTAACTAGCAAGGATCTGGACTCCTCGATCAAGACATCACAGTCTCCACTTCTATCGTTGTCGAAATGAATTGAAAAAGAGATTTTGGAGAGAAAAATTGAATTTAATCGTCTTAAGGTAAGAATATGTATTTGATTCGTAGCCAAGCTTTCCTGCACCGTGCACCGTCGTCGCTGGGTTGTTACAAGGCTCGGAAAGCAAGAGCCTCGAGCCGCATATAAAATACAATTTTACCACGGCAAACTGACGCGTTGAGATTTGAAACAATAACGAGGCTCGTTGTCTGGGTTGAAAGGTAACGGTAATCGTGTCCCATTCTTTCTTTGGGGCCTCTTTAAAAATTTATGGAATTCCTTTCCTACTCCCTGTCTCCCATGGGACCAGTGCCGGTTTTATGCACCTGAATGGCTCGGCCAACGTACCTCTCCCTCTCGTGTTCTGCTCTTTTCGTAAATTATACACTCGGTCATTACCAGCAGGCAAACAACCGGACGCGTGCAATTCCTCCTTCGCGGCGCGTCTCGATCCAGATTTAATGCAGAAATAATTGGTCCGATAGTTTGTTATTCGATTTACAAAGGGAAGAATCTTGTTCAGGCGTAATAAGTATCGGTAGGGTATACCGAACATGATGTCGCGTCGGTGCTTCTTCGTTTCTGGGAACATTAGTCGCAATGCTTAACGAGATTAGATGCAGTCGATGGATATCGCTTCCGCGAGTATTCGGCTTTTCTTTGTCTTCTTTTTGTACTTTCTTCTTATAATTTTTTCTCTTTCAAAATCTTTTCTCAATTTACCAATAAAATTGATTAGATTTTTATATGGTAATAAATAATGATGCGAATCAATGTATAATATATTTTTTAACGAATATACAGATATTTTAAAAAGATCAGCGGATGAACTATACTTTCGTTAAATTTTCTTCAAATGTTACGTCTTGAAAATATATTTCTCAATTTTTGCGTTTGAATTCGATAAAATGACAAAGTTAAAACGACACCGATACTAAAGTTACAGCGATAGCTAAGATTAAGAAAATCGTAGGAATTATCTGTTATCGGCTATCAGTTGTAACAACCGTAGCCTAATCGACGCGGTCCGATACACACCCTGTTTTTTCTCGTTAAGCAATTCTCAGGGAGATAAGGTTCGTGGTGGCTCATCGATTCACGGTAGAAAACAGTAAGCACAGTCTCGTTTTCCTAATGCAGCGAACAAAACGTTGCTGCGAAAGATGAAAGAGATAAGCTCGCAGTTTTTGCGAAAGTGTAGTTATGCTTATGCTTCGGTGTAGCCACCAACTTATATATCTCCTTTCCGTGCCCTTCAGTTATGAATTATTCGTCGATCCTATCTGCGGTATCCGACAATTTCCTCCACCGCTCCTGACCATCGATCTGCCGTACATCCAATTTAACCGATTTAAATGCTGACAAGACATTTCGGCGGGAAAAATCGGGAATTCGTTTGGGGTAATTGATGAGAAGCATTTGTGATACCCTTAGACGATGCATGTGGTGGTATGAAGGAATTTGATCGCGAAAACGGAACGAAAGATGAAATAATATGCAAATTTAATCAGTGAAATCTAGGTTAATGCAAATTGAGTTGTGCGCTTTCTTCAGACTAGCGATTCCCAGCCTTCTTTGAATTGTGATCTCTTTTGTAATAATCTGTACTTGCACAGCTTTTCTTAATTACTTACTAAAAGATGTGGTTACTCCTCTAAAATTACACAGTTTTTCATCAGAAATGCCTCTGTCTTAAGTAATAACTCTATTATCTTTCTAAGGCATTTTGCCTAAACGTAAAAATACAAACACGGAACAGTCGCGTCAATTTCGTATTAGGAAGAGATAATCGAAATAATGCGACAATAGTAGTAGAAATGTCAAACGCAGCTTCAATTTGTGAATTTATCAGATCGAATAAACTTTATTATCTATAAACATAGAACTTGCAGGTCGCTTCAATCAAACGATTTCTATTCTCACAAACACAGTACAAAAGAAAACGTTCTTTCGCGGGCACAAGATTCACGAAGAAAGAATGCAATTACATATCCGGTACGTTCTGAGAACCAAAAGGTCGCTCCTCGACGCGGTGCATCAGTGACCAAACAATTCTTCATCACTGAAAGATGCGTCGATTCGCGTCGTTATATTAGATCTAACGCGATAAATAGTCGGTAGTCGATTTAATAATTCGGCCGGCTCGATTAAGTGACCGATACAACAGTCACACGTGTGATAGCGATAACGTCATTTCCGCGGCGAACAATCACGACTGGTCAACGTTTCTGTCGGTTCTGAACGCTGAATATATCTCAACGGGGGCACGGAATCTATTCGCAGCTCGAAAAGGGGACACCTAACCGATTCAAAGCACCGACACGACCACTGATCATTCGATTACGAATTAAATGCACAGTTGTTCCGTGAAGCGATCGAACGATACTCTTCACTTCGCCCTCTCAGAGGGAGTCTTTTCACCGGTCCAGTGATTCCGGTCGATAGCCACGAGGGCACATATTGTTGCATACAACTGTGTCTGCAGAAAGTTACAAAAAGTTGGGGTAAAACTTTAGAAACGCTTCTTTTTGCTTCTATTCATAATACAAACATGCTTTAACAGTTTGATACCTACTTTTGGAAACACCATGTATACTTACGATATGCTTCTGTCTCGCGAATCTAATCTTGAATAGCGAAGACTACGAATCGCTTTCTACGATCTTTGGTACATGCGTACCTACGATGCTACAGATAATTGAATTCTACATCAAAGTTCTGTGTGCCTAGATGAGAACCGTGTCTTTCTAGAAACTTAATTACCAGTCCATGCACTGGAATGTTTAACATATTCCATACCTACCATGGAGAGAGGTAAGCGTTTTGGAAGTAGTTTTGGATTCAAGTGGTAAAATTAGATTAGTATCTGCTATACTCGAATGATACAGAGAGTAATATTCTCTACCGTAACCCACCGAAAGTCCATGTAACAGGAGAGCGCGTTAACGGAGAAAAAGTACTAATGGAAATCGTTGGAATTCTTTTCTAAAAGAACACAGCTCACATTCACGAACATCGTGAAGCCATAAAGCGATTCTTCAGCCACTTTTCAGCCTCCCCGGAGAGCAAGCATTCTAGAGCGAGCAACATTGTTGCGCGAGCTTGGTCCGTGCAGTACCATAAATCTAAACTTCCGAGTGTTCTTTGCACATTGAAATATTTCTATTGAAAGTAGCAGGAAATCTGGTAAGCACGTGGTTGCACATAACGCCAGATGCGATAGACCACGCTGGAGCTTGTTTCAAACGGAACATTGTCGCTTTTGCGATGCCATATCTTCCGCTGAAGGACATTAAACACGACCGCCTAAACCATACACGAGAATAAGACAGATTCTCTTCATTCTCGCCTATTGCCTTTCATTTCGGAGCTGAAGTAGAAGCAGATGGAAATCGCGGTAGATCCATCTTCTAAGTATTCTTTCCCTCATAATGATCAAAAGAACGGTCGTAAAGTAATTCGAGAACCCATATCTGTAAAAAGCAGCCACTTGTTGCCGGATTTTAATATATCTCTAGTATCCTCCATAAAAATGTCCCGCGCTATAGGTCACCTTGTTATTAGCCGTTTAAGCAACTTGTTGCGTTGCATTATTCGGGGAAACAGTAACAAGCTCTATCGGATCGCGGCCGAACCGCGGTGTTCCAGTCAAGCAAGCTTGCGGTTTATCGACATCCTCGGTGAATACTGAAAGATTATCCTGTTTTGCTACCGTGACCGATGAATCTAGAGATGCAACGAAACCTCTGACTACTGCTCGACCGCACGCTCGCTTTTCAAGAAACTACGTTTTTCACCATCTCCAGCGGATTATTCATCATCGAACGATAAAGACGAGTGGGATCGTTCGTTACTTTCGTCTGTGCAATTAGGCGGCTGAAGCTTATCGTATGTTCCTGACGAATGGTGAAAAACGCAGCAGAATTTGGATGCTGATATATACATATATATATATATATATATATATATATATACGTAGTTCGTACATAGTGTATATCTATGCTATGGAACGATGCAACTTCGCCTCTTATCTAACCGGATATAAACAGAGACCGGGCAGTGTCGGCAAGCAAGGCTCCGCGAGATGCGTTCTAAGAGCGTAGAAGCAACTCGTACGATACGATGCTCACTTTGTAAGCCTTTATTACGAGTTTTCTTGCTAGTATAGTTGTTGCAGCTTGGCGTCGTATTAATTCGTAGATATTCTTTCGAAGGTAGCTTGTTCGTGTCGATGATGTGTTCGTGTTGATCATTATTTAACTCATATTGTGAATGGACAATATATGTGGCATCCATGGAATTGGTGTTTAATTAAATTAGAATTATTAAAACAATGGTTGATTAGCATCTGAAATCAATTAGTTGTATGCAAATTATATGGTAAATATGATATTATTCTCTAATTAGCTGAACCGTTATGTTACGATCATTTATCTGCTTAGAGTGAGAAATTAATAGGGGGGACGTCGAATTACGATAATCGTAAATCGACACCCATGTGAATAACGTAGCATTCTATCTGTTCTAATCATCATTGTAATATCGATCGGCATATTATTTATATACTGATATAATGGTAATGCATGTAACGTTATAAGATAGCTGAAAATAAATCTTTAATCTGAACGAATTAGTTCAAAGAGTAATCAGCATTAGCAGCATCCTGTCACTCTATGCTCTGGATAAGAAATTAAATCCTGCGCTTGCAAATACAGGGTTAATTCGTGTTCTCACATTCAGGTCAATATACCTCGGACCAGCATATGTGCGTCATCAAACGATGTCTCGAAATTTCCTTCTATCTGCATAAAAGAGATACCCACGATTTAGGTATACACGTGAGAAAAGTATCGTACAATGAAATTAGATAATTTATACGATAACGAACAAAAACATTGGCACAGATTAACTTTTCTCGCAAATCCTGTATAAATTCGTAAATATGGCCCTTTATTTCTCTGTTGTAAAATATAACTCAAAAATTTTAAACAGTTATGATATTTATGTCTGTCCTTAAGTCACAGTATAGTCAAGAATCACCCTTTTCCAATTATATCAATTACAAGATGTTCTATACCTATAAACTCCTTACTCCTTTTAACTAAAACATATGTAAATATATTACGTTGAATTATGTTATACGTATGTATATTATATTACATAAACTAGGTAAATAAATTTTTTAAATTTAATAACTTATTAAAATATATCTAACATGAACGATGAGAACCACTATCTCTACCTATTTGTAAGAGACGATAAAAAGAAAAATAAATTGATTTTACTAAAATAAACATATGTTCTCTATTCGATATACTTCGTATTGAAGTGTTTGCTTCCTCGCAAAAAAGTTGCACCCGCGAAATAGTTAATCCCTGTGAAGTTACTACCATGACAAATTATATAAGACGTGTATCTATTCGAAGTTAGGTTATAGTTGACGTTCCATACGAACAAACCTTTCTGCTCCTCTGTACATCAGGCGGTAGATGGGTAATGCCACTAACTGCTGCAACGTATATCCTCAAAAGATCCATAAGTCACGCCGCTGAATGCTACCACTTTGAATTACGTTGGCAAGCGTGCGATGGACGCGCGGCATCGAATGTCGCGTACGCTTCAAAACAAAAACAATGCCCACGCCTACTCTCCCGAGAAATGCCATTGTACCGAAGTAACAAGTGCAATCCTGTCCACAATCGACTCGATCAAGGATTTTTTCCAAAAACCAATAATCGAACATAAGAGCAGAAACAATAGTAGTCCCATCTATATGACAATCGGAAGACTCAGTCGCGACACCAATCATTTCCTACTACCTTGTCAATATAAGTTACATCGACCGTTCGTAATTCGCGAAATCAAGTGTAAGGATTTTAAGAATCAAGCTGATGAGCGCCATATTTAATATCTGTAATCATTATACTTCATATTTCCTAGTTTTACAGCTACAACTTATCTTAGCAATTTGACTTGCTCGATTTGATTTTTACGTGACTCAAATATAATATCGCATCGATATCTGCTTACGCATCATTAGATTAATTTACTTATTGATAAAGACGTTGATCCAAGATTCGTACATATCGGTGAAAATGACTCAACAATCGTTGAATTAAATATACGCTAGACAGATGTAAAATGTATGATATTTTAACCATTAACTATTCAAAATGTATACTTTTTTTATATTCTAAAGTACTTCCACATTTATACAGATAGAAATAATAGATAGGAATAAGATAAAAACGAGAATTAAACATAATCATGTACATATGCAACAGTAAAGTTGGATATCCATGACAAACTAAAACAGTTTTGACGCGTTATTTACCCGAATCTTTTACTTTTGGGCCACGCCGTTCTCATTTGGAATAAATTATCTAAAAGTTAATAACTACTTTCCTATTGTGTAAATCGTATATATAAAGATACATAATTCCTAAAAAGATCAGTTTCTCTGAAATACTCATATATCTTTACGGTCTAGCGTTTATCAATGCTTTCTTCACGCAACTGCGTTTACAGGTTAGAAAGCATAGTCTCGTTAATATTACAACAACCGGCTTTTGATATGTAGCTAAATATGTTATACAATCGTAATTAGAATTAAAGTAATATGACGAAAGTAAGTAACTATACGTAATCATGCTTTTATTTCGATAAAAATATCAATTTATTATTATTATCAACACCACTCACATATTTATAATTGCAGAAATGATTTATCTTTTAGACAAGCTTGATAGTTATAGTGTCAAATACTTGTTTTAAAGGGCAGATGGTATCTGATAAGCAACTAATCAATTTAACCACCAAAGGTCAATTCATCGCTATATTCAAATCGCTCACCTTTTCTACGATATTTCCCACGCCGGAAGTCCCTCGTCACATTCCAAGAAGCTTCGTCGCACGACGTAATATACCGGCGACGAATCCGCAAATTCGTTCCCTCGGCCGGCCGATACGCGTCCCGTGTGTGTCATCCACCCTCTCTGTCCACCGCACGTTTTCTTCCACAACACTGTTTTTTTCACGAACACGATTCAGCGCCGATATATTTATGATTCCTCTCTAAAAAGAGAGAAGATACGGTTACGTGGAAAGTTGAGTCGCACTGTCAACCGTGGTGACGATAATGCTCAATATCATCAAGAGCCTCAGGGGCAAACGTAGAAACGAAAGTGCCGGAATACTGAAAAATATTTTCTTCCCGTGGTACGTAAGTATATCCTTTGTCACCGTCGGTCGAACAGTGATTTCATTCGGCACAAAAGGGAAATCACGGAGAAGAACCAACTATTCTGACTCACGTAGAAAAAATTGCACGAATAACACGGCACGTATTCGGCGTTGATAGTTCGACGAGAGCGTGCCGACTGGACGACAATAAAATCTCATGCCAGTAGACACCACCGCCGCCGCCGTTGCAGCCGAGATTTTCTCGCCGGGAAAAACACGCACACACACACAGTCAACCGTGTTCACAAGAACAAGAGAGAGACCCACGAACCTACCGGTGAATGCTGTCTCATACGCCGAAGAATCCACCGTGTGATAATACGTTCGATCGTAGTCGCTGATAGTGAAATCCTCCCGCACCAGGATCTTGTCTCAAGATTCCGAACATCTCCTGTACACACACTCTCCGTCGGATTCTTTCTCTCCTCGGGTTCCTCCCTGTCGTCTCTCTATCTTTATCTTTCTGTAGAAACAAATCTTTCGCGCTTTCTTTCTTCCCTTCTTTCCTTCTTTCTGTTGCAAGGCTTTGCTCTCGTTTACTACGGAACAAATTGAAATCAATTCACACGAGTAACACCGATCAACTCAATGGCTCTTTGGAGATGTCCTAGCATCCTGGTACGGGCGTCGTTTCTGCAGCACGTCGTACGTCTCCGTAGAATCAAATAGGCGATTTCTCTGATTCGAGTTATTTGCTCGCGTCTTAAACGTCCGCGACAAAAGACCGAAATATATACGCACGGTACGCGGCCTTTCGAAGAAACGAAAGAATATACGGAGCACTGGCTACACTTTTTTTTCCTCGCCTGTAATTGTTAGACCCGTTCGCAATACGCTTTCGAACGACGCAGGCATGCAGTATAATTTTGTCGGGACTCGATTGTTCACGGAACACGATTTCGAGCGTGCACGTGCGGCAGAGTACGCAGAAACCGCAATTTTTTTACGGACACATCCCCGACTTGTCTCCTCCTCGCCAACGCCTACACGATACACATTGCACGCAGCAACGACGCCCCTACACGCCGATGACAGTGGTTCTCAAACCGTTGCATCGTTCGCCACTGCTTGCCGATAGATTGCGCGACGGAATTGCATTCCTTCGATCTTGGAAATCGGTTCTTCCCTAGATTATAAGCCTCATTATTAGCGTGTTTTAAATTTTATTTCGTAACTGTAATGACAATTATAATGCTTTTTAAATACACTAATCGAGTACGAAGCTATCGTTAAACTTATAATACTTTGTTTCGACAATATCTAGTATTATAAAAATAAGAAATTTTTTACATAAAGAAGAATGTGAAATTAGTACTAGGGAAATTATACATATGCAGGGAATGCGACGTTAGTAATGTTGTTTCACTATTGAGCGACTTCAGCGTATTATTTTAAATAGGCAAAATGAAATGGAATTTGTAGAAAAAGTAATAAATATTTATTAATACATTTGAAAAAATAACTTTTATACTAATTCATAAGCTTTTATAATACCGCAACAAAGATTTATAAGTTGTATATATTCACTTCCACCATCTAGCAACCTATAATTACATTCCTGAAAACAAAAGAAATAATATATAACGCGTACTACTGTAAGTAATTTTATAATCTTACCCCTAGTCTATCTGCAATGAGAGTTTTCTGCTTATCTGTTAATTCATTGGAATATATAATTCTTTCACTGAGCTGCTCAATAACCTGTAGAAATTATTTATATATACAATATACATATCATTTTAACTTCTTTATTTTAACTATTCTTATCATTTTATTCTTATCAACTACGCAATCGCTTTTGCTTGCGATCGACAAATGACACTGTGCGGAAGACAAGTGTTGTACCGAAGAGGCTAACAAATAATTTATGTAATAAATAAAGCTCACTTGTGATGTAGCATATGCTTCTAACATAAATTGATCAATAAATTCCTCTGCCTTGCTATAATCTTTTGTCTTGCATACATTCATTAAATCATCCAACCATTTATCAGGTACAATCTACAATTATTTTATTATGCCAATAAAGCACTATTATTTCTATTTGCTATTTAAAATAAAAACTGTACATTACCCCAATAATTTCAATAATATCATCAACAGTAATATCGATGCCTTTGCCTTTCAACCTTGTAATGGACTGCAAACACGTTATGGCGCGTCGTAAATCTCCACCCGAGGCTTCGACAATTTTTAGTAGGACAGGCTTCGTTGCCTTCAAGTCCTCCTCTTTACATATATATTCTAATCTTTCAACAATTTTATCTTCTCCCAACGGTTTAAATCTGAATTTTGTACAACGAGAAGTCAAAGGTTCTATGATTCTCGATACATAGTTACAAATTAAACAAAACCGGGTACTATGAGATTCTTTTTCCATAGTACGACGAAGTGCAGCTTGTGCAGCATTAGTCATACTATCTGCCTCGTCTAAGATAATAATTTTGAAAGGTGGACAACTTTTCCCACTAAAACAGAAATATTACTATTATACCAAATTATCATTTAATGTATTTACAATCTTTTCTACATGATATGCCTCAGATTGTGCCTTTGTCATAGAAATTACAAGAACAATATACAGGACTATTAAAGATGAACATTAATTCTTGTCTGCTTCTGATACAGAACCAAAAATTTAAAACTTGATAATATTTTGGACAATCTGTTCAAAGCATATTGATTTTTAGTTGGCAATAAGAGTTATAAAATTCCTTTTTTGTAACTCCTGATTACAACTATATTCTTTAAATAGTCTATATACATAGCTCTACTGTAATTCTCATACCTTTTACTAATCATCATTGGCTTAAGACTAACATTATAAGATTAATATGACGATGAACATACTCATCTCTCATACCACCTGCTGTAAGTTGTGCAAAAGATTTGATTTTATCTCTTACAACTTGGATACCTCTTTCATCAGAAGCATTTAATTCCAGTAGTCTTTCTTTGTAGAGACTGCCAAATAATTGTCTAGCCGCAGCTAGTATAGTACTTGTTTTACCAGTACCAGGTGGGCCATAAAATAATAGATTTGGAAAATCTCCACCTGTTAAACATTGTCTCAATACCTCTACTACTTCTGCCTGTTCAACAACGTCTTCTACAGTTCTTGGTCGGCTATAAAAATAACAAAATCTTAAAATTTACCAAAGCGATGCAATTTAGGTTATACTAGTAAACTATTACTATTTCTCAACCCATGGCGTTGCAGAACCACTATGTTCTTCCTTCGAACGTGAAGTTGAAGCCTTTTTAGGCTCACCAGGTCCTAATTTGCCAGTTTTTAGAAATGCCTGCATAATTCTTTTATCTTGAACTTTCTCAAAGAAATAATCTTAAGAAATAAAACAGGATTTGTTCCCGCGCATTTTGTTTCTAAATACTATTGTACCAACATTACGACTAAAAGTTTCTAAAATAAGTTATTCTCATTCTAACTACATATACTTTGCTACTACAGAAATTTCAATTGTTTTCAATGATATTTTTAATTATTATTGATTTCATTAACTTTTCGCAAATACACATGATTATAAATATTTAATATATCATGCAAATTCCAAAAACATATATTTAAGAAATTTGAACGATTGTTCGACTTCGTTATCGAATGCAAATACTGTTCTAGTTCCAAATATCTGTTAGATTAGCAACTACTTACATTCGTTACAAAACGAACAAATTTACCATTTACTCATCGTACCAATGTTGTAAATAAAGGGGTGAATTGGCTGTATTAGTTAATTACACATATGATAGACAAAAACAAGAGTTTTCTTAGAACCGTTTAATTATAATTGCTATACGAATTATGTATTCGATACTATAACTCGGTTCATTGACTTTATTTTTGTTAAATATTCGTACTGCTCATATCGAAAACAGTTTAAAAAATTAGAATCAATAATTGTAATATTCAATCCGTGATCATCGAATACGCGTAAAAGTTCAATTATCGCGTAAAATGGAGTATCAAAATCGATTGTGTATGAAAAAATACTTAATTTACACAATGGATTTGATGCGGTTTAGTATACATTAAATGAATACCGGCCAACAGCATATTTCTTATGTGAACGAATTTTTTGTTTAAACATGTGATATTTTTTCTTGGCGTTCTTTCAAGCTGTATATATAAATGATGATGTTCTGGATTGTTTCTCTGATAGCAATTATTTTGCATTTCAGTTCTGCACAAACTAGTATGTATTTCATACAGCAAAAACATGTAACTCTATAAGAACTCTGTAAGAAATATTTCTAATTTAAATTTCTTGTTTTCGTAGAACCTGAATCACAAGGTTATTGTGCACCATACAATGGTAAGATTTGTAAGAAATATTTAACTGGAATTGGAAAAGTATGGTTCAATGATTCCAATGATAATCCTGGAGGATGGTTGAATGAACGTATCACAACTAATTTATGGGAGGAATTGATACAACGACTTGTTGAACCATGTCGTTCAGCTGCAGAGGTAATTAATTAATGATATATTAAATTAATAAAGATATAAAGAGGTATGAAAGGAATATTTAATCATTTTAGAAAATGCTATGTATGTATGCTTTTCCACAATGTCACAACTCAGTTGGTCTACCATTATGTTATGAAGACTGTATGGCAGTACGTCATCAATTCTGTTTCAATGACTGGGCAATGATAGAGGATAACAAACAGAGAGATATTTATATCAGATCAAGAGGACATTTCACATTACCAGATTGTGAATCACTGCCAAAAGTAGTTAAAGGAAACACGACCTGTTCTCATATTCATTTGACTGATATGAATGAAGAACTTGTTACATGTAAAGCAAACTTAAAATGTTTTTAGAAGCTATTAAACATCTGTATCTTTAACATTTTAATCATATTTTATTTCAGATGATTGTGTCCAGGGCAATGGTAGGTTTTACATGGGCAAAGTAAATAAAACAAGATTAGGTTTGGATTGTCAGTCATGGAATGCACAAGTGCCACATAGTCATGATAGACCACCAGATGTCTTCCCTCAAATTCGTTATGGAGAGAATTATTGCAGAAATGCAGGTGGAGAAGAACCAATGCCATGGTGTTTTACTATGGATCCTCATATAAGATGGCAACATTGTGATATTCCTATGTGTGGTATGCATTTAACATTTTATACAATGTAATAAGATATAAGTAATTGAATGCATCTTTTTTCTATCCTTAACTCTTTCACACTCAATGCCATATATACACAACATTGTACTTTGAACAAATTATTCACTAACTAAATATATAGATATATATTTGTTCTTATGTTAGTGCATCGTATCTTGTTTACAAAAATATTAAAAAACATGAGTTTCTACTGTTTACTATTAAGAGTTTCTACTAATAATAATTAATAAAAAGAATTTTTCCTACAGCCCAAAAAACATTTGATCCTAAAAAGGTTAATGCAGATAACGTAACAAGTAAAGTTTTGGAAATTGATCCTAAAGACCTAGTAATGGACACATTATTTACTCCAATGTTTGTATTTATATTATCTTCATTACTATTTGTAATTATAGTTGGAAGTTCATTATCTCTTATTTTAAGTCATAGACTTCATAAAAGACATCAAGGATATAACCCTACGGATAATCAGGTATATTACAAAAGATTAACTTCTATTGATTGTATTACTAAATTAACATAATCTGAAAATGTAATGCCCAGAAAAATGTTGCTGAGTCTGGTATTCAAAACCATTATAATATCTATAACCAAAACAATAATAATGTATATGTATATTTTATGTTACATTTATATATAATTTCCAGTATGTCGGTATTGATTTAGATAAATTACCGAGCAACGATGCATACCACAAAACGACTGCACAACTTAATCCGAAATTGGAGAAACTCGAATTTCCAAGAAATAATATCATTTACGTTCGAGATTTAGGACAAGGCGCATTTGGTAGAGTATTCCAAGCAAAAGCGCCTGGTCTCGTTCCTGGTGAAGAATTCACCAATGTTGCTGTAAAGATGTTAAAAGAAGAAGCGTCGGATGATCTTCTCAAGGATTTTGAACGAGAAGCATGTCTTCTCGCCGAATTTGATCACCCAAATATCGTCAAATTATTAGGTGTATGCGCATTAGGTCGACCAATGTGTCTCCTTTTCGAGTACATGGGTCGTGGTGATTTGAATGAATTTCTACGATCTTGCTCGCCAGGAAATTATATCATTCGAAGCCTAGAAAAAGACGAACATTTCACAGATTCTCGTCTATCACACATGGATTTAATTAATATTGCACTTCAAGTAGCATCCGGAATGGTGTACTTGTCAGATCGAAAATTCGTTCATCGAGATCTTGCAACACGAAATTGTTTGATCAATGATCAAATGATCGTAAAGATAGCAGATTTTGGCTTATCGCAAAAAATCTATTTACAAGATTATTACAAAGGTGACGAACAAGATGCTATTCCAGTTAGATGGATGCCTTTAGAAAGTATATTGTACAATAAGTATACTGTCGAGTCTGATGTGTGGGCGTTCGCAGTGTGCTTATGGGAAATATTTAGTTTTGCGCTTCAGCCTTATTACGGAATGACGCACGAAGAAGTTGTAAAATACATTAAAGAGGGCAATGTACTCCAATGCCCTGAAAATACTCCACCTGCGGTATACGATCTAATGAAGCTCTGTTGGAACAGGAGACCATCGGATAGACCTACTTTCAGAACAATTTATAACACCCTTGATACTATAAAATACAATCTGGAAGCAGAAAATAAGTCGGACAGTGTACCATTGCGTATTCACGTTTGAGCCTGATAATAATTTGTCTCTGAAGGGAATTCAATAATTCACATAATTATGAAGTAAGTGATATTTATGGAAAGGTAAACGTAAGTAAGTGGTAAATTATACTACATGTTACACACAATTGCCTTTGTTACGTTTGTTATGTAGCCTTATTAAATTAATTGATCAAAATATTTATGAAAAGTGTGTTAATAGTAACACGTATTGGTTACTATTATGTTTACAAGAATGATTGCACAAATGCATTAAGTTAAATTGGAAAAATATTTTTATTTGATTTATAGCCAATTCTTGTAAATATACATATACACTACTAAATCAATTGTTTTCTACAAAATGGAAAATTTCAAATTTTGCTCGATCATGTTTACAATTACTAAACTTAAATGCTGTTTAAAATAATTTTCATAATACCTTTTTAGATTATAAAGCTGCTAACAATTTATTTATTACTAATTTATTTAAACTTATATCGAAACTAAAGAACTGAAGACTGGTATGTACGAAGAACATATATATGTAATCAAGATACTGTATGAGTGTTTCAGAATAATTTTCCACACATACAAATCTCAATCTTCAATTTGCGTTCTGCCTATTGTGATTTCACGCATTCCGTCAACGAATTTTACAATAATATAACATGTTTCTAACTGCCATTAAAAGATGAAATACACATAACAGTCCAATCTAATGGTAAGAATAAAACACAACAATACAAAGATTTCAGTGGTAGTACTACCATTATAGAATACTTATTATATAAGTAATCGGAATCCAAAACTCAATGTGTTTTTTCGAAGTAAATAATAGATTAATTTGTGTGTTGCTATTAATATTAACTTGTTTCTATTTACAAAAAGTTAGAAATATGCTTATAAAAAGATACGGTATTGCTGTTAACTCTTCTTAAAAGATTTCATAAAATTTTCTTATATAAATATAAGAATGATGCTTAAAATGTTTGTTTAATGTTCTACCAAAAAAAAAACTTAGTTTTAAGTGATAAAGGTTCAATAATTATATTGTAAGAATAGTGGATTTTTTGCATTATATTTCATTTTAACATAATTATGAAGATACAAATTTATATAATTATTTGTATAAATTTTTAATGCTTGTTATTTCTATGATTAAAAGTGTAGAGATTGATGATACATTTTTTAACTAACATAATTTTTATACTATCTGTGAATATAAAAGACACTTTTATCTTTTCCTCTACTTCTTCTTGGTACATTTTTATGAGGAATTGAAGAAGAATGTACTAGTTGACCTGATAATTATGGCTATATGCATACATATTTATATGTGTAATTGTATGTACTAGATATATTTGCAATGCTTTTTTTTACTACTTCAGATAAGAAATATCTTTAGAGACATACATTATGTTATAGAAAACAGACGAACTTTCCTATATATAAATATATATAAAGCAAATAGAAAAATAATAATGTTTTGCTAAAGCCTAAGACAGATAATACTGAATTTATATAACTATGTGAACAATTTGGCTATAAAAAAATGGGTTTATATTTAGCAACGTTATATGTAAACTGTCCTTAATTGTTAGATGTTAGATCGTTGCTGTACCAAAAACCATAGCCTATTTAATGTACGGAAAATAATATCATTAAAAGCTATTATGACAAATGTTATAGTAAGAAGATAAAAAACATTAAGTGAGTGTATACTGTGCAACTGTTATACATAAGATTTGAAAGTAAATCATTACTGTGGTGTAAACGGTATTTAAATGAATGTTTTACTCATAATACGATTGTTTCAATATATTATTAAATGCAAAAAGTTGTCATAAATGGAGTAAAACTTAGATCAAACTTTTTTAACAATTGCACTTTACTTTTATTTCAACTTTTTGTGATATAGTTTAATTTTTTTCAACTAATATTAAAGCTATCTAGTGCTATTGTTTATCACTGTATTTGCATTCCAATAGATGTGTCACTGATCAGTATTTTCACAAGGATCTGTATGTATATGTTGCAAAGAGCATATTCATTTGTGAATGTTCTATCTTATGCTTAAGTACATAGATATGTAAACTAATGAATGTCATTGTCCAGTTGATTTCTCAAGGCAATTAATTAACTCATTTGGTTGAGCATTAACAAATATGATATACTATATGCAGAAAGTGTGAATGCAATGTTCAAATGCTCTTCCACAAATCTTTTTATATATGACTTTTATATTGTGAAGAAAAGACAAAAGAACTTTTACCAAGTCTGTGCTCTTACATCTGTGTATTTGTATTCTGTATAAGTAGAGTTGTACGTGATATAATATTACGATAATACGTACACAATACGTATTGTCTATGACCAAGAAACTTCTGGTATTATATACTTCGTTGAGTTCAGATGTGTTATTGACAATGGTAGACTCTATTCTGAATTTTATGTACAACAAACTAATCTACTCTGTAAAAACATAGAGATTCCTCGATACTCTATTTTAAACTTCTAATGAAATTCATACATGTGCAAAAGTAATCTAAAGTTGCATCTTATTTTATTGTAAAGAATCATGTTTAACTAAAGAGCTAGTAAAGATTGTGTGCTTTATACTATGAATATCGAGGAATTATCAATGAAATACTACGAACATGTTGAAGAAGAACTGCTATGAAACTTTTACTGATGTACAACTTTTACAAGGAATAAACAACCAATTTCATATATTCCACAGCCTATTTTTTTCTTTATTTCCATGAAGAATGCAACATCGGGATGACAAATTATAAAACCAAGTACATTGCTCCATAAATATATTTCCGCATATTTTTCTCAATAAATTAATGTCAAATCATCATTATGTATATAAAAAGCAGATATTTATATTGTATTATACAGTTAACATTCTTAACGCTACCTTATACATGAAATATCTTATGTAGGCGATATAATAGTCATGTATATCTGCATTGCATATATGTATATCTAGTACACTATTATTCGAAAATAATCCATATGTTCTAATAAGATGTTTCGAAATCTATACGTTTTTCTCATGGAATAATGTTCAGAAAATTAGGAACAATAATTTGTTGCTTTATAGAAGAACATAATATCTAATATTCCTTTTTTCAACTAGCCATGCAATAAAAAGAAATAACTTTTCTTATGATTAACTAAACATGTACACTATACAAATCAATTATAAAAATCTATAAAATACAACATATTGATAATATATTGTAACATCAAAGTACATTGTTATTAGATTTAGTTACTGTTTCAGTGATACGTTACCATAAAATTATATATCTATCAACTGCAATTGTGTAAAGATACTAAAATTAAAAACTAAAGAAGTAAGAATTATGAAATACTAAAAACAACTTTGGTTTATTCTTTGGTTTTTGACAAATATTAATTCTTCATACGAAGTAACATGACTTCTTCTATCCTTCTGATACAATTTAGCATTAAGATCTTAAGTTTAATTATAGTAAAAACCACATTTTTTAATTTTATAAACCTGGTTTCAATTTATGCAAGATTACTTTTTAACTGGTGTAAATAAAAATACTAGCATTTTAAATTTATTAATCTATCGAGAACGCGTAATGTTAAAAAATGTAGTTCAAAATAATTAGATAATGTATATATTTCAGTCCATATTATGTCGGGCAGCATTACATTATTACCTGTACTGCACTTTATATATCATAAGATCATCATTGACATTTTCATGTGCAACATATGATCATTTTTACTGCTTATACTACAATATTTTATATTTTCAAAATAAACTAATTAAGAACCCAAATTTGGAAAATTTAAATTTAAAATACTGACATTTTAAGTCATTACAGCTACATTATTGCATGATAAAACTTATTTAATAATAAATACTCGAAAATGACAAAGGAATGTTCTTGGCAAAATAAAACTAGAAAATTATAAAAAGTGATATACTATTATAATGTCAATATAAAGTTAAAATATACTGTTTGTTATTTATCTAATTGCAGTATTTAGTATTTCGTCTTTGATTTGCTAAAATAAGTACCTCCATACTCTTGTAAATATGATCATTGACATTCTTCGCAATCAAAATGCATCTCTTATATTCTGAAATTGTCTTACCGCTAGATCAACTGGTAGATCAAATTTATAACTTGTAAGACGATCAAGAGTGTGAAATGCATCTTGAAAACCTGTTTGTAACAATAATATGTGAGTATTGTAACCAGATATATTGCAATTAAAATCTATGCTGTTAAAATTAATATTGCTTCTATATGAATATTTTAATTACCTGTTTTTACAACATAACTCCACGAGGTATAATGATTTTCAAGAAGATATTGACATTGCAAAATAAGTTTTAACCAAACGACAAGTTTGTTAGCACTATAATAAGAGAAACACAAATCTTAAATGCTTGTTCGTCACAAGATGATTTGTAACAACATTTACTCACTTAAGGGATGCACATATAAATGCCTTAAAATGAGAATCGTAACTCCTTTTGTATGGATTATGTGATGCAATGATATTCCCAATTGTTGTTAATAAACTCTGAAAATTTTTTAATATCCTTAAAGGAACAAATTCGATTAAAAATGTGAGAAAATATTAGCAAATGTAAAATAGCTACCTGTTTAGAAGAAACAACTCTTCCACCTGCTAAATCAAGATTAAAACTTTGAGATAATTTTTGTGCCGGACTAGAATTGTAACGATGGCCGTTTTTAATTTCATAATACTTCAATACTAGTTCCCATGCATGCATTAGATTAGAAGCAGAAGAGTTTCTTTGGGGAAAACATCCCACAAATGGTACTACACTGTTAGAACGCGCATCAGACATTAAACCGTGTTGTATTAAATCACGTATGGAAGTTGCTAGATGCTTCCTTACAGCGGATGTTACTCTGGCGTTGCAATGTGACATAGAATCTGAATCCGAGGCGTAATCGTTTTCATTAGCGATATCGTCATCTTCCGGGTGACGTTCAGTTTCGGCAATGGTCTCTATAACATGTTCAACTGCAAAATCTAGTCTTGTTCTTAAATCGCGCCAATTATGTACAGAACTTTTCTTAAAATTTCTTCGAACTCTTTCACTACCACATCCTAATTGAGACACTATGAACATATGCAACAGGGCTACAACTTTCTTAACAGTATTCAAAGTCTTTGTTCTACTTTCTTCCTCTGTTTTTCTGTTAAACGATTTTTTAGCATATGAAGTAGAACCAGCAGAACCATTGGTATGTACTGGACATGCACAGGTGCAAGCTAAAGTTTCTGTATTGACTTCTCCTTGAAGATAATTTATAAAACGCTCTAAATCCGCAATTTGTGTTTTTAATTGAGATACTAATTGCTCCTTCATTTTCAAAGGGCTAACAATCTGTAAATTATTTTTTAACTTATTTAATTTCAACCCATCTATCATTATTTCTTTAGTAATTTATCTTATATGAAATAATTTACCTGACTTATAGCATAATCTACTTGCCATCTTAAGTCATCAACTGGTAATTTACAAAGATCATCAACATTGAAATTTAACTTTTCTTTTAGATGGTCTGAAAAAATAATAAATCAACCTAAATTTCAATCAAACAGATGTTTATCTTAATAGTAATCTTTGAAACTTACTGATTATAATACTCTGCCTCTCTAATATCATACTTTGTGGTAAATCTGCATTACCAGTTTCATAAGCATATTTTTCTAAATCTTCCAACTGAGATTTTAGTTGACATATTAATTCTTTTTGTTTTGTTCTTTGTAATGCCATTTTAGATTCAACATCAACATCATTTATTACACCAGATATCTGTTAAATAATATATACTAAAGTAGCTTACTATCTTTTCTTTTTGTAATTATCATATTATACATATATCAATATTCGGGAATTAAATAAGGATTAAAACATATGGCATGAGATTAATAAATTTATGTACTCTATGAATAGCTTACATATAATGATATTTATTTTCTAATAAATAATATTTAAGATTAATAATGAAAGCATATCACGGATTTATAAGCATGTTTATTTACAAACAAAGTGAATACAAACACAGATAAAATACATAAAAAATATAAAAATAGAGGAAAGAAATAAATACAAGAAAAAATAAAAAGGATAATACTAATTAAAAGAATAAATAAGTTACAGGTACATTAGATTTTTATGTAGCTTACGCTTTGCTTGCAGGACATTGGAGAAGTTGGTGTGATTGATCCACTATCAAGTGATAAGTTATTTGTAACATCCGGTATTCCTCTAAAAGCAAACTCTTCTAATTCTTTGAGCAATGTTTCTTTTTCATTTGCAGGTGCATCCACAATTTGTCTTAAACGAAATTGAACCTGTGATAGTTAGAGATAGATAGATATTAAAGATATTAGATATTTATACTTTTTTATGTAAAAAAAATTCATGAATTATATGAACTATATTTTTAAACCCATTTAATACCTGAGCAAAGTGGGTAGTCAATGCTATAAGAGATGAATTTAACATCTCCTGTTCTTCCTCAAGCACTTTTAACCTCTCCATATCGTATGATAAGCTATTAGAATACATTAAAAAATGTTTATAAAATGAAATATTTTGTTATTTAGAAAGCACTACTATCAACAGCACTTCTGTTGTATCCATCAAAGATTAAATACTCACTTCTCCATGTTATCAACATATTTATATTCATCGGCAAAATCATTATCACCATCATTTGCTCCAACAGGCGCCCATCTCTCGCCTGATGGCCTATCACTTTCATCTGAATTTTCGATATCTTCATTCTCGCTACCCTTATATTCGCTAGAACTCATTTTCTTCTTGTTTACGATCCCGATTTCTTTCGAAAATCCTACCTTGCATTCGTAAATTTCTTTATGCCGATTATAGCTAATACGAATGAACGTGTTGTTATGTGATGACTTTTTTTCTTTATTTGTGCATATTAAAGATTTAATTTTTCTTGTAATACATCAGAACGTCTTGCATCTTCATCACGTTTAATCCATTAATTAACTTCTGCGCACGTGTACGAGTAGAAACGTCACTTGTCGCTGTCGATTTTGCGCCTGCTAAGGTGCATCCTCATGTTTAGGACTCGTTCATTTTACGACAAATACATCGCGTTACAATTAATTCGTGTCATACTGCGAATAATATTTAATAATGATTTGTCGCATCGAGTATGCGGTTTTCATCAAGCAACACGTTTATACCAATATATTTTTATACAATCTTCATTTTGCTATGTTAGTCATGTAAAAATCTATCAACTATTGTTTCAGTAATATAGTAGATTAAACGTCGGGACATTATGAACTGTTATGAACATACCATTAGTTTCATCGAAGGTTTTTCAATAAATGATAAACTGGTATGCGTAAGCTTATTTAACTCTTACAAATGTGTCAAATTGTTGTACCTTCGAGAGGACGGTCTTTGTTGATTTATTGCATCGTGATTTGTTACCATTCTATTGACTTTATAAAAGAATAGAATATGTAGCAAATAAACAGTGAGATATATTCATGAAAGAAATCCTTAAAGAGAAGTATCGAATAACCTACATCTCTTGACATCTAACTAGTGTTGATCAGCGTATCGTTACGTTTTGTGAATTATTCTCATCAGCTTGAGAAAAGAATTTATCGACAAGTGCATCGCGTATCGTAGTATCCGCGATGATGCGGCAAGAAATAACTTTGACAAAGCCGGCACGTAAAAAACCGAACATTGATGCATCGATAGCTGAATGATTTTCAAAAATACCATAGAACAAGAATTTTTAGCGAGTCCTTGTTTTGTTCTCGGATCTATCCTTTACCGTAAATACATCGATGATCTTTTAAAGAATCGTACTTGAAGTGTTATAGGTAATAAAAAATAGGAATCTTTTGATATTTTATGAATCTCCTTGATTATTATTAAAAAATATTACATACTTTTAATAAAAATTGCATATTTTAAGAAAACATTTGTTTATAGGCATACATGAAATGGGTAGTGCTTGGTGGCAGTGTGCTGCATGTTTGAGAACACAAGAAGAAGATATCTGCGAGTTGCATTTGAATAATTGTAATCTTTATGATGTACCACCTGACGTGTTCATTTATGAAAGGACATTAGAGAAATTGTATCTTGATGCCAATAGGGTAAATATAAATATCAATTGATTTCTCATGCTAATCTAAGCTCTTTAGATTTAAGTATGTTCTTCTATATTTTGTTACAGATAAAGGATCTTCCAAGGCCACTGTTTCAGTGCCATGAATTACGAGTACTTTCTCTTAGTGATAATGAAGTCACAACATTACCACCCGCCATAGCATCATTAATTAACTTGGAATATTTAGACCTCAGTAAAAATAGTATGTGTATAAGAGTACTATGTATTCTTGGATTTTGCTTATGTTCAATGTATTCATAATTATTATATTTATTTTTCTTAGGTATTAAAGAGCTACCAGATAGTATAAAAGAGTGTAAAAATCTTCGTTCTATAGATATCAGTGTTAATCCATTTGAACGTTTCCCTGATGCTATTACACATATTGTTGGATTAAGAGAATTGTATATAAATGATGCATATATAGAATATTTACCAGCAAATTTTGGAAGACTTTCAGCTTTGAAAACATTAGAACTTAGGGAAAATAACTTGATGACATTACCAAAGAGTATGAGCCGTTTAATAAATTTGCAAAGACTTGATATTGGTAATAATGATTTCACTGAATTGGTATGTTTATATTTGCCATGATTACTATTTATTAGCCTACATATATTAATGCTAATTTTATTCTTTTAGCCTGAAGTTGTTGGGGATCTTATCAATCTCACTGAATTGTGGATAGATGGTAATGATATTAGACGTGTACCACTCAACATTAATCAGCTTTACCGTTTAAATCATTTTGACTGTACAATGAATGCAATTCATATTATACCATCAGAAGTAGAAGGATGGAGAGATATTTCGATTATGCATCTTTCATCAAATGAAATTTATCAGTTACCAGATTCCCTTTGTTATTTACGTACAATTGTGACTCTTAAAGTTGATGACAATCAATTGAATGCACTGCCAAATGACATTGGACAAATGTCAAGCTTAGAGGAGCTTATAGTTACTAAGAACTTCCTTGAATATTTGCCATCATCAATAGGACTTTTGCGAAAATTACATTGTTTAAATGTAGACAATAATTACTTGAGGTGCCTTCCACCAGAGATTGGAAGTTGCACAGCATTATCATTGCTATCATTGAGATCGAACAATCTAACTCGAGTCCCACCTGAATTGGGACATCTATCCTCTTTAAAAGTACTCAATCTTGTAAACAATTGCATCAAATTTTTGCCTGTTTCTATGTTGAATTTGAGTAATTTGAAAGCATTATGGCTGAGCGACAATCAAAGTCAACCATTAGTGCCATTGCAGCAGGAATTCAATTGTGAAGAGGATATGATGGTGTTAAGTTGCTTTATGCTCCCACAAAAACCACGGCAAGAACTTGAACGTAAGTATTTATATTTGTTTAATAATGTACGCATCAATAATCTAATAAAATTTCGACCATTGTATAGTAGTACACAATTATAATTTTTAATATAATATCTATAAAATGTGGTACATTATTGCTGCTAGTGGATAATGAGGATGAAGATGAAGAATGAAATGGTAAAGTATTTGCGAATAAATCCACTAGTATATGTTAATATTGTTTTCATTTAAACATATTTTGTAACTTTTAGCATAATTAGATGTATAATTATAATTCTGTGTCTTTTGCATACAGAAGTAACACCAGCTGTAGGATTAATTTCAAGTTCGATCGTTGGTACTGGAAAAAGAATATGTTTTGCTGCTGAGGTAGAATCTGAAATCCCTAGACAACTTCATCGAGCACCGACTCCCTACCCTAAAGAGCTGCGCAACCTTGCTAGGCATGCCCGAAATTTGCATCATCAATCAGCGCATGATCAAAGAGTAAGTAGAATTAGAAACACACTTATCCTTTGCTCAATTTCCATTCATCATTTTTTTTATTAATGTGACAACAAAAATTTTAAATCAATATGATATAGAAATAGCACTAAAGAAAGTGGAATCTTCAAATACTATCAATATTTTCGTTATATCTTTTTGTATGCATTTTTGCATAATCAATATCTGAATTACAAGAAAATTGGCAATTGAAACTTGCAGATGCATTTAGAACAGGAGACTATGATCAAAGAAGCTATTATTGCTACAACTACTCTGGACCTTACCTCAAAATCTGGGACCTGTCTTTCACAAAGTTTATTTAATAAGGTATTCATTAGAGAATTATGAAAGAAAGACAATTTATATGATTCCAGAGTATTTATTAGTGATGTTAATAATATCAAAAATTAAAATATATAATAAAAAACAAGTGAAATTGTGAAATCAATTTACAAAAAATATGATTTCAATTTGAACAAAAGTTAAACTAGTATAAAGTGGGATTGGATAGGGACAATATTAAGTCTTCCGTGGGTAAAAAATTAAATCAACTAATTAAAGATTTTTTCTATAGGATTCACACTCATCATTATCACCAATTGAACATTATACATCAAAGGCATGCAAGAATAATAGTTCTACGGATATTGGAACAGAGCAATCTGTTTCAGAAGAATCTTCCGATGAAGCAAACAAGACCGTACTTGCAAAAGAAAAAAGTCCGGATATCCGAGAAGCAAAATATATTCGTAATCCCACGTCTGAGTATCTTTCCAAAACTCCAACAGTAGCAGATTATGTAAATTCTACTTGGAAACCGGATGAGTACTCGAAGGCAAACACAGCAAAAATTGTTGAATCAGACAAATTTATTGAACCCTATAAGACTATGCCTATTGCCGCGAACAACAAAAATACCGATCATGTTCAAGTGTCGAAAGTAAATGAAGTTCCACCCGTCCCGCCACCGTACCATATTGCAGCCGCATTTTCAAAAAAGGCGGCACTTTTTCAGCAATTAAATCAATGTAAGTAATTTCTTGTAATCATTTCTAAAATGATAACACACACACAATACGAATTTTATATTCTGTCATATTATAGCAGCTCCACTAGACTCGGCGACGATGGCTCCTGCACCAATTGATATGAACATATCAAATTCGAAAATATCGCAGGGAACGGAAATACAAAATTATGATGGAGAACCATTTAAAGTTGAAGAGCATTTGTACAATGACAAATATGCGTTGAATAATACAGATTTGACAAACACCTCAAGTAACGATGGAAATATAAATTCTTTTAGTGGCACCAATCAACACACGTTAACAGATTCGATTGATCCGACAGCACAGTCATTAGAAGGAGATCGATCGTTAAAACCAAGTAGAATTCCTATTTTAAAGACGAAACATTTGGAAAGTATGAATTCTATTTCAAATAGCGATCTATCGAACAAATGTACAAATTCTTCTGTTGAAGACTATGAAGCTTCAAAAATATTGAACGCATCGTGTATACCAACATCTCCTATAACTGGGAAAAAATATCGAAGTCCGCTATCTATGCAACCTAAAGTTTTGGATCGACCAAAAAAAATAATAAACGGATCTGTTTCAAATAATAATACTTCCTGTGATAATTTATCCATAAATGCAATAAACTCAAGTCTAGTTACAAATTCGAATATGGAAGGAATTTCAAAAATTTCATCTATCGAAACGACGAATACGAACAGTTCTATGAACATAAAAAATGAAACTAGTTCTGGTCGAAGTACTCCAATTCTAGCAAATAATAAATCTTTAAATGAGGTGACCAATTCTAACATTGATAATTATAAAGTTGCTGGACTGAATGAGTCATTACATTCAGAAAGGAAACCAAGATTTAAATGGATGTTCGGGCCGCACAAAAATGCTAACGTAGTATGTTTCATTTTTTTTCCTTCTTCTTCTTCTTTTTCTTCTTTTTTCTTCTTTTTTTTTTTCTTTTTGAACATAATGTCTTTATGTATATTTTACAATTCATAATTATTGCCTTTATAGTTGCCTGTTCAAGTGAAAAAAAATCCAGGTCTTGGTTTCAGCATTGCCGGCGGAGTGGCAGGCGCAGAAACCGTAAATATTCAAAATTTAAAACAGACGCAATAAAATTTTCTATCTTTTAATCAATAGTTTTACTTATCCTAGGGAATAATTGTGACTAAAGTGAATCCAGATGGTCCAGCACAAGGTACCCTTCGACCAGGAGATAAGATCTTAGAAGTCGATGGTATAGATTTCACTAAATCTGATCATAACAATGCTGTCGCTGTCCTTCGAGCAACCGGAGCAGTAGTATCTATGATGATTAGTCGTCATCAATGACATCCAGTTAGAAAACGCAATGATATCTTCTTTTTATTTTCTGTAACTAGTGATCAGTTTATACACATCAAACTGAATACACTTCACGTAAGTTTTTTTAGTGTATATATTTCTTTAACTAATATTAGTATATACCAATATACTTATAAACACACAAAAAAAAATGGAATTTCCATTTTGTTTCTCCTGAACGCTTGTTTTCATGGTAGTAGATCATATTCCCTTTGATACTGTCAAGCAATTGAATGACTGAAACAGCGTTACCAAAGGTGGGAGTGATGGTATTTATTTGAGGAAAATATTTCTGGCTTCCAGTGGTCACGACTTGTGAACTAAGCTTTTTAAAAACAGAAATAATAACGATTTCGAGGAAGAATTCTATTCTTAGGTTATACCATAGATTAGAAACGCGTTCCCTTGCACAATTTATGATGAGGAAAAGAGTTTGAAATGTGATGTATAAAAAAACTATTTTTAAGAAAAATTTCTTCATGGGCCAATCCACAGCTTACTCATATTATTTGGTTATGTAAGTAGGTAAAATAGGAACTATTTAGTGAACAATCATAAGATGATAAGTTTCTTCCCGAATTTCTATCTTCAAAAGAATGCATATATTTGTGTTGTTTTATGACGTTGATTATATTTGTGTCAACTCACTTGTTCTCTTTGCAGAGAGCTGACAATGTGCCAGAAACAAAATACTATTTATTACTCATATATATTTAAAAAAATATTATATGAAAATGAATATATATTATGCATATATATTATATACAAACATTATCTCTGTCAACTAGGCGAGATTCTTACAGACTCTTCTTTTGTGAGATATCATGTGAAGTACATATTTTGTATATGTAGAAAAATGGTTTTTCTACAAATTTATCCTAATGCATAGACTTTAAAAGCACAAAAAGTTCCATAATTAACTTGCTTGTATTATTTACAGTTCGTATTTAAAAAATGATACACTTTAATTTCATTTGAAAAACATCTGTGAGAATCTTATTAATGTAAAGAAAAAAGAAATGTTCTTCTATGTGCCGTAATTTTATTGGTTATATTTTTAATAGTTTTGATACTATTGGTTTTGATTCTTTTT
Source organism: Bombus pascuorum (assembly GCF_905332965.1). NCBI lineage: Eukaryota > Metazoa > Arthropoda > Insecta > Hymenoptera > Apidae > Bombus > Bombus pascuorum. The sequence goes on from NC_083492.1 coordinate 11,535,387, forward strand.
CTTTTTTCTTCCTTTTTTAATAAAAAGATACTTATTAGAAATATAAATTTACATTTTTCAAACAATTTTATATATTTTTGCTTGCCATTGTTTTTCGTAGGTTTGTTTTATTAGATACTAACAATTCTCTTATCATAAAGTCAGCTGTTAAGTGTTTGATAAAATGAGATCTTTATTGTTATGGTTGTGAATTATTATATTTCATTCATTCTATGTAAAGGAACAAATGTATGTACCTTGTAGGAACTGTTTTCGAACAACAGTTATTAATATGGCATAATAATGCCAAATCATAAGATAAAACACTACTTTTCTATGTTAGTGAAGTTATATTAAAAGAAAAAAGAAAAAAAGAAAGTTATTCATGTAAATGGAGTAGAGCTGTGAGATAAATGTTTAGAAAGGTTGTATGGTGATGTATAGCACAAGTGAACTATTCATGTCAAGTTATGAGTTGTAATATAGTATACTATTTGTATCCCAGAACTTTTATAACAAGATAACAATATTGCACTTCACTTTACCTCGCATATACAAAACAATTACTATGCACATTCTCTTTATTTATACATTTTTTTACATTTGAATTAGTTTCATTAGTTATAAGGACATTTAGAAGAAATGGTTTATGCATTTTTATAGATATGTTTAAGTAAATATGTATTGTTTGATTTTATTGCTTTCTATATTTTCTTGATGTCTTTCAAAGTCGATACAAAATATTTTTTGATATTCATTTTTGTAGTAATTTTTTTAATAACTCGCTTAAAACGATAACGATTACAGTTATATGGTAGCTATACGGTGGAAAACTATACATACGTGCGCTTGTGTATGTTCAGCATAACTTTAAATATATATGAATTGTTCTCTTCTATAATTATCAGAACTTTGAATATCTCAATACATTATTTGAAACTATAACGAAGTACAGAACTTCCAGAATCAAGAATTATAACAAAAAATGTTATATTTACAAAAAGATTTGTTTCGTGAAATACCGGTGATACTTATTCACTGAATAAGAAATACACCTTCTATGGGAAATATGTAGAATTTTGATATATTTTAGAAGTAAACTGACAAAAAGAGCAGATTATTTTTGATTTAGGTATTTTATGAAAGTAATTTTAGATGACTATATACCCAATTCTTAGTAAAAATTATATATGTTTTGATTATTTTTTATGAGTATATGTAGTTCTATAATATATATAGGTATACATAAAAGCAGCTTGATATTTAAATTTTTGAACTAACTATATTATCAATAATAATCTGCATACCTAGTCATATTGGAAAGTAAGAAGTATAATCGAAGGTGGATTATATTTTCGCCTGATAATACTTGTATTTTTATTAATATTTTGTGTATTTTTTTAACATCAATTTTATGTATAAGATTTATAATAGAAAAGAATTATTTATTGTATGCTTTATGTTTCAATAAATATTCTATTTGTTTATATATAACAAATGTACAAACTGGATTTTGCATATGTATTAATACTTTTTTAGCAAGATGTAACATCTCATTTTAAATATTATTTTATGCTCAAATACTCAATTAGTGTCTTCTGCAGCATAAATTGAAACTTTGATTGTCAAAAAAAATTTTGGACCATGAAATGCATATACAATCTTTTCTACTACTCTAACTACTAAACAGACTGACTACTTTTTGAGCAAATATTTAAGTGGCATTTAATGGAATGTACTGATTGTATGGAAAATGTGTGATTAAAAATGCGATACATGAAACTGTATATATAAAAAATTAAAAATATATAAGTGTACAAGTGGTTGTATTCATTATTTAGATCTTCATTGCAATTAATATTTTATTCGATATTAGTTTTTAATAATCTCTTCATTTTATAAGATTAACCAATGCTTTCAATAATTTGATAGAATAATATTCCAATTAAGTCAAAGAAAAAAGTTATTAAAAAGACAACATTAATTAGTACAACCACTTCCTTGACATATTTTTTTGAAATATCTGTTCAAACAATTTGTAGGACAATGTATGATAGATTAAATGTACAAGAAATGCTCACAGTGGTTTCACTGGTCATCATATAATGACTACCATACAGTTGTATGAAACTTTGAATTTGTTAGAAAAAGATATTTTACCTTTCTTAAAAAGTCCTAGTTGGTTGTGCAGCAATAAATAAATTAATATTTACGTACAAAATGTTTAAAAATTTCACTACACTCTACATATCAATCCTTATCGATAATATTCAAGTATGGTATAAAATTTTTTAATCATTCGTAACTTATTAGTTATAAAAAATTCCCATAAAAAACATCCTTACTTCAAAATACATTTTCACGCTCCTATCAATAAAAATAAAGGATTTTCAATGTAATGTTTCCAGAGATTTGAATACTTAGCCATTGTGACGCCATCCACTATTCGATGATCAGCAGCCCAGTTAATGAAAATTATGTTTGCGGCTTCTACGTTTCCTTTATCATCGAAACGTGGTAATTTTTGCACTCTTCCAAACGCGCCGATCACAATTTGTGGAGGAAGAATCACTGGTTTTGTATATGTACCGCCCACCTGTCAATGACGATTGAATTTGTTTTAAATTGTATCTATATCATATGATCAACAAATGGATGTATCGTAAATTGTTTGTTTGAAATTTGTTATATAAACTACTCAGAAGCCAAATTGATCAACTCCACTTCATAAAAATTTCGAAATTTTAGTACTAAAATACATCATAAATGTTTCATTTTTCGGGAAACAAACGATTAATTTTAATCTAATCGATCAATTTGGTTTTGATGTGATTTATATAACGATTGTCTTCGGATTTAAATTCAATTTAGATATAGTTTAAATCTAAATTGAATTCTTTCGATCTTCGAATTATAAAAATATTTTTATAATTCAGTTTGATCATTTAATAATCGATATATTTCAATTCATTACTAATTTAACAGCATTTGGAAATAATTTCTATACTTACGACACCTATGTTTGATAGTGAAAACGTTGTATTCGATAAATCGTTCGGCGGGATCGAAGATTTTCTTCCAAGTTCTTGAAGACGGTTTAATTGCTTCGCGATCTCTATAATATCTAAATCCTGAACATTTTTAATATTCGGTACGATTAAGCCCTCAGGTGTATCCATAGCAATGCCGATGTTATGCCTCTCTTGAATACGCAACGTTTGATTTTTTTCATCAAGCCAGGCGTTTAGCTGTGGCACCTTTTCTAATGCTCTAGATGCGGCTTTTATGAAAAACGGCATCAAGCTTAAAGAAACGCCTTGCTCTTTCACCGAATCCTTCACTTCGTTTCGGTAGTCCATCAGTCTGTTAACGTTACACTCATCGCTGTACACAAAGTGTGGTATACTCTGTAAACATGTGTTGGTTTCGTAAATTTTTCGTAGCGGACTCGTTTAATTACATGTTTATTTTTGGACGTTTATTTGGGGCATGGGATTAACCACGTTAGCACATAGGAGACCGTGTACATGTCATATTTGAACATGAAACATGAAAGGTTGAGTGATGAGACGATTAAAAAGGCCGTATTTTCCGGTTTGAACGGTATTTCGTCTGTCAACGTTGACAGAAAAATCGGGCCGAGTAGATGCTCGTATTCGATCGATCGCTATCAATCATGTGTGTCAACGTCACTTTTAGACGACGCACTTCTGTTGTCGGTATCGTCGTGATTCGCGCATTTCAACTACAGACATAGTACAATGACATTTTTCTGCGCAACGAGACTCGTGCGCTTGTTACTATTATTAAATAAAAAATTTATCTTCTCTTTTCTTGTTATCTATGAAAAGGTTGTCAGGTTATTTAATCCGCAAACCAATTATCGATTAACTGGCCGTTTATTTAGTTACTGCAACCACGTGGACACGCGATAGATAAAATTTTGCTAATCTTGCAATTTATGACTGGTGTGCGTTTTAACCCAAACTACGCTTATTTATTTCGCAGTCTTAATGCGTTCGTTACGGCATTACTTGAACTTCTTTTCATTTTTGCAGAAAATTTATTTTTAATAATAACATGCGAATAACTTAAGGTAGATAATTTATGTTTTTATTTTTGTTTTTTGTGCAGATTTCCCCGAAATAAAATTGAAAATAAACTCGATTAAAATAGAAATAAAATATAATATAATTCAATATAAAAGAAAAAAAGCAAAATATATATCTTCGAAATTTCTGTTTGTGTAATATTTTCTCGAAACGATAGAGAAATCCAGCTTACCAGAGACTGCGTCATCGTTTTCCACATATGCCTGGTATAGCCTTTTATCGGTATCACCGTTTCCGCCGTTGGTTTTTCTTCGACCCTTTTTCTCTCGGAGCTAGTAGACATTTTTTCCAAATGAGCCAATATATCCTCTTTAAGTATTCGATTACCTTTGCCCGTAGAAATGACGTCCTTTAGGTTAATATGATTCTCCATAGCTATTCTTCTGACCGCAGGAGTTGCTAGTGCCTTTTCTAACCCATATTTTACTACGCAGTCTTCCTCGTTGCCATTAACGCTCTGCTTGTGATCGGTTTTTATAGTTTGTTGTTGCGGATGCTGTTTGTCAGAGATCATCGTCTTAACTTCCATGTTCCCATTATCACCGTCTAGTTCGATGTCCAGCAATGAATCTCCTATCAGAGCTACGTCGTCCACCTTGTAGTGCAAAGCTTTAATTAATCCGTCGTAACGGCTGGTAATCGTCACAGATGCTTTGTCGCTTTGAACCTCACAAATGTTATCGAATTGAGACACCCGGTCGCCTGGTTTCACGAACCTATGCATTCGAATGTACCAAGTCAGAATTTAATTATCTTTACGGTACATTAGATCGAAACGCAGTGTTATCGACTGACATGTATTATGTATATATGTATGTTAGGATTAGTTTATGTATTCTCATGTAAATGCAATTTTTTCATTTTTTTTCTTTTCAATAATATACTCTATATATATAATATATTCTGTAATACATTATTAAAAGAGAATCTGATGTCAGTGGAGGGGGAAAATGATCGGCAATTGCGGAAGCTTCTTGTGTATGATGGTTAACGGTAAATTCTTTGTTTTGCTCACCACTCTTTTATCGTGACGTCTCGAATTCCTTCTCCGATATCCGATAGTTTGAAGGGGACGACGGTTCCGTAGCGAAAGCAGCTTACGGAGAAGAATCGACATTTTTGATCGCGTACATTTCTACCCTAAATAAACATAGATTTTTCTTTGTATACTCGTCACCAATAACTTAGAAATCCTTGCTTCTGTCTGGAAGATTTCGTCCATCCTTTATTTTAAATTTTATATTAGAAGTATCGAGACGAGAAAATTGCATATCAAATATTTAGATTGAAACATCGACTTTTAAAAAATATAACGTCACACTTTAAATTTTGAGCGTTAAAATGGAAATTTATCGATTATCGATATGTGATTAATTTAATTACGATTGTACAATCGATTTGTGCGATGTGTCGGTAGCCATTTTTAGTTTGTTTTGACTTATGTGAAAGTATCGGATATAATAATATACATACGTGCAAATTGTGCAATTAATTGTGAAAGTATAATATAAAAGAATGTGGAATTTGAACGCCTGGAACGGCTACTTGGCCTTCGTCACCCTTGGTTGTGGCAAGAGACAGCGTCAACGCTTGAGGGTACCATAAATTAAGCCCTCTTTTTGTGTGGTGCCGTGGGCTAGCGGACCCTAATGTTTTGCGACTGCGATGTCTAGTATACATGCGCGAACGAAACCGACTATTTTGCACGTTCCCTACCATCCTGAATAAACACAGTATCTCGAATAAATCGAGATACGTTTATATGAATGATAGATTATATTCTCTTGAAATTTGCTTACAATAATATCTTATGAGTCTTTCTTGAAAAATTTAAATCGATGTTCGAATTGAATCGATTAATATCCTGTGATAATATTTTCTTAAGTTCAATCTCAATTGAGTTAAAAGAATAATGTAATCAGAAGAATGATGAGTGTGATTAGTGAACTATACAATTTATCATATTTGTTGACATCATGATATATATATAAAAAAAACTATATCATGACGTATGTCAAGCATTTGTAATAACCTAACCCCAGTCAATTATTCATCGAGGCAATTGCCTTTTTGGCGGGAAAACATTGCCCAATCACTGTACGCATTCCGTAGAAGCTGTCCAATTAAAACAATTCTTTTTTAAATTTTTACGATTACGTAATTATAGGATAGTTTCTATTGGATTAATTAGATTAAATACTCAATTCGATATTTGAGAGGAAATCAAAATGCATAGAAACCAAACCGGAAGTCTCTTATAATTCCATATCAATTCCGTTCCGTATTCGGGTACAAAACGCAGACGCTTTCACCAACTTTGATCAGACGAGTAGGTCACGTGTTAATTTCATTTATTGCGTCGCGGCTAAGTGTTTACTGCTTTACTGTATAATTTGTCCGAAGACCGCAAAATGGACTGTATCGTAAGTGGTGACGTTCTCTAGTAGAACATATATATTGGCTCTTTAAAGTTTGAACAATCCGAATATAAACGGCACATAACAAGATTGCTAACCAATCCTGCGTTATGCCGATTAAACACATTGGATGATACGATATACGAAATATTTGCAGTTTCGTGTGTTCTTTAAATATACCCTCTGATTTGTTTAATGCATTCCATGTCGTGCCGATTTACTACGATTTGTCACCGGTCACATATTAAAGATACAACCTTGGAACGGTTGTAAACGACTCATAGTATGATAAAAATGAAGAAATTCTAAAAGACTTAAAAATTCCAACAGTGTAGGAGGAGACCGGGAACTTTGCAAAAAAGGTACGACAATAGTATTGCAGTGCATCCGAACCAATTAACAGCGAAAGTGTACGAAGCTTACACTAGTAGAAGACTAAAGAGGAAACATTCGTGTGACCTAATTCCAATATAGAACTATTAGTATCATTATTGTAATATATATGTACATGTCTATATGTATATGTATATATACCTCTATATATGTATATAAATGATATGTGTGTGTATATACGTACGTATATTGACAATTTGTAATGGCATCTTAATGGAGATGACCATTCAAGTGCCAGCAATCCCAACGGCTACCGTAATCTGTCAAATGTTTTCTCAGACAGATTGCAGTAAAAAATATGGAAAATATAAAAAAAGTGTTGTCACCGGTGACTCATGTAGAATATGTTCATTATATTTATAAAATAAATCGTGTTCTATAATAGTTACAAAATTACAAAAACTATTATTATACAGAAAGATGTATAAAAAATCGGAATATATAGTAGTTCGAAAGTATTTAAACACTTCTAGAAATATTTTGTAAATGTAAATGTAACATTGTAATGAGACTCGACCATCGTGATTATATTAGTAAAGTTAGGAACACATTTGAAAATATGAATGAAAGCTAAAAGAATTAGCGTAAGTATATATTTCACAGAAATCGCAAAAGTATTTAAACAATCAATTGTCGATTATATTAATAAGTGTTAAAATTTAGTAGGAGAATCTTTAATATCAATTATATATATTTATATATAATTAGGATATTTATATCAGAAGGTTGCTGCGTGTTCAGATCACGTCGGAGTCACCAATGTAGAGGACTTGTAGATGATTGGTAGTTAGAATAACGAGAATTTGCTGTTGCAACCCGTCAATTATATTTAAATTAAATAAATAAATAAATATAAATAATGTCGTTGAGACGCTCGTGCAGTGTATAAGTCGCTGATAAATACTCGATATATGCTCGGTAGATACTCGTAAATACTGCTCGACAACTCTAGATAACTCGTCGATAACTCGATAGATAACTCACTCGCTTGCGATCGCGTCGGTTTATTTATACTGGTCGGGGGAGAGTCGGAAAATTCAAATTCGTCTTTATTCGACGGTTGCACGTAGCTGCGACATTATTTTGCCCGGAGTTTATTTATTCTTACATTACGTGTATCTTAACGATTTTGCTCTTCTGGTGTATTATGAGAACTTGTTTCTATTCGAAATGCCATGGATAAATATGATTATTTAAATATTTTAAAGTAAAAGTGAGGAAAAATGAAATTTAGAGCAAGATTATTATTTTCAACAGGATAATGATCCGACACACAAAGTTTACATTGCTAAGCAATGGATGATTGTTAATACACTGTATATATCAACGATTCCCTCACAATCCCCAGACCTCAGTCTTATCGAATATCTTTAGTTTGGATTTAAAGAAAGCATTAAAACCCATCATATTACTTCTAAGCAAGTTCTGGAGAAAGTACTCAAAAGTTCAACAGTCACAAAAAGGTTAGTATATTCAATGCCAAGAAATTTTATACGAAGATCTTATAGAACAATACTTTTGTGTCGTACTCTGTATGTTTGTAGTAAATATTTTGTAACTTTTATACCTATACATTTTTAGATTGATTTCAAATACATACCAATATAATTACGACAGCTGTGTCTGTCAAATTTTGTGCCAATCAAATTTTAAAATGTTCTATATAATACGTACAATATACACATAGAAGTTTTCTATGATAAATGTTCAAATATTTTTGTGAGCAATTGTACGTATATTATATGTATGTATATCGTAATGATTATGCACGTAGTGACCAGTGACGTAGGCATTTTAAGCGCGATAAGCTCTTATCCTTTTCGTCGAGTAAACGTGAGTGTCAGATTATATTGTATGAACACGCAGACGAAAATTACCGAGAATAACCGAGATTGCACGATCGCATCCGCTACGATCTCCATGGAATATAATTAGTGATTTCTTATGAAATTGTTTACCACTTATTGTTTTAAATGAATAATGTCCCCTTACCAGCAGTGCCGTGACTGTCAGTCTCCAGGTTAAGGCCATTGTAAACAATCTTCACCGTTTCGAGAGCAATCGAAATTTCCTTTCGAAAGATGTTTCAGCTGCCGAAAAAGCGTGCAGTTGTTGATAATGACACAGTTGTACTGGCATGTAGATCCTTCACAATGTTATCGTCTGTCTTCGGTAGTAGTCTTCGAAATATGTTTTCGTTCGCGTGTTCGAAAGAAGTTACGCAACGTATGAGTAGTACCGATGAAGAACAATTGTTTCGTTAAAAATTATGTTGTATTGCGTTTCTCCACTGTACAATTGTTGAAAGTTTGAACTTGTTTCGACTCCTTTCGTGTTTCTGTTCTTCGTCGATGAAGTTTGAAACTATAATTCATCGAAGAAGATGTATTTGGTATTTTATACAAATTTAATGGTATTTAAATATAATGCACATCGAATTTTCATACTGAAATGAGGAGATAATCAATGCTTATATTTTGAAATATAATTATTACTTCAATTGCACCACGAACAAAGACACGTTCGTACGGAATCGAATATCGGAACATTATGTCGTAGATATTCTGTTTCTAAAATTGGGCTTTGCATGGAATATGGGTCATGAATATTCTTACGCGGGTCACCCGATAATAAGATGCGTTTGAATATAAAACAATTTTTGTATAATAATTTATATACAGCGTGGACTTATATTCTTGTTATAAGTGAAGTCGAGGTGACTGTATTAACAGGTAATTTGGTATTATAATCCGGTGATTCCGGTTGATGAAAAGATAGTGAGCACTGTTTGTAGTTGCTAACCTATACACTTTAGTAATATTCATATACTGTTACTACAAATCGACTAAAGTTTCCGTAAAAATTCATGAAGAGACAATTTTTCGACAAATTCGCCGATTTGAATTTTTACAATATAGAAAATTTTTAATCTCTTCGGAATTGAGATTCGAAATTCATCGTTACCACGAATGTTATTAAGATACCGAATGCTGTAGATACTCGATTAATCAGAAGGCAAAACGAGGCGACAATTTGATTGTCGTTGTATTGCTAATTTATCAGTTGTCAAAATTAGCTTATATTTCTATAAGTCACGAAGAGAACGTAACACTTTTTTTAATTATATATTATTATTATTATATTATATATTATTTTTTAAATTTTTTAATTATATTAAAATTGTATTGAAATTATTATCCATAATATATATTTTGTTGCTGATTATGAGTTTAGTAGACGAGTTTGTCAATTTTAACGCAGGGATTGGAATTGAGATTGATGATACGTTTAATTGGGTTTCTATCAAATGATGAATATTTTCTTACATTAACACGGACTCGCAATTAAATCTTAATTAATTTTTGTTTTATTAGTAATTGGGGAGAGGGAAAAGATATGTTCAAGTACAGTGAATAATAAAATGCCAGAATTCCTTTTGCCGGGAAAAATCTATTTCAATGATCGGTGTTATAATAAAAGATACAAAGTTATCTTTTTTGTATGACGCATCGTATTCATTCGAACTATAATTCCCCATCGTGTTAATCTTTCCTTACATTCTTCTTCTTAATAACGACAAAATTTTGTTCGTTCGTAACAATCGTGCTTTCATTTATGCGTATAATCGTCGAAGATTATAATTACAAGTGTAACAATCTAACTTTCTCTATATCTCGATTTTTCTTATCAATAGTTCGATCTTTGCAGACCGTTAAATGAATTTTGGAATTATAATCTTCGAGATTTCTCATACGATTCAATAGTCGTCTTTTCTGTTTCCTCCGTTACATGCCTGTAGCAGAAAACTAAATACCACTAGTCGCCTCAGAGAACGAAATCGTGGTGTTGTTGATCGAACAGGTCGAGTGTAAATCCTGATATTGATCGAACCAGGTTGAAGTTCGCCTTATAGCGATTTATTTATTGTCTACTATTCATGGAGGAAATGTATATTGAATCCGCGCATCGCGTAGTCGGCCTAGTTTCAAAATTTTCCGCCATTCATCTTTCCCTGTCATCGTCATTTTCATGTCCCTTTCTTCTTCTCTTTCATATCCTCTTTCTCTTTGTCACCGTTGTCCTCTCTGTACTCCAGTTATTGTTCTAAAGTGTCGTACGGCGGACTATCGAATTGCACTTCTTTCACGCTCCTTTTTATTGACTGCTGGTAATTCCATATTTGAGATCAGAACGCTTTACGATTATAATAAACAACAGAAATAAACATTTGAAACGTTCAACTCGTTAAAGATATCGATTACTCGCTAAAAAATAATAACAATCTTAAGGGAACGATCTAGCTCGTAATCGAAACAATTTCATGTCCTTTAGGAACTCAAATCCATACAAAAAATGCGGGAAGTGATTCGAAAACGAAAGATATTCCTTTAATGGAAATTTGGTTTCGTTTCCCACTATAACGAACGATCTTCCCGAATTAATTGCAGCTAGTTGCGAGTAAAATTAACAACTTACGTAATCGTGTGCCGAAAAGAAATACATAATATCTCGTGCAACCATAGAACTGTATTTGTGTGTTTATTTGCATATGTATGTGCCTGTATGCACGCGAGTACCTTATGTAATAGTATATATATATATATATACATATATACATACATATATATATACATACATCTCACGGAATGTAAATATTTTCTTCTTTACTTCGTCAACGATCTATGTGGGAAGAACGTGGACAATGAACGTCGATTACTCGAACAAGCTAATTACATATGCGTGAGCAAACCCTTTCCGACAGAGTAATTCCAGGCACGAGTCACCCATACGCACGAGTGTGCGCATGCAGGTACTCCAACGATTTAGCATTTAGCGTAGTCTCGGTTAAATACTCGGCTAAATACCAGAGAGAAAACTCTATTCGATCGCATCATTATTAATCGTAATCGAATTTAATCGTCGATACGCGGCCGAACGCGCCGCTTTAATTGTACCAATTAGTCAGCTCGTTAAACCAATAACAGATACAAACATTGTAAAATTCATTTGTCTGTGGATGGTAATTGTTGGGATATTCTCCGCTATTCGAATTCTTTCTGCGAATTCTCCTCTAGCTGTCGGCAATGATGCTGACTTCCGATTCGTTCGATCTCGTTGCCGAGACTAATCATATTCAGACTTTCAAACTCATGCCAGCCAGGTCGTCTGTGTACTATACCTATATTGGCATATAATATAAATATCCGTGTACGTGCCTGTGTACGTATATCGTTCATATATATTATTCACAAAGATAACCGTTTTAACAGTAACAATAACGACAACAGCGATCGCGATACAATCGCGATTCGATATAATGAACGAACGAAGACGACAGAGACAGTACCGATATCTGCGTCGTAATTGAATAATATGCAACGCAGGTTTTCGTAATAACGCTTATAAACAGTTCTCCATATATCGCGATATTACCATATCTTGTAATATCGTACACTTCGTGCACGAGTAATAAACAGAGTAATCTAAGCGTATGTAGATACGACGTAGTCATGGCGTTTTTCTTTGATGTCTTTCTTTTTTCTCTTCGCGTTACCTCCACTCTTGAGATCCTGATTTTTAATCGTACGATGGATCTACGTGGAAGGAAGTTGAGCTTGCTCATGGCCGTGGAGGATCGAAGGCGTATCGTAGGAACCAGCAGTGCACACAGAAGGAAGAATCGGAAGTGCCTTCGTTAAGCCGGTTCTAGTGACTTTTCCCGTCAGTTCCTTATCATATACACACACATACACACACACATACACGCATGCACGTACGCACACACATTATTTTCGTCCGCTTTGCACATCTGCTTTTTTGCCGTGCAACTTTTCCACCGTATTCGAAATACATACTTTTTTTTATTAGCATGAATTCACACTATTCACACGTGTCGTGGTCCTCCTTCAGCGGACTCGGAGGTCTTATCGGTTGGCCGGCAGCCAGAATGCCACGTTTCCTCAAATCTGAATTACAGCCCGCTTCTCTACAGCTGCGCTACTTGCTCGTTATTAGCTTTGCTCGATGTGTTCGACGCTAGGGAGATCTCCGTCACGCCTACAGACGTCTGTACCGCGGCCGTCAGTGCACTTTGGAGAGGCATGCTCTCGCTGGTTAGTTCACATCCCGTGTCTGAAATGTATAGATCGTACTACGATTGTAATTCATAATATATCAGAAGCTCTTTGTATAATTAAGAAGTTTTCTGAAAAAACTCTATATATTTCTTTAAATATAAATATAGCTCTATATTTGCCTACGTGTATGTATTTTTTTAAATACAAAAAGGACAAAATTTAATATTAAAAATATTATAAATAATGTTAGCAATATTAAAAAGCTAAAGCTTTTAACGTAATTTATTCAATTTGACATCTCGATGCATGAAGCTTTTTCCAGATTATATTGCATATTTTTATAAAACAATGTAAAACAATATATATGAAACGATTGTACCACCAATGTCAAATGTTGTATAGATCGCCTGAAGTTTTGTAAAATTAGGTGTCGTGAAACTTTAGGTGTCACTGTATCAATTAGTTTCGTTTCTCGACTATTTAATTTGCAATAATATGTATCAATGTACATCACTTCGAGTGATTATACACGAGGTACTTGGCAATTTGGTTGATGGAGCTTCTGAAAGGGGACAAGGAAGGTTTTAATGGGAGGATGGAATGCCATTTACGATCGGTCAGGGTTATTAAGTTGAATATCATTTTCACAGGAGGATGTTACGACAGCTGGTGTAAAATTTATTGACCGTTAAAGCCCCATTAACGTCTCGCTCTTCTACCATTCGTTTTAAAGATGGAAAACGCCATTTAAGTAGTTAATTCATTTTAAGCGAACTTCCCATTTTTCACTTTTCATAAATCCTGCGTTTCATTCGACGAGTACTACTCGCAATTGCACGCGATTAGCACGAACAAAGCGTTCATGTTGTTGCACGAAAAAGCAAAAAAGGAGAGAAGAAAGAAAGGAAAGAGAAAACGACGAGGTAAGTTGGAATTGACGAGTTGTTTGTGAAAATTGCGCTAATTTCGCGAAGAACAACGACGTAGTGTTGTATCATTAGGGAAAGTTCAGATATTTTGCAATAGGCGCAATGAAAGTCTGGGTCGTGTGGGCTGACTTTCAGGAAAGCAGTTTAAACTTTCTGGAACAGCGCTCGGAAATGAAAATTTCCACTATTAGTTTGAAACTTAACTCGGAGTTGGAAAGAACAAACGTCAATGCAGGCCATTGTGCCCGCCACCAAACCTCCTACGATCATTCGACTTAAACTGCTTTAATTGGAATTGATATTTGGGCAGGGACTATCTGGAAACCTTCTTTACTTTTTCTCGTGACTAATTTATGTCTATGTTGCTTCAAAGAAACAACTTTTTTGCGAATAATTAAAATAGTGGAATTCAAAGGAAAACTGGTACAAACGATACATTATAGGTATCTTCTTTTTAACTCATTAACACTAGAATTACCAAATTCATTGAAATGTACTATTAATGTAGTGTTTGGGAAGGAACACTCTATAAGGATCACACAGTGGATATCGGAAATACTAACAAAAATTTTGATTTGTTGAACGCGTGTTATATCTCTGCGTGTATCTTGATGAGTTAATGTGAGAAAAATGATTTAGGCTAAGGTATATTTAAGGCCCAAATACGGATGTTACGTGTCATGTCTTGTATCCATCTTGTTTTTAAAAAAATGCTCTTGTATTTTTCCATATTTTCACTCAGCCTCCTGTTTGGTATTAAAAAATGAAAAATAGAAAGAGAACAAACAAGCGATTTATCTATTGAGTAAAAACCTTCCACGGGAAAAGAGTAAAAAGATCGAGAAAAAAAAGCGAGAAAAGAAGGAAAAGCTATTAAAGATTGTCGAAGCAGGTGCTAAAATGGTCCAGGACAAAGAGGAAAAATGTCTAAAATTACGGTCGTATCGGTTCAGACACGTGAAACAAGAGTAGCGTGACGTATCGATTGTTCGTGGTTAAAAAAAGGTTAAGAAAGGTTGTGACGGAAAAGAGTTAAAAGGCAGAAGCAAAAAAACACAAGAGAGAGAGAGAGAGAGAGATAAAAAAAGAGAGAAGAGAGAAACGTTGTTATTCCCTGGCGTTGATACTAGTCGATGGTGCGAACAAGGACGAGTTCAGCTCTGCTTGGAGAGCGAAAAATGTCGATCGTAATTAGCGCTAAGAGGTTCGATTGCAGTAATAGCGTATTTCTCTTTATGCAATATTAACTGCGTGTTTCGGCTCCTCCGGTAACGAACGGATAATTAATACGCAGTTAATAATACATTTCGACTGATCGATCCGGCAAGAAACAGCCTTAATTTTAGGTTGTATGAGAACCAGCTAGCGATTATCAAGGACTAGCTTTTTATCTTCTTTGGCTACAAAATCAGGAATCTCGCTTTAGTAACGTCAGAATGTCCAATAAAATCGCGGGAATATTTCTAAATTAACGCATTCGTGCTAGCACCATGGATATTCCTTTCTATAATGTTATCATATTAGGGCACTTGCAAAGAAGGAAAGTAAATCTGATAAATCCTTAAATTAGAACTATTAAGAATTATAATGGGATTTAGAACTTGAGGCGATGTAGAAATTTTCGTATATCGCATGTATGGTTTAAAGGTATCATAATTTAACCCAAACGTTTTTACGATATCCTCAAATTGTAGACGTAGATCTTCTCGATGGATCTTTCAGTAGCTAATACTTGTTAAAAGAGTTCAAAAATATTGATATGACATCCTGGAACGTTCTAAATTAAGGTTATTATAAAACATTTGTCAAATAATTTATTTAAATAAGTCATATCGTAAAGAATACAAAGTAAAACATGCGAAATACAATGAAGTACAAAAATTTATAAAGTAAAAAAGACCGGAAAATTACAGATTAAGGATCATGTTACACTTATTGATTAAAATTAAATAGTTAACTTTACGGCCTGAATACCCCTAATTTTTAAAGGTATCTGGGTTAAATGAAAAATATTTAGTCTTCAAATAGAAACACTTTATTATAAAAACTGATGCAAAAACATAAATAATAATTGTAATAATTTGTACGTAAATTTAATCACAATATAAATTTATCAACAAAACTATTGTCCGCAGCTAAAACAGGACAGAAGCCTGTGATTTACCTACACAAAATGTATACGTGGATATTCTGTATCCTCTGTAAGTTCCACTTCATCGCTGTTCGATGATAAACTGACGCAGATATCTGCCCTTGTAAACATAAGTTTCCCTACCCAATAACTTCTTTTTAGGCGGGGGAAAATATTTTTTATCTACTATCTTGCGAGAAATACAACCTGGTCGAAATATATGTATATACATGTATAGCCCGAGCATGGAACACTCACAGTTTAAAGATTAAGTTAATTCATTTATACAAATACAAAATTCTGACCAATTAATCATTTTCTTAATAATTTAGATTAATTATCGCATTCTAATTTCGTATCCTAACACTTATATGGAAATGTATGCGTACGCTTATGAAATTATTAAATATGATCTAACGAAAAGACACATCATCGCGAATGGAATCAATCACCTGGCTCGATAAATTTTCAACGCGGACTGCGAAACGCTCATCGCTTAAATTCTTTGAAATTTTGTTATCCCGTGATATTCGGTAAAATATAAGGAGAACAAAAGGCCTAGAGCAATTAATGCCAGTTACAAATCACCACCTAACGATTCTCACGAAATTCTATGTAAATTGCAACCACAGAACTACTATGTGTACTATGTCACGACGAAATGACTTTTCCCGATCGTGCGATTCACTGGGAGACTGATAGCGAAGATTAAGCTTAGACAGACGCAACCGCAAGCCGTTATGTAAGAGACTAATTGTAAGAAAGGTTTGAAAACATCTTTTTAAAAATAAATATTCTCCAATTGTACATACAAGTTTTCAGTAATTGTAAGTTTTAGTAATTCGAAACCCATCATTACCATTTTGATTGGTTTGGTAGTTACACTGCTAAGCAGGATTCTAATTAAACTTTCCCGAAGATCACTGGACTCGATGGATGATTACCTCAGCTGAATTCCATGAAACTTTCACATCTCCGTACTACCGGCGAGACCCTCCAACTAATGAAAGAGGTACCGAACGGCTAAAATTCTCTCCCTTTCAACCTTGTTTTATCTCTTGCTACCTTAGGTGCGAAGTTTGAAAATATTCTGAGAGGCAAAGATAAATGTAAGTGACTGCGCTAGATTCAAGAATTAACTTAATAATTTAGCGTAGCATGAACAATTCCGGCCATTATCGTTTCCCCAGCCATAATCCCCAGTGATTACACGCCGTACCGTGCCGCCCGGCTGTGTAACTAGTCCGTAATTACAATAGACAGTGGTAATGGGAGAATCGATTTCCATACGGAAATTGAACGAGAGTCGATCTACCACTGGCAATCGGATTCACGTTAAGTATCATAGCCGGAAAATATTATGGTCACTTAGGCAGGATGATGTACGTAATTTCGTGTTAAATACTTGCGCGAGTGTTCCTTCAGCTTTCTGACTTCTTTTTGCCTATTTTGTCTTCCCCTTCGGGCGAATCAAATCGGCCGTAAAATTTCCCAAGCTGATATTCAAATATGTAAAAGCGATGCTGACGCGAGGAAGGAAATTAGCGTCAAGCACCGATTGTTTGCGATTCTTTCTGCACACCAGTTTCCCATCTTCTTCTACCAGAGGAACTCGAGCACCTCGACGATGGCGAATGAAACATAATGCAGAAAATTGGAATTACGCGTCGATCTTGCCCTCGATCGAGAGTCGTTGAAACGAAATTTACACCTCGAGAATCCCTAGCGATCTTTCAACGATGTCAGACGTTATTCTCCTTAGTAAGATCCGATAAAAGATCGAGTTACACATTTGTCGTGTTCGTCGGTCGCCTTGCATTATCTAACAAGATTCGATCACGGTAGAAAATATCGAGACTTGTTTTAGGAAACCTAACCGTGAAATACGAATTCCTTATCCAACCAAGGCCAAAGTCAAGTCTGAATTCATTTCTAAAAAATACAGTACATTGTGCCAAAAATATTTTTATGCACATCTTGGAAATTAAAATTAAATGGCGCGGTAGTTACTTATGTACGAGTATAAGAGTAATTACTCAGAATATTGACAATATACGTATATCGAGATTAATGAAATCTACGAGGCCTATCCTTTTCTATTTAATTAACAATCTACTTACTCCACACAAGGAATATATGTATGTACGTTGTATATATATACGACAAAATTTTTTGAAATTTTGCGTCATAGTTATTACAGCACCTCGTCATTTTAATCATCGATGAAAGGGTTAGTCGTCGTAGCTGTTTCAGGCTTAGAATAATTATAATGCTCCGGGACAAAACAACGTTTCGAAAGGTTGTGCCATGGCAGACGTCTGAAGATCCAACAAATTGATCGACTTCGTGTCGTGATAAAGTGCGGAGTACAAAGAAAATATGTGCGACGTACGGTCAAGAGAGTGGAGTCGTGGGTGGTACAAGGTGTTGGCAGTGAGCCGAGTTCACTACCGTGTTTCGAGGCTTCGTAATTTGCGAGTGAATCGAGTCAGCGGATTCGGGCATTATTAGCCACCTTTATCATCGCAGGCAGATTCGAACCGAGGCTAAAGCCGACTTCTTTTAAAATGGAGCGCCGCGAATACTATATTCGCGCGATGTAATCGATCGGTTACGTCTACGTCTTATGGGACCGTTTAGCGTGCCAAGGTTTTATTGGATTCCAAATGTAAATCTTAATCTTTCTCCACAATGGGATCGAGCTTTATTAGATCGTTGGCTGAAAGGATATGTCTCGTTCGTAAGATGTCAGGATGACGGATGGAAGGATATTATCAAGGTTGATTTGCTGACAATGTACACTCGATACGCATAGCCTTGTATTTTCTGTACGTTTCAAAATTCTCGCTTCTTCCTGATCAAAGTACAGGACGATACGAAAGCAGCGCAATTCTATATAAATATTAGAATTCTATATGTTTGCAAAGAGTTCTAATCTGTATTAGAAATTTACGCAACTACACTCACTGAGTTATTTTCGACTCAACATCATATCACTAACAAATTAAAAAAAATGAAATAATCGTTATGCATATGCATGATTTCAATTTTTGCTAGACGGTTTGTTTATTACGAATAGTAACGAGAGTGCGAAGTTTAGACATTTCTCATCGTTAATCGATGTGCATACAAATCATAATATCACTTTTTTCACATAGGTGAACATTTTTGTTTACGTGATGAAATATGTCTGGAACAGTATAAACTGTAATAACCGTATCATTTACACGGTTATTTCAAATAAGATATGCGCAAGTCTGACCCGTCTCTGGTGCCTTTTCTTTATGTTCTTCGATACAAATATTTACTCACATTTGGTAATAGAAGAAGTTCCTGCGCTACTCCCTTGCTTCTTAGACTTATCCCCCATAGTGACTTTCCTGCGGATGTTTTTGTCCGGTTGAAAGACGATGATGTACACCTTTGGCGAGTATAAGCAAACTAATGTCACCGTGGCGCTTAAACTAATTGCCACGCAGAGTGTGGTAATTTGAGTCTCGTGTGCATTTCCGGTTCCAAAGTAGATCGGCACGAATGCCAGCCAGATGATACAGGTGGTGTACATAGTAAAGCCGATGAACTTGCTCTCGTTGAAGTTCTCCGGTATTTTCCGTGTCTTCACCGCGTACACTGTTGAGATTAGGATTAGCAACGCGTTGTACAACTGGGAGAAGAGGAAGCTCATGTCCTGGATATTACACTTGAGGATCACCTGCTTGCGGTCTGGGTAGGAGAATCTTCTTCCCGGTGGTTCGATGATCATCCATACCAGGGTCAAAACCACCTGATATCATGAAAGCACAGATACAACACGATTGGAAATTTCAGAACCATTTCGTTATTTATTTATTATGATTTCAGTGAAAGATATCAACATCTTCACTGGATACGATGTGGATCAGAGTTATACTCTAAAATTGAATACTGATTCGAATGTTAAAAATGTAAAAGATGTTTTTCTCTTAAAATGACTTCGAGGATGCCTCTTACGTTAAGATTCATTCTATTAAGACTCAATTATATTTGTACGAAGAATATTTTCTGCGATGTATCCCGTTGTTAGCGCAATTCTGCGCGATTTACAGACGAAAAAATTATTTATCAGTATTGTAAGCAATGAAAAAATTCCATAACGAACGTGTTGATCAAAGAGCTATATATTCAATAGACGGCAAACAGTCGCTTCATTTTTTTTCTCTTACCTGCAATGCGATCAGCGCGGCCGCGATGCAGACTTGGGACGCAGGACTAATGTACCTTGGTCTAACGGCTGACCTCGATGCAGAATCGAAGATTCTGGCGATCCTATTCGTCTTGGTCAACAGTGCTCCATAAACTGCACTGAAACTCACCCCCACACCGAACCTCTGAAGAATACAGGTAACTGTAGTAGGCGTTGCTAGCAACAGGAACGTGTTGAGGTAACAAACGAGCACTCCAGCCAGCAAAATGATCGTAAGCTCACGTCCTGATGCTCTAACTACGGGTGTGTCTCTATGGTGGAACAATAGACACGCGACTGCGAGGGTGGCCACGATTCCAAGACACGAAATCACCGCTGGCGCGATCGCAAACGCGCTGTTCCATCTGATGTGGTTGATGGGCAACTCGTAGCAGCCCCTCTTGTCTTCGTGTGGCCATTTGCCCGGACCACAGTCCACGCAGGTATACTCATCGTAGACGTACTCGTACTCCTCGCACTGGTCGCATACCCAGCAACAAGTGTCACCCTGTTGCTTCTTTATCATACCTGACTCGCAGGGTAGCGAGCATGCCGAGATTGGTAAATCCTTGGTGCCTCGTGCCCAGACCAGTTCCTCCGTGCGAATATCCAATGAGTTGAACCATTTTCCTACCACCTATTCGACAGATATTTCCATCGTTACCGATCGATCGACCCATCTTCTCGTCGACTGTCGCGAATGATATGACGAATGCGATTTAGGATGTCGTAGGATCTGTGCCCTGTCGATCGCGTGAAAACTGGTAGTGAAAAGCGATAGTAGTAGCACGTTCGAAACATAGGCGTTAATCGACGTCGAAATTTCGGGTGAACTCTATTGGATGGACAATCGAGTGAATGCTCGAAACGATACACGATTTCAATCCTGTCTACTCGGTGTCTGTCGTAGGCGCGCTCTGACAGAAACATTTATAAAATTGGAAAGTTTGTTCTCTGGGGAGGAAATTCTTTTATTTGACCTGCGATCGATCGAAAGATAGGAGGCGTGTTGTTATTTTCATTTTTCGAGATGGATGTTTCGGATAAAACGCGTCGTTGCGCAACTTAGATACTCTACTTTGATAATGAAATATACGTTCGTACGGGGATTGAAATACGAATTCGCGTGGGAATTTTTGGGGAAAAGATTGTACTCCACCCGTTATCCCTGGATATACGGATGGTCTCGTTTTTTCCTCTTCTTTTTCCTTTTTCTTTCACTTTTTCCTTTAATAAATGGCCAGAACGTTGGTGCAATAAAACTCGCGTTCTTTGACAATTTAGAGTTACCTGTTCCGTCGAGCAAAGGTTATATTTCATCCTGTAAGTTGCATCCAGCGGTAGGAAGGCGAACGTAGCGAAGGTCACGTTGCAATTTATGTCCAGCCGCTACTTTATCGCTGGAAACACGACCGGTACACCCGGTTTTACGTTGATTTACGATTTTTATCGAGAAACAATCGTTAATTGGATACAACAGACGAGGGACTGGAGTTCTGATTTTTCGTTCTCGTACGTAGTTGATATTGGTTTCGCATCTACAAATAAGATCATAGAGTAACGATGGTGAGCGAGAGAGATAAGTCTCTTTGCCTCTGTGTCGTCAGTTGTCCTATTAGCCATTTTATCATCTTTAAATAATATATGGACAGGTGTGAAGAGTCACGAGTGACTTTGGCGATCACCGAGACAAAATGGTACCTTTCAGGACATCATCCAAGACGGATGCTGTCACCGTTCCAAGAAGAATTATTCCAAGAAGAATTATTACACCGTTATAAGAAGAATTAATACTCGAAATACTATAAAAGGAAAAAGAAGGGAAGACTCTCTGGTTTTGTTAGTTTCTAACTATAGAAGGTTAAAAAGCTATACAGAGAAAGTATAAAAGCCTAAAAAAGAATTTAATGCATAAAATGATTCGGAAATGAAAAAGGTCGATTATTTAACATTGCTTGTCAGCAAGGCGAAATAATTTAAAAGTGCAATTTACAAAAGTTTCTAAAAAAATTTGAGAGAATGGAGAAAGGACAAATTCAAGTAGAAGTACCTTAAATCCAATTTCTCAAAGAAGAAAATCAATTTCGTGAAGCAGTTAAAAGACACTCTGAAGAAACAGGTTAGAAGAGCTTAAAAGTGACGAAGTGTACAAGGAATAGAAGATAAAATTTAATTGCATAATCTAAGCTAATTCTCTAGGATCGGGGAATTATTTCAATTTATAGCAGTTCACACTCTCCCGAAGTTTCAGGAAGGATAATTATCTCTGTCGGTCGTTGAAATTCGCCAAATCCAATAATAGGAACTTCAATTTCGATATTGTACCAGGTTCGAATGAGCGTAAAACTGCCGAAAGAGGTTCACCCGACGATGAGTCTGGAGTTCGCGGGAAGTTTGCCCTCCGGCTCTGGGGAATGATGACGAAGAATGATGCTAAAGAGGGTAGAAGGAGGGGGATGAGAGAAGAGAGAGCAGAAAGGCCGTATTTCGACAAGTTCTAATTAATCGGTGGAAAAAAGTCAAAAGTACTTTTACTTGCCCGATAGTGATATCCATTAGTCCCGTTAGTTGCCGATTTCCGAAAGTTGAGGATTTCGTACCGCGCCAACCCGTCCCCGTGCTCGTCGAACTTTACCTCGCTGCCAGCAGTGTCTGAAAAATCATACTCGTGAGTTCTCTTTTATATTTCCAGAACGCGGAAGCTGAGAAAAGATACGATTTCGAACAGTAAAATACAGAGAATGAGGGGCAAAGCGATAACAGCAGTTTAATCAATTTCGTATTCCCGTAAATCGGCACTTAGACGTTTAAAGTTCGAAAGCGTGTATAGATGCATCTAAACACCGATTCTCGTTCTACTGCAGCCTATAATGTTCCTAGCCGTGCATTCAGAATTATTCATAATTCTTAATCTTTCTCCTTTTAGTACAATTACGAAGTGTGAGTGAAGCTTAATGTCTCTCGATAAGATCATTTTCCAAGAACTGTTCTGTATCTATAGAACAATTGGCCTCTGTCCGAGCCTAGAAGTCAGCGTAGATCTTAATAATTAGATATGGAACAGAACCAAGTCTGCTTCTGGCCAATTATGTTATATGAATTTAAGATAGATGTAAATGCAACTTAAAATTACTTAAAATTCTTTTTCATCTCCTTATCCTTAGATCTAATACTATCAGTCTACCATCATTTTCAGTCGTTGAAAAATCATTTAAATGGGAGGAAATATAAATAGATAGAGTGAAAAGACACGTGTGTATCACCGCTTTTAAATCAAAATCAACTGCTTTCTGTGAAAATCTATGGTATAAAGACACTTGTAAAGAAGTGGATGTTCAAGAAGTGAAATTTTTGTCCTAAAACATTTTGTCCTAATTCGATGATTAAAGATTACAGTTACGTTTATAAATTTTTATCTATTCGTCGAGTCGTTTCGCGGAACGTGGCTATTTCTTCTATTCTATTCTGAGCGTTGTTCAGTGGTTTTAAGACCAGGATTAATGTCCCGTTCAAGAAGGAGAGATTTTCCTCTGTTGCCTGTACATTACAAAATGTTTCATCAGAAATCCTAGTTTCCGGTACATTTTCCTATGTTTTTTCTCATATCGCGATCCATACGCTACATCTAGTTTCACGAAAAGGGGTTTCGTTAGATATGCACAGCGGATTTACGCGACCAATGCGACGATTTCATTTACATATTGCATGTTCGTTTCAATTTTAATATATTCAGGCAGACACGATCACGGCAATGCGACTTTTAATTATCGCATTTCCGCTTCGCGTAATTGACATATGATTGTGCTTGCCTCCAACCTTCATCTCTACCAGATAACTCGATGGAAACTAAAATTATACATATATTTCCCTTTGCGCTTTTAACACGATATAAAGAGCGAGGAATACGAAAACTTTTCGACGACTCCCGTTTTTTATTAATACTGGGAAAATCTTTTTATTCGATGTAAATTAATGTTGGAACTGATTGGCATTTTTTGCCTGATATTTTTTTTTATTATATTAACTCACGATGATTATAGATAGTACGCACGTAAGCACTTTCGTTCGTGAAAGCTATGGAAAGCTTATAATTCGGGAAGAATCATTTTTGATTAACGAGAAACGTTTGAAATCGACATTATCCGATCTTCCTCTGGTTATTCTAATTGTAAGCGGCTGGCGCGTTTTTCTTTCCTCGATGCAGGCAAGGGGTTAAAGCAAGGAGTTGATTCAAAGGAAATAACGCGAAACATCAAGCATGATAAAGATTTTGCTAATTCTGCAAGTTGTACGGAAATTAAAGATCGTGGTAGCTTTTAACGCTCAAAGCAGTCAATTCGCAATTTTATTACGTAGAGCAGAGGTAGCAAACGGTAATCAGCCGCGGAAACGCCTAATGCATTCCTTCATTAGCTGCACGAGGCAAATTGTAATATCAGCGTGTATCAGATTAGGTCAGACTATGGCGTGTGCCCCACGTACCACACGTTTGTTTCTTCGGCCCATAACTCAACCGCATACAGCTTTGCCACCTAACAACTGGAATAATATTTCTCCTTGGTAACCAGTCTATATTCCTCACTCAATTACTGCCACGCAATTAAAAATCAGCCATGCACGTACAACAAAGTCACGACTGATACGCATCGAATCGTAAAATCGACACGCTATGGCATTCCATCGTTGACTCTAAAAATGAACGAGCATTCACGGTCTCGTTAGAGGGTCTCTAAAACATGTAATAGATTCATTTACATGCACAAAAAAAAAAAAAAAAAAAAATATAGAAAAAAGGAAGAAGAGAAAATACAAGAGACAAAAATACAATTTCTTCCGATCCATTTTGTGGTACGGGTTGTAATCTCCGATTCATCCGGTCGCCCGTGGCGAAAGAGCTCGCCGCGCGCCGGATCGATCTAAAACGTGCAAAGTCACCGAAACCGGGCCATTATTTCCTGGTCATTTCGTAGAAATCGCCCTCGACGTGCACACGTCCACCGAACGAATCGATAACGTTGGCCCCGGCCGCAACACCAACAGATTTGACTCGAGATATCGTTCGAACTCACCGTGATGCACGTGTACTTCACCGCGACCGATCGTAAGAGAGAAAAAACAGGAAAATAAAAAAGATAGAAAAAAGGTTGGAGAACATAAATCTATAGCAGAAACGGGGTTGAACACGAGGGAGATCGCAAAAAGGGATGTCGAGACGCGAGAGCTCCCGCATTACCTACTTTCTTCTTTGAGACTGATGCATCTTTAACATAAACCTTCGTCACGCATTGGTTTGATAAACGGGGAAAAAACAATGGCCTTGGACTGCACATTTAGGATCGATACAGCACGATCCCCTTGTGATACTACCTCCCTCCACCTTTTTTCCAGTCTGTCCCTTTCTCTCTTCTCCTCATTTCCGTATTATCAAACCCTCTCTGTTCTGTCTCTTTACTTGTCTGACGCTTTCCTCGTACGCCTGTCACCCAAGCGTCACATGCCGCACACTAGCGAAAAATTACGAAATCACGACGAGATTCGTCTGTTGTAATCTTCGTCCCTGTTTTTGACTTTAGAGTGACAGTCCGTTAAATCGAAAGTGCAATTAATCATAACTGAAATAAATACAATACTCTGGCTTTTAATGATGAATTTTGCAAAGAAAACAGAAGAAATCATAATAGTGAAATAAAATAAAGTTTGATGTATTGTAAAAGCGCGTTTTAAATCATTGGAGTTCACCGTATGAGCATCCATGCGTGTTAATTGAATTTGCTTCTAGAATGCGAGTTTAAATTTTCAAACGATAAATCATCAGTAAATATATACATTTATCAGTATCACTATGTACGGTTAACGTTAATTATTTGACCATGTATTCATTTATATTCGTTGACTCCGAACAACTTATCAACTGCCTTTCTATTTTCGTTTTCGCTATATTTTTTTCATTCCTCTGTCTTTATCACAGTGTGCTCTTAGGATAAAAATTTGACACGATCCGTACTTTGTCTGGAATTGAAACGTCTCTCACCAGCCTCGTTGAGCAAGGCATCGCGGTGCTCGTATCAATTCCAAGTACGAAGCATCTAAAATCACCGCAACCATCATTCTCTAGTTCGTGTTTTCACCGGCCACGCCAAAAATTCGTTTCGCTCATACCCACGTCAGGAAATCTGAATCGAGGCACGAGGCCAGAATGAACGGCACGGTGCGTTCGGTCTTTCCGTGTTCGATCTAGGAATGCATTGGCCTCCGGAGAAATACCTCGAATAATTCAGTCTGGTCCATTCTACGATCCTCGAAAGCTTTCGTGCGGTTAAAGGATGATTTGATATAAGGATAGTGCAGGATATATGGATCACCGATTTCGTTAAATCTTTGAGCACTAATACATTTTATCACTCTGTTCGCAACAATACTATACGATTCAGATCTGGAAACTATGCGGACCAACGCACTTTTGTAACTCTTGCAAACAGTTGCAATAAATTTTTGATAGATTAACAGTTTCCTTGATAATCTAGATTAATTATTACATATTATTAATTATTTGTATGGCAGTAGCAGATATCCTGATACTTGTGAGCGTTGATGTATATGAGTAAAATGACTCAGTCATTAAATCCAAAATTGTTTTTGTTATCTTTATGTCGGTTCATATAATAGAGAAACCAAAGATCGTGATCAGATTGACGGAATACTGGCAACCATAAAACCTTCGCTGTTGCACAAGCAAATGCCGCTATCTTCCCGGGAAAGTAACCGATAAAACTCAATCAAGCGCAAAATGCTCCGATTATCCGCGAATTATCCATCGTTCTCAAAGCAGGATGCCAAGAACCGTGAAGGTCGGAAAAATTTCATATCGGCTCGCAGAGCCACGCCGCTGTGAATATATTCGTTCTGCCGCGTTTATTGTTCACCGGGGTCGTCGATATTATCGGTTTCGCGTTATAAAGCCTGGCGCGAATCGCGCGTTTATTGCTCGCCTTGTTGCAAGGGGAAAAATTTAATACGCGAATACCGGAATACGGAATCAGAGGTGAACCGCTGAACCAAAGAGGATGAGGGATGCAGGCGTAGTATATGTATAATACATGCACGATTCTCAAATATAGTAATATGTTCTAGCGCATTGAAAAGCCCGAGGCAGTGACGGAAGGCCGTGCAAAATATCGAATTCCGCCTTTGGAGGCCGTTTGGGTTCGCTGTAACTTTTGTGCATGAGAGTATGTAATTCAAAGCTCACCTGTAAAGGACACGTTCAGCAGATAGTTTCTATAGAATAGGGCTCGGTCGTAGTTCGCCATCGCGGCGCATAAACCCTTGGTTTTCGTGCACACGTCCCTCTGAAGGTTGTGCAGCGCCAACGCGAAAGCGTACACGGCATCCACGACGAATTGAACCTTCGACTCTTGCTCATATCCGGTCTCCGAGGTCAGTCTAAGCTTCAACGGGCACACCGTGCTATTTTGATTTCCTACGAGCCTGATATTCTTTTTGAGAACGCAACCGAACACTTCCTCCCAGTATTCGCTGAACCAAGGGTTTCGACGGTTCGAATCCGGAGTTAAGGAGGCCATGTACTCATCGAAGCCTGGAATGTTCTCCGACTGAAGCTCTACCGTGATAGCGCCTTCGGCTTCTTCTTCGAGACCCTCTACGAGTTTGATTTGACGACCCCAGCCATCGCTAGCCAGCCACTGAAACGGTTGACTAGATGCTGTCATGTTGGATCTTCTGGCCGCTTCCAGGATTCCTCTAGCGTCCTCTGCGCGGGTAAACAGAATCACAGCTCTGGCATTCGGTTTTTTACTCAGTCTCTGGATGATATCGTCGAATACACGATCGTCTGCGGCGCTAGGCACTTTCGCCGCTACCGCGATGCACACGTTACGTTCTGTCGCTTCCCTGGTGAACACCTCGATCCCGTATTCTCCATAGCTACCCTCGGAGTAGACGGTCGAGACATACGACCAATTTGCACTTTTCACCACGTCCACCAACGCGATCGATTGGAATGTGTCCGGAGGCACCGTCCTCGCGAAATAGTCGAACCTAATGAAGAGATTAAACGTGGATTTTCTTCGTTATTTCTGTAACAATTATCATAAAATATGCATATCGATAGATATATAGTATGTCTTGGCATAAACCTGAGGTTCGTCCCTTGAGGAAACCTTGCGGATGTAAGTCGTCTTCTTTTGGAGGATATACATATGTATACTGCGTCTTATGTTTTATAACTATAAAATTACTCTAAAATTCCGAATTCCTACACGATTCAATGGACTACGAGTATGCAAACTCGAATAGATAAATTTATCGAAAATAGAAAAGGATCCACGCTTTACTAAAAATTATTGTTACAATGTATCTACTATAGAGTAATTTATTCGTAAGAAAAATTAATTATGCAACATAAAGGTTAAATTTTCGACTAAGAAAATCTTATAGAAAGAATGAAAGAATTTTGCTTGGTACGATTAGCACAATTTGCAAAAGAGACAGTTCAAAGTTACCTGGTCTTATCGCTAAGCGCCTTAGCGGTAGAAGCAGGCGAGATCTGTGGAATGTGAAACAACCTCAGCAAATTTGCCACTTGTAACGACACGGAGCTATAGGAACCTCCGATAACACCGAAGATCGGCCCAGCACTGGCCGTCTTCTTCACCCTGGGCACGGATTTGTCCGCACACTCGAGCACGCTGATGTCCAAATTAGACAGAGATGCTCGAACAAAATGCAGACTTTGGTTGAGCGCGTACGTATCTCTGCCACAGGTGTCAAGGATATGTACGCCCAGCGTGATGTCTGGAAGTATCTTCTTGTCTTTGTTGATCTGATCCACGGCAAACAGCATCGCCTCGAGTCGTTGCACGCCTCGATTGTAGACGCTTGGTCCGCAAGAGGCGCCGCCCTTCTCGTGCACCGGAAACAGTCCTCCCAGAACAATGTCGCCAGGGATCAGCACTGCTTCCCGCTCGCTGTGCGCCTTCGATTGACTCAACACCGATAGCTGGTGCAGTGATAGCAGCAGAATCAACATCTGAACGAAAGGTTGGCTCATTTTAGCCGGCTTGGACTTTGTCTACTTGTTGCGCGGAGCTTGCTGTTTGCTCAAAGATCGAAGCATTTTATGCCGCGTTCTCGTGAGAAACTTCTTCTGAATGACGTTGACGAATGTTTCCTGACCGATTTACGATTAGTTGGATATTTCTTTAAGGTCGATTCCTCGATTGACATGGTCAAGGTTTCTATAAATTCTATGTATTTATCGGTTGCTCGGAACTTAACGAGATTAGGTTGCCGTGTTTCAAGCGCACTGTAGAAAAATCTTAGGTCGATGATTTTAGGCCTTCCGTGGTCACCAGGTTTCATTTGGACATCTTCTATTTACACGTTAAAGGCAGTCCTTGGACGATCCTTAGATACGGAATGATTGGTAGTGGCGAAATAGACGGATCCAAAGTTGTCTGATCGCTTTCGTATGTTCCTTCGTTAATACGGTTTCATCAAGAGTAATCCTAGCTATGACTTCATCCATCGTTTCCTCCAGCATCTTCAATCTTTTGTTCCTGAGCCACCGTCCCGAAAAAGCCCGGCTCAAATCTTGGTTTATCCTCCTCGCCTTCAGCCTGAAGTTCGCGTAAGCAATTTCGATATTAGTGCGTCAGGATTTGGAGGAAAGCGGAGAGGATCACCGGAGTACCTACATACATAGTTTATCGATCGTCCCAAGTCATCAGCCGAGTGTGTTTTATTTTCCGATCAGACGAATCGGAAAAGTGCTCCTTCATCAATTTCGCGACACGCATCACGACTCTATTTCGACGATTCTTCGTCGTTCAAGTCATTTTCTGCTTTCCTAGGTCATTAGGGGACACGTATAACGACAACCATGAGAGCTTCCGGATGTAAGATACGACTTTTCTCTTGTTTCTCAAGTAAAATTATTGTTTCTTTTAACAGTAGAACTATCGATGATTATAATATTATTATAAATTTTTTTGTAAAATTATAAAAATTATTATAAAATTATTGTCGAAAGGATCAAAATGAAAGCAAGAATTGTATAAGTAGACAGATGATTTTTTATACAAAGTAGTAAAAAAGCAAGTCTTTATCCACCTATACCTATTTTATAAAAAAGCACACAGTAAAATTTTTGTGAAATTTTTGTGAAAAACGAATTATTAATTTTCACTGTCTTGGTAGTTCTAGTACGAAAATGATTTTGGACTTGATTATTAGACAAAAAGATTTAACGGATCCTGCGACATTAATCATATACGTAAATTCTTAAGAAGCAGAAAGTGAAAAGACGGCTTATATCCGGAAGTTTTGAACTCAGATCTGGACAAACTAATTGAAATGTTACGTAGTACATGGTACCCCCATCGAGAAGAGATGCTAGAGGAAAGGAACAAACGACCTTGGAAGACACGAATGTTATAGGTTGACATACTGATTTCTCTGTTCATTTCGAGGAGAAACCAGATGCATTCAAAGTTTTCGAAGGCAAGTTTCCCCCGTACAACTGAACGTCGTCGAAGCGAAGTCGACGAAGGAAGACGAAGGACTTTTGCAAGGCAACTTTTGAAGAAATCTCGAGCTCCTTTATTCTCGAATCCTCTCTTAATCTTTCAGTGAATTCTGATCGCGACAGGGAGACGATAAAAGTATTAATAAGTCGACCAGAGCCAAGAAAAATAGGATCGTGTCGAACTTCTATCTCCGATGGAAAATTCCAAAACAGATTTACCAACCTTACTATCTTAAACTTTGTTCCAGTCGTGTGATCGCGAAAGAACGTGTCAACGACTGACACGCTTTCCTTTTTCCTACTTTTTCCTCTCTGTTTTTTCCTCATCTTTCTTTTCCTTCTTTTTTATCACCGCAGAACCGCCGGCTTTCCATCTCCCACGCTAACTTTTCGCGTCCCGTTTCGACCGATTTAACTTGACGACCAACGCAACCAAGCCGACTGCTATTTAGGACGATTTCACTTTTACTTTTTTACCGGGAACCAGAGGGGTAGCAAGAGACTCAGCGAGCGCGTCGCTCGCAGCCATCGCAGTGGCTGCGAAAATTCTCCGGGTCGACATTGCATGGCTCGGGCTCGTTAAATTTCCCCGGCTACGTCTCGTTAAGCGGACTTAATTTCACGGAACTCTAACAAGCGTGACCGTGCTCTCAGCTTTAAATTCGAAAGCCCTCCCACCACTTTTTTTTTACTCCTTACCTCACTGACCCAGCTTGCCCGCATTTCGTCTTGTTCGAATCGCACGGTTTACCAATTATCACTTTTTCGCCAGTATTGTCTTCCTCGTGGCTCTCCATCTTGTTCTCCAAGTAAGACTTTCAGAGAAGTTTGACTAATATTACAGTCGTTCGTCGAGGAATGTTTATTTAATTGTGACTAATTTCAAGAAATGAAAATCAATCGACCTCCTAGAAATTTTGGGCCACCCATCCAGAGATCAACATTAAGTGTATAATACTACTGCATTGTTTTCTAGTGTGTATCTAATAAGGCATTTTTTCAACTTTTCCATAATTACATCATCCAGTAGTTGGAATATCGATAACGTTTATCATGTAGAATAGTGTTAGTAACGTATCGTATATGTAACTTGTTCCTAGTTATAATGTATGTTTTGGTAGTATACCCCAGGAAAATAGTGAGAAGTTACAAGGGAAGCGTAAGATCGAAGAGTTCAAGTACAAGTTTCATCGAGGTCGCTGGATGGTCTACCGACGGTGAACAAGCATCATAAGCGCTTGCACTCTAAGCCATGTGGCGCCGACTTTCCAGACGAATACATTGTATGTAGAAGACTCCAGTTCGCGCGAAGTAACCTCGATCCAGTTTTTATTCTTCGATTTTACAAGTGATACTCCTTCTCTCGAACTCTGCCAGTATACTTAACACTGGACCTTCCAAATCTGTCAAAATAACAAGCTTCAATTTTCTTTATCGCTCGAAACGTTCAGAACCAAAAGAATTCCCCGTCGCTCTATTCCATTTGACATCTTGAAAAATCAACGCTCAACGAACTTTGCGTTTCATCGATCGAATAAAAGAGATTAAAAGGAGAAAAGGGAAGAAGAAAAAAGAAAATAACGAATCAAAAGCAGCAACGATACGCTTTATCTGGATGCTTTCGGGTCGTTTTGAGAGAAACGGCCACGGCGTAGCGGCGCAGCAGCCGCGCATTTTCAGGGTTCAGGGAGAAACGAGGCTGTACTTTTAGCCACGAGATGGACGTCCAAATAGAAGCGTGCATATCGAAAATTTGTCACGTCGCGAATGCGCGCGCATTGGAATTCACGAACTAAATGGGAGTTTTATGCAAACAGGCTTCCAGTTCTCCGGCAAGTGCCATCCTCCATTTCTTCGAGCCACCGACGCTCTTTGTTAACCGCTCGCGCACGGCCCACTTCTGTCACGGGTACGACTAACACACACGATCCCTCTAGACTCTAAACCACCTGAGCGACATTCTTATCTATGAAGGACCCAAGGAGAGCTAGAAGAACGGACCATTTATCTCTCATCCTTTATCTTACGTGAATGGTAAACTCTTATTAATCTTTCAGGAAAAGATTCTCTATACCTTCGTGCGAGAGACCATTTTCTTCTCGTTTTTCGTTTGTAGCAATAGAACTTTCAATCATCGTAGTAAGATTATTTACGTTAATAAGATATTTCGATCGAACTAAGCTATTTGCATTGTAATTCGCCAAATTCAGTTTTGGACAATTTTAAGCAATCTAGGTTTGGAAATAGGTTATTTAACTAGTTACCAGTGATATATGATAAACAGTGAAATTTGAAAATTTGAAATAATTTTCATTTATAAGAAATTATAGAACTCATACTTTCAACACGCTATCTTATCGCAATTTTTAAGCAATCTAGGTTTAGAAATGGGCTATTTAACTAGTTACCAGTGATATGTGATAAACAGTGAAATTTGAAAATTTGAAATAATTTTCATTTATAAGAAATTATAGAACTCATACTTTCAACACATTTTATCGTAATTTTTAAGCAATCTAGGTTTGAAAATAGGCTATTTAACTCGTTACCAGTGATGTATGATAAACAGTGAAATTTGAAAATTTGAAATAATTTTCATTTATAAGAAATTATAGAACTCATACTTTCAACACGACATTTTATCGCAATTTTTAAGCAATCTAGGTTTGGAAATAGGCTACTTAACTAGTTACCAGTGATGTATGATAAACAGTGAAATTTGAAAATTTGAAATAATTTTCATTTATAAGAAATTATAGAACCCATACTTTCAACATTTTATCGCAATTTTCAAACTCGTTTCCTTTCATACAAAATCATTTGCTCCACCCCATTTCAGTATATCTCGAACGAATGAGGAAGGAACCATTTTCTACCGACCACCTTTGGCCCTTCCACATGGAGACCGACTGAAAATTTCAAACTGTGTGTGTCTCGGTCGAAAGGGAGGCTGGACTTCCTCAACCCTCATCCTCTCTCATCTTTTTTCTTTTCTCTCCGTTGAATATTCCGGAGGTTGAATATTCACACGCGTGTTTTCGTATCCCGATTCGCTCGATGTACTTTCTCCTCGTACGGAACCTCCACCATCTATACACCTCATTCTCTACCCACCCATCCACCTCCCTTTTTTCCTGTTTGCGTCTGTCTCGCTGGCTTTAAATAAAAAGGGAATATCTTCCCGTTTTCCCCGTTTAGAGTATCGACCAAGCGTAGGTGCAGCTCGCAACCACTCGGGATATTTACCCGAAGCTTTCACGATTCCAGCTGCCTCCGATATTCGCGCCTATCCCGCCCTTTCAATTTGGATACATCGATTTTCCTTCCCCCTCCCTTCTCCAAAAGCTCGAAAACCCTTTCTTCCTTAATAACGAAATCTTTGACGAAAATTCGCCGCACATTTTATTTAGAGAAGGAAAACGGTACGGTTTACATTCTTGTAGAGATCCGTGAAGTCGTTGGGACAAACGAATAAAAACGGTATAAATGGTAAAATCTTTCATTTGGGCAAACTATGAACAAAGTTCTACTCTAACAGAGAAATTTATGTGTTTTCAGTGCGTTCATTGCGCACGACGAAAGTCTGATTTAGCTTGGTACGGTATCCACTTGAATGTTGCTTTAAAAATGTTGGTAGATCGGTCACAATACACAGTGACTTCAAAGTTCTTTATGGCCAAACGATTACCTTGACGTGCGTTGAAAAAGGGTCCAGTGTAATTCGGACCGATGTTTGCGAACCATAGAATAGCTGTATTTTCGCGTAGAATCCCTCGGTTAAATTGCCAACTAATTTCGACAGATCGGGACAGCGCGATTTTGGGATAAATCTCGAGATATGCCGAGATTCAGGCGATTCGTCGGGACACGGGATAGATTAGAGAGATACCACGTGAAAAATTTGTCGAAATAGCTCGAAATAACTGCTCATTGTTCCACCTTTCGTTTTTCAAGCTAGAAAAACTAAAATTTAAGAATTAGAAAAAAAGAACGAAATAAAAATACGCGTATCCAGTACCAGTAATTGCGAGTGAACCTTCCGTATTTACAAAACGAACGATGCATTCCGCATTCTTGAACACATTATAGCAGAGTAGATATAAGAAACGTGTATTTAACTTCAACCTATTAAGGATCGGTGTTGCGTTAATTCTACAATATAACTTTTTCCTACACAATTCAGGTTATCAAGTTCTGTTTTTTAACGTCGTCTCAAATTATATTCGAAGTATATTTTA
Organism: Bombus pascuorum; assembly: GCF_905332965.1. NCBI lineage: Eukaryota > Metazoa > Arthropoda > Insecta > Hymenoptera > Apidae > Bombus > Bombus pascuorum. The sequence continues at coordinate 11,570,431 of NC_083492.1, forward strand.
TATATTTGTAATTATTTAGATCATTGTAATCATTTAGATTATCGTACTGTGGTTAAACAAAGCAATATATAAATTACTTCACTTACGTTTTCCAATAATGTTACGTTCATACAACTTTTACGTATTATTTGTGTACTTGGTCCTTAATGGGTTAAGTACAAGTTCACCCTTCGATTCGACGTCCATTATTTTCTTAGTTTTCTTCCACGAATTTCCCAACAATTTCCTTCGTTGTCTGTATCACGAAAAGATAGGTCGCCAGATGTTCTTTCCCGAGCTGTGCAAGAGAGATCCAGATGGAGAGGTGGGGAAAAAGATTTCTCGCGAAAAGCAATCTCGATTGCTCGCGTGTATCTTCGAGGCCGACTACGGAAACGTTCGATCCGCTATCGTCTGTGTATACATTTATGTTCACATATGTGTGTATGTAGGACGTGCGCGCATTAGTAGTTTCCTGGGCAATCACGGGCCGGAAGTTACCCGCAAAATTATTAGTCCGAAAACCGGATACACAGGTTCGATATATGCAATAGAACGTCGCGTCGCGTCACATCGTGGCGAACAGATACTCGGCAACTACAAGGGGCAGAGTTCAACAAGTTTTGCGAAACAAGACGAAAAAATCGTGGATTAGGATGGAATTTCAAATTGGTTCGATAGAAGCGGGGAGTAACATCCAGAAAATATTAGTTCAAATCTCTGGATATCACACGATTAGATATGGGTATTAGAATCTTAGACGGAAGTGTTAATTAGGAAAGATCGATAATTTCATGCAGACGATTTTAAAATAAAATCAATTAAGGTAAAAGGGTAGCGATAAAATTCTCTATTTGTTTGATCGAAAGGATTGAAAGGTGAAATATTGGATTTGTCACTTTGATATTCTTCCGGATGTTTCAGAATGGTAGATAGGGCAATGTGTACACGCAGTAATCAAAATAGTACAATTGGTAAACGCGATAAATTTCATGCTAAACCTATTTATTTCCAATTTTGTGGATATGCTATTTAACCACTCGAAACAAGGTGATTATTAATTCAAACGCGAGATAAATATCAAAACAACTATACATAACGTATTCTAATAATCTCCATAGAAGCGCTTCAAGGTTGAACTACTCATAAATTTACAGGTATCCAGACCTGCAGAGTCGAAGAATTGTTTTGCTTCTCTCTAAATGAGGAATCTCTTCGAAAGTTCAAAAGAGAACCCCTGTTCGTTACAATAATCGCGTAGCATCATCCTGTCTGTCCTTTTTAACTATTCTCCGTTGTTCCTTGGTCGAATTAGTTTCCTTCAAAAGATAGTTGGGAACAAGCGAAAGCATTGTTGTCTCGCAAAGCATTGTTTCCGGCGATTCTGGCGTTTACGCCCCTCTACAACACAATTGCAACGATTTCACCGAGTGAGAAAGGGGGAAAGAACAAATAATTTCGCATTTCCTACGCTATCGCAACCGTATTGCTTTTTCGCGGTTCAGCGTCGCTCCAGCTTTTAGAAAAGTTCTTCTAGAAAAGTTCTCTTAACGTTTTTACGGAAAAACATTCCCTTTTGTACAATCTCGTGCTTGTCGGTCAAATTTTTCAGAGATCAAGGCGCGTGTCTATGTTCTCCCCCTCGTTGAAATATCAACGATTCTTGGTATATGTCGTCTTTATCGGATGTCGTAAAAATGAAACAAGATTCGAAATTCTTACTATAATTAAAACTTGTATTCGTGCAACATACTAACTTTTTATTACGTGTAGATATATTTTTGGCAAATAATGATATAATCATGCAATAGTCGTATCATATTAAACTGTTAATGCATAACGCATATAACAGGTATGATGCTCGATACGATCAATGATGATTCAAATATTTCCGGAAATCATTGGTACTTTCGTTTTACTTGCTTACATCGACTGCTCCATTCGTTTAATAAAATTCATGTATTTCCATTAGTTTGAGACAGATCTTCGATCACCTACTATCGGTTGTCGTAATAACGTAACAAAGATTTCAATATAACGTTTTAAAATTCAAAAAAAAATTACAATTAATAAGAGAGACGATTACCGCCTCGTCATCGTCGCTTCATTTTACAACTTTTGTTTAACCCCTGTAGAGCGTCCACGGAAGAACGTCTATGGAAGATAGCATTTTCTATTCGAAGCATAGGGCGTGCGAAATAGCCGGCATCGAATTTTCAATGGAGCTCCTGACGAAAGATCGTTTGAGGATTAGCAGCCGCTTTCATGGCTGAAATGCGCAGAATTAAATATTCCTTAGACTCGCTGGTTTTACCTCTCAGCGTCGGAGAATCTGTATATTGCATAAAGTAAATCGGGTTTTCCGTGATTTGATATTCTTGAGGCTTGTTCCCGGTTCTGTATCCTGTAGACCTGGATAGACCGTCTGAAATTATAATGCACCGAATAACTAACAAGCTCTATTAGAATCACTGGCAAAACTGTCCTAGTTACGTGTAATAATATACTATACCTAACGTTTGAAATCTCTGTGAGATCGTACTCTATTAAAACATCGTTAAATTGTTTGTCTGTTTTCTTCCGATACGTTAGAAAGAATATGAATTAATTCAAACGAACGGAAGAAATAAAAGAAATCTGTTGCTCAAGAATCTAAACGAACAGCCCGTCTCGTTCGCCGCTAGAAATTTGCTAATTCGCTCATGTACCGTGAATAATTGGTGTGCGTAAAGCAGAACAGTTTTAAGTCGTTGCTCGATAAATATCAGACAGGTGTCTGTTACGTATAAAGTCTGGCTCGGGCTCGGTTCGCGATTATTGAACCACTAGATTGTTAACAGCTTCGAAACTAGTGACGCACCGTGTGCGTCATATGAGGAAATTCTTTATCGGTAATCGTTATCGGCCAGTTATGAAAACAGTTGGTGGAATAAGATCGCGCGGAAAGAGCGTAGCAGAGAAATTAACAATTGTGTGAAATTGAAAAGTGGTCAATGACTGTAAGATAGAGTGAAAAATGAATAATACGTAAACAAGACCATAAGAACATCGATATGTCGGTTTCTGGAGATTGTCTTTTAGCTAGAGATCGGCCTAGAGTGGGTTAAATGGCAGTTCGTGTCGACTCAACCGCTCGAAATCGTATGTACACGTTCGATTTACGGGAGAATTCCATTTATCTGAATCCACCGAGGGATTCAGATAGTCAGGAGATTCAAACAATTCGTATAATTGGAATTCATATAATAGAAGTTTCACTGATTCCCCATAATTGCAATTTTTCGAAAGAATTCACTTTCAGATAAGTGGATTTCGATCAGTTGGAGTTTATTTAATCAGACGCTAATTAAACTTTTGTTGAAATAAATAAAGTTTGTATAGTAAAAATTCTGTTATATAGTAGAACTGTGCATTCAGATAAGTGGAGTCAATGAGCAGGAATTAGTTTAACCGGGCAGTATCTGATATTTCGTTCCAATAAATGGAGTTCAGATAAATAGAGTTTCACTGCATGTTTCTCGATATGAAAAACATCATTTTCTTCGCAAAGCAGCCAACCCTCAAATTCGACGGCCGTACTTTTCGCACACCCTGTGCAGATCCACGGTAGCCGATTCCAAATATAAACTTTCCGGTTCTCCTCTCCCAGTCGTTGATTAAAGAGTATTACTTACTGGGTAATCGTACAAGCTCGACAAGTCGACCCGTTTTCTTTGAGCGTGAAGCGAGAACCAGCAAAGTGCTGTTCCTCTGTTTCTTCGTCAATCTTTCCACGCCACCCCTCTCTTTTTCTCTGTTCGTCTTTCTTCCTCCGATTTCTTCTCTTCCTTTTTTTCTACTTCTCCTGTATTGCCCGGTCGCTACGTTTGATTCGCTCTGCCTCTCCCTCTTTTGTACCTTCAACTTGCCAGGAAGATTCGAGTTTCCGCGATACGGTCCAGCACCTTCACCTTTTTCTCTCTTCTCTCTTCCCTCTTGCCCCTGTCGTTCTGTTTCTCTCGCTCTATCCCCCTCTCAGCTCCACCCCAATCCTCCCCTTTTTCTCATATCACACTCACTATTTCTCCTCATCCTCGTTTTCGCTTTTAGTTCCGCCACCCTCGCTCTTTGCACTCGGCAACCCTCCCCGCCTTTAATACAGCAACCTCCTCCTTCTCTAGGCCACCGACGTTGAACCACCCCCGACAACGTCCTCTTCAAAACTCGCTACACGCGCAACACTTTACCAAATGAGTTCTAATTCATGCCACGTTCCTTGCCGCTCCCCTCCACCTACCTCTACTCATTCCCTCTCTTTCTATCCCTTCCACTTCCTTTTCCTCCTTCTGTTTCACATTCGTCTTCCTCTGTCTCACCCCTTTTTTGCTTTGAAGTACCCGGAGCTCTCTGCTACTCCTCGACTTTTCGTTCCTTCCACTCGTCGACGAAGGCGCCGCTGCTGTTCATTTAGAGACTCACCCCCGCTTACGATGTCGCGTCGCCAGTATGTTTCGCCAACGCTTAACCTCGGCTTTTCGTACGCGCGCGTTTATGAATCGCGTTGTCATCCACGCGATTCGACGTCGCCCATCCATTGGATGGCTCAGAGTCCGTTACCGGAAGGACCACCCTCTTCTTTGTTTCCACTCGCTGTTCTCCTTCATTGCAGTTGCTTTTTCACCCTTTTGGTCACTCTATCTCTCATCGCCTATTTGTACGTTCGTGATATTTGGATTTCGTTATCCCCTTTAATTCGAGCGTTATTCCGCTTGATTGTGCTCTTTCGACTTGAAGGATGTCGCTACGCCTTCTGGTGTACGTATTTTTGGAACACAAACAAGTTGGACACGTGTACCGGGAGATGATTTCACCGAGCGGACTCAGAAGAGAATGCAAATGGATTCTACCACTAATTTCACGTTTTCTTAATCCCTGATGGACTGAGTCGTCGACGAGAAGGAATAGTGGCCTGTTGAGATCGGATATAACAAGCGCGTGGGGAAACTGATCTGGAAAGTGTAGAACTATGATCGCACCGACTTCTAATTGCAAGGCTTTCGCGACGCTACAGCAACGGGATTCTATCGTAAAGCGGACCAAAGACTTTAGATCGACGCTAGATGGAGCAAAGTTTCCGGATTAGCCGATCCAATTCCCCAATCGCTTAGCAACTCGCGAATCGATATCGAATCCGCTGGCTGAATTCCGTATAACGCGGTTAAGATTCGTCGCGGTTATTTCAATCTTGAGACCCCGATGAGATGGTGCCAGGCTTTCCCAGACAACGGTTAAAAAAAGGAGGGAGCGAAACTTTCTCAAACACGATATCAAAGCCCGGCGACGATGCCGTGACGGTTCGATTCCAAATGGAAACGATGGTAGGGTAATCGAGCTACAGAACGTACCAAGATAGTCAGTCTATGAATTGTGTTGGTTTGCTGTAACGTGGTCTAGAATCCGAGCAATTGCTAGAATGTCGTTAATCCAGCATCGAATGTGGTAACGGTGTTTAGCGGACGAAACTGGAAAGGCTGTATCCACGAGGAGACGGATCTCCTCGTCGCGTCTGTGGTCTGTTTGCCTTACGATAGTGAATCAATAGCACCGTTATACCGCCTCTCAGCTTCGTTCTCATTATTTGTGCAATCGAGTCTTCGACTTGTGGCGACCTTATCTTTCGTAATAATCGTCTCGAGCGACGTGCTGCTCGTCTACCAGCTCTCTATATCTCTAGCTCCGTTTCTCCACCGTTTCGCCATTCGTAGGATTGTTTCTCCGTTCACCAACCTTCAGCTTCTAAAGAGCGACACCTCCGTTTTCAGGGTCGCCCTCGAGAAATTTTGTTCGCTCGTCGGCTTCTGACACACATTTGGCTACGGTTATCGCGTGTCTGCGAGCAATAAAAACAAATCAATATCACCCTCCTCTTCCTTTCCTTCCTACCCCTCTCTCTCTCTCTCTCTCACGCTCTCCCTCTCTCTCCCTCTCTCTCTCTCTCTCTCTCTCTATGTATGTATCTATCTATCTATCTATCTACCGACATTACTGCCTGCGGATACTTATTTCACCCCCTTTTGTGGACGCTGAGATTACTTTTCTCTTCCCAATTGTCCCTCCACCACTAGGACCTATCCCTTTATATCCTTTCGCTTCCGGAAACTTTCCACTCTTCTCGATGTTCCTCTTAGCTTCCTTCTTTCCCCCTTCTCGATCACAGCATCCCGTTCGCCTTCCTGAAAACGATTCCCTTTCTTCGCCAGTATCCTCTTTATTGCCGGCCTTGTTACTATTTTATCAGTCGGTCTCTGCGTCATCGGGACAAGGTCTCTGTCTTTCTTACTATCTCTCCTTCTTTGTCTCTTCTTGCCTGCCTCTCCATCTCGAAACTCGTCATGCAGTTTTATTCTTTTCTTCCTTTTTCTTTCATTATTACGATTATTATTATCATTGTTGTTATTATTATTCGTATCGGCGAATCCCAGTAAATTTTTCTTATTATCCTTGGTAAGAGCTCGTTAGAAGGCTGATCGATCAGCACGACATTCGATGAAAGACTGTAACGAAAAGCCCGCGTTTCATCGTCGAGGGGTACTTACGATCGTTTGCCATCCGATGCTAGTTTAGACGCCAAGTATACGTAATCATGACATCGAATGCTCTTTTCACGACTAACTGGTGATTTTAGGTGGCAACGACTATCAAAGTTAGTTTTCATTTGATTTTTACGGCACACGTTCCGATGAAATGATTTCGGGCTGTCGAATTCTCTAAACCTAACGTTCGTGTTTCGATTCATCTAGAAATCGTGCAATTTTCGAAATTTGGCTATGGGGGTGGGTATTTAAAATGGTATTCGAGAAGATGGTACATGAAAGAAAAGTTCACATTATGTTATGCAACAGTTATTGCTCGTTTGAAGTCGAGAAATAGTTTGGATACACCTGCACTTGAAAAGATATTTCAAATTAAGTAAATAAGTGATTCATACCAGTTCAGTGACGTTAACATACCTTATCTAAACGAGGCTTGAAAGATAACTCTTTGTTATTTATGTTTTCTGATCATTTTCTAGCATGGAAGATTATTTCAGATCAAGATTATTAGAAACATTTAACGCAATTGTTACGCTAATAAAATTGTATTCTTCCATCGTGTAGGTGTAAAAACTGATAAAATTTAAGAAAATAACATTTCGCAACACAACAGGCTACAGAAATAGTAAAATAGGAAATTCTTGTAGACAAAATTCAGACAAATCTTATTCAAACGTCGTATTATATATACCTAATATAATATTAGAGGAATTATGAACAAATATAGTACTTCAAGAGTAATACTCTGAGATATCCCTATTTTTCGATATAAATACTAATACTGGCTCATTATTGTGACATTATCGAAATTGTTGTGAATTACCCGAAGTGGCGGTTGAAAAAAGTGGGCGATACATGGTGTATAGTGATAGATAAAGAATTCCAGGCTGATCGTTTTGACCGGTCCGATAATTCTTGAGTTAATTCCATTGAGAATATACATAATATTACCCGAAGTAGAAAGGTAGAAAGATTATCTATCCGACCAATAACACGAATCTTCTTGCCGGGACCCTCTTTTCCGTTTCAGTCTAGGAAAAAGCTTCGGAGAATCGACTCCGGTGGCTCGATTCGAGGAGCAATCACCGCTTACGCCTGCCCTCAAAGGATCTCTGTGCCGAGCGCAGCCGAAAGGAAGAAGTTTAAACTTACGGCCCGAGGGGTGAGTCTTGTAGAATTTCAGCATGGAACGGTCAGATGTGTAACGAGCGAAAGAGAGGAGAAAAAAAACGAGAAGAAAAGAGGAAGAGGAAATCCATAGCGGCTGTTCACGGGTTTTTTAGTGCGGGTTAGCGTTATCGTGCCCCGTCTGAAAACTCTTTAGATGGACGCTTAAAAGCCTCGGGTACGAAAATTGCCGGCTGACCTAAATAACGATCTCTCTATTTCATTCATTCTGCGGCGCGGAAAAAGCGCTGGCGACACGCAGTCGACGACGACGCCCGACGCGACGTTCGCCACCGCTGCCGCGTCGGTTTCCCTCTCTGTTCGGAAATAATTAGCCCCGGACCGCCGCCGCGTGCAAATATGATGCGTATCGAATCGATAATTCCTTCGCAGTGAGAGGAGCACGACGTGTTTACCACCCCTACATCGTAGCCAAATTCAGATGCCAAGGATATCAGCCGGAAGGGGTTGAATCTTCGATGATCCCTCGATCAATGGCCGTTTCGCTTGATCGGCACGGTCAAACGTTGCTTCTTCCTATTCGAATTGCCTCCGAAACGATTACCGATCTATATCGAAAAATCAAAGACACGATCGTCGATCGATCAGCCTTGCGATTCTTCGTGGATTCTTGGGCATCCGCCGTTTTCTCACAAGTCGTGTCGAACAAAGTCACGCCTAATATCTTGGAAATGAAAGAACAGCGCGGCCGAAAGAGAGATAGGGAGAAGGAGAGAGAATGCCAAAGGTTCCCGTTAATCGTGCGCGTCCAATGCTTTATGTCTAACTTAGAGATTTAGGTAAACCAAGGTTATCCGAAGCGGGTGGCAAGGATCGGCCTCGGTGCGACATGCAGCCGCGAGAAGAGTGGCGACGATCGAATATCTTGTCCTTGACGGACCTTGTAAGCCTTTTTTCTTCCGACGCTTGGATCCCTTGCTACTTACCACCTTTCGGATGATCCTCAGATATCCAGAGCTTTTCCTTGACCAGGCGGAGGGAAACTGTTCAGTGATTAACTACCAGCTACTGCCGATCTGTTCACGCGAGAACACGTTCCCTACTTCCAGTAGCAGAACCACTTGTACCCCCGAGATCGATTCGCGAACCACCCCTTGCACGTGTAGCAGAAATTCGATTCACCACCAACGATTCGAAAATACCTCCTGCTGGGGTGTGCTTTTGCTTACCCCCGACAGGAAGATCACGAATCTCGAGAAATCAAGCACGAATTCCTTACTTTATCTTAAAGCACGCGATGACGCGTCTCGAACAAATGGAACCAGGACGATCCCACTAACTCGACCGCTCGACGACGAATTATACCAGCTGATATTAGGCGTGGAGGTCAGGATACTGGTCCAGAAGGGTGCATCCGAGATTCGAACGATCCGTACACATCGTGGTCGTGCCCTAGATTCGATCAACCCGGTCTAAACCCGATCTTTCGTTCCCCTCTTAGCTCATCCGTTCCGCGAATCGGTAATCGAGGTGTTAAAAGGGTGCTCGAGGGGGTTGTTTGGCAACATGACGGGTAAACGTGAAGCGACTACGCGTCGTGGTTGCCGCCACAGCACGACTGGCCGGCCGGCCGAACTACCCTCACTGCTTTCGCCCCGTATCTCCTGCCTGCTTTTCCTCTTTCACTCGCGCGCGCGCTCTCTCTTCCTTTCTCTGTCTCTACTACCCTCACCACCACCATGCACCCCTCTTTCCCCCATTCGGCGATCCATCGAGCTGCTATATATGCGTTTCGTTTCTTCCTTTTCCAACTCGATATTCCGTCACCTTCTCGCATCCCCGAATTTCCCGTGACTTTTCGATTTTCCGCGTGACATTACGTTGCTTGCAGTTTCAAACGTTTCCGTCGTGGTCACTTGGAACGTATTAAAGGTAATTTGCGTAGAAATTGGCGTCGTTCCTATGTTAAAGTCGTTTTACAGATTAGAATCGTTCGTTTCGAATGTTTCAAGGTTTATGAAGTCAAATTTAACTCTTGGACATTGCTTTTGGTAACGTTTTGCGTTGTGCGAGTTTTCTTTTGACATCATCTTTCAGTAATAATATCGTAGCAATGTTATTTGTAATCATCTTTTCTGCTTCTCGTTTAATATCAAATTGCGTTTATTTGACTCTATCGATTTCTAAAATAAAAGTGAAATGTATTAAGGTCAAATTCCCCTCTAACGATAGTTTTCAAGGGTCAACACGTTTTACGACACAGAATAATACAAGTTTATCTTTTTATGTAAATAATATATAATAATAATAACGCAAAATCCATTGTAAATCTTTCAAATCGACTTACAGGAGAAATCGAACCAAAGATGCGACACGATGCGTAACAAAGAAAAGAAACGCGAGTTCACCTTGCAAACACCTCTTGGTCATACATATAAGCCGATAATAATTAATTCAGCAAATTGAACGCTCATCACAGCGGACGTGCCGTGTTTGAACACCGTGTTAACTCGCCGCTGTAACAATATTACAACAATCATCGCTTCGGTGATGACGAGTGCGTCACGTGCGCCTGCAAATTATAGTAACACGGCGTAATTCACGAGACACGATGGATTCTCGTCTGGAACGAGCAAACAGACCGGATCGATCGCGATCGCGTGTACTGTCTCAAAAATACAGACGTCCTCGAGACGTCTTTGGACGCTGCGCCGCACAGCGCCAATGGAAAATTTAAAAACAAAAGTCGTTAGCTTTTAAGATCGTAAAAAGCTGCGAATAAAACGTTGTGTATTTTACTTCTAAAACGACGCTCGATCGGGCTATGGAAGGGTTACACCGAGTTATTTTTACGCTCGACGCGTTTCTTCGTGCCACAGAAGAAAGAATGTGTAGTGGTCTTTCAGAAATTCTCAGTTCGTGCATCAGTAACAAACATTGCTCGGTGTAAATTTTCTCGCGTGCTCGATCGAACGACGAGTAGCGTCTCTTTAGGTGCACTCGCGGTCGGAAGTCGAGAGGATCGAATCGTACGATGGTTGAACCGAAATGGCCACCGTCGATCAAGGAATATTACTTACATTTAGACCCAACTATCAAGAATTACGATCGAATTCTCAAAAAATCTGTCAACAATTTTCAATATAATCGTCCGTTTTTCTGCAACAATCCACGAATGGTTTCCCACAGAAACGACGATACAAAACGATGAAAGTAACAAACGCACTAATCTGTCTCGAAACGGCACTCGATCTTGTTTGCAGATTTTTCTAAGATGGATGAACATAAAAGAAGCTATATACGATTCTGTCCTTGGTTGGTGCCTTCCGGGCCGTTTGCACACGCGATAGCTTAAACAGCGCCTTACACGTGACATGACGAGAGAAGCGTCGCGTCGCCTGCAGGATTTATTCTATAACCGGGATAAACTGCGTTGGAAATAATACCTTAAACGCGGTGCAGCTTTCACGATGGCACGTCAAAAAGTTTGACAACGACGGCACGGTGCATTAATTAAAATGAAATCCTCTGTCTGGCACGGCCAGCTCGGCTCCTCTAATTCGCCAGATATTCCGGTCCAGCTCCTTCAACGTCCGATTCGAACAATCTCCTTAAACGATGCGGAAATTAGCAATGAAATTATTATTAGACTCGTAGAGAAAGAGAAAGCATTCGTAGAATCAGTGGAATATTCTAAGAGAGATGAAATGGCAGGTTTTTCGTGGAAAAATATCGGGATAAGATTAGATACGTTGGATTGAAAAATTTTAATAACGTAGTTGCTAATAGCACATTACTAACATTTTATTGGAACATTACTGATAACGTTACTATGGCACGTTACTAATAATTATCAGATTACTCTATCAAAATGAATAAAATCTTAGTATCATAAAGTAAGATACGATTATTTAGTCAGTTGTAACATCTTAGATGTTTTAACATGTTTAACATTTATACTTTAATATCTTTCATATTTATGAGAATATATTGAATAAAAAATATATTCCATTTACTCGCATTTTCCTCTGCCTTAACCGTTTCATAGACAATAGAAATTAACTATGAAAGTAATAATGATTATTTCTATTAATTAATTAATGATAATAACCTTCTAATACTCTACTATCTACTGTTCATAAATATTTTACCCATTTTTATAAAGTAATCTGATAACACTCTCTTCATATGGGTAAACATCTACATCTAGTCTCTCCAATCGATATTAGATTTTCATCCTTGCAGAACGAATTCGCATAGCCGAACTTTCGTTACGGCCGCCTCGTTTCCGCAAACTTTGCCAATCTTTCACGGTCTCTTTACGCGAGAGCGGTTTTTCACCGAGCGAATACCTATGAACAGCTGCGCCAGGTTATTAATCAATCGTTCCCCTGACTCGACGAATTTCACCAGTTTGTTTTAACTTAGCGTGCACTAATTCGTACACATTGGTGGCCCCCATTCCACGTAATCGCAGGGGTCATGTATTTCGCGAACGATTTATTTTCTTTCCGGTTGCCTTTCCCCTTATTCCACGCGGCCATTCGCTAGCCAACCATTTCACTATTTTACCTAGAATAATGAAACTACAAATTAATCCTATCAGTCAGGGTTTTGAGAGGCATTTCGAAGCAACGTGTTCTTCAACTGGTTTGATGTTTGCATCCAATATAAAACATAAGCAATGTTATTGTTCTCGAGTTTTCTAAAAAGATAAAAAATAATCTTTTTGGTGGAAAAATATATATTGTATGTTGAATGCGATATTAAATATTGTAAGTATTAGAATAATTTATTTTATTTTCTAAACTAAATAAGAGTAAAAAGTTTAAACAAAAGTAAAATTTAAGCCCCAACTTTAGTGTGATTGAAAAAAATGACAGTGGCAGAAAATCCCGATTTTCCATTTGTTCTACGTTTAAGTGTTGAACAACATAAACGCCAAAATCAACAAATATACATTCTCTGTTTATAAGAAAAATCTCCACTTCCGTTTGGCACTTTCGTCATTTACTATTGCAACTCCTGAATTAGCAGTTCGATGGAGATCCATCTATCGAACGGCAGAGACTTTCAATTAGCGACACAGTATCGACTCGTTACCACAATCGGAAATGGAGTCGATTTATCGATTCCGTCAAGCTAATATCACGCAAAACTATTCCGCGTCTCACGTCCTACGTGCCCGTTGTATGTTTACACGCTCGCCGTTCGGATAGAAATATAGCTCAACTAATGAGTCTCTCTGTTCCCAAAGAGAGTTACCGTTGTTGCGACAGCAATCTTCGTTGGTGAGCGTTCAATTCTACATTCCCAATCCTATCTATTTCGAGTATTGATTTCGAATGACCTTTGCTCCGTCGATCCTCGGTTCGATCGGTACATTACAAGATGGCGGATCGATTACCAGTGAATATGAGTCCTTCTCCACGCTGTTCATCCGTCAATCAAACCACAATCCGATCAAAAAGGATCTTAAGGAAGAGAAGCGTTAAGAACTCGTCGTTAATGTCCTTATTTAAGCCGTACACCGTGATTACGTCGGTCCGCCAATATTCTTGCATGACCTAATTTCCGTCCCACTACCCACTCCCTCCTACCTTCTCTCTTATGTCACCCCAACTCCCCAAGACGAGTCTAAACACAAAACCAAGTTATACTTATTCTACAAATAATTATCCCCGCTACGTGTATCCCCTTGTTGATTTTCCAGTATTGCCTCGGCTTTTATTACCTGTACACACGTATACGTATTCATATGCATACATACATACATATATATATATATATATATATATATATATATGTATATGTATGCATATGCTTAGGTACGATGAGCCAGCTTTAGGGAAACACTCCCCTTCCCTGCGCTCTCGCTCCATTCCGCCATTCCTCGAATTATCCCGTGGTACCGGCCCTCCCCTCTCCTAACTTTCCTGCATCACCCCACTTCTTTGTAGAGATTTGCCACGGTGCCTTCAATACACCTGCTACCGGCTATTGTTAATGTAACACTAGTCGGGAGGGAGAGATTATTGTCCTGACAGACACACCGTTCCATTTCCTTCCATCAATCTTGGTTCTACGAGCACCGATGACCGGCACGAGGCACCGATTCATATTTTTGCAACGACGACGGGTGCGATGTAAAATTTAGAACGAGCGCGAACGTGGTAATCAATGAGGTAAGCCGGGATACGCGTATCTCATTGGTTATTCCGCGACAAGACGCGCATGACAGTTTCCTCCTGTATATCTCTCTCTCTCTCTCTCTCTCTCTCTCTCTCTCTCTCTTTCTGTCATACGCGCGATTTTCGTCCCTCGTCTCTTTCATCAAACCCTCTGTCCTGCTCGTTCGCGCTCCCACCATGGAACATCCAAACTCCTCATCTCACCGTTCATCACATACCCTCGCTCCTCTCGCTTCTCCTTTTCCACCTGATTTTCTCTGTATTCCCCTCTGTCGGTCCTTCCTGACAAAAGTGCATTATTACACTGCAATGAAAAGGGATAATGTACCCCGATTGCGCTCCGTTATTTCTCCATTAATCCTACTCTTCTGGTGGCTGTCGTGGTTTCAACATTTTTTCCTCTTTCTATTTCGGCTGGTAATCAATTAGAATTAAAAAAGTGTGGAAGTAACGAGACGAGAGAAATGACGAGGTTCGTCGTGTAATAGTGACATTACGATTTTCCCTTTCTGTGTTCCCTTCCTTTCCAACTCGCCAACTCTCCATGATAGTAACATAAAGGAAATTTTTAACAAAAGAGGTAATCTGTTAATTATTTGAATGAGTTGAACAGATCACAGTGGATCTAGCTCTGTTTTTATTCATTAAATGGTTGCCTGTTTAATAGGTAAATTCTGTTGTTGCTGTGGGATTTTTTAAAATCTGGATAAAAACGGTACTACGTTTGTTAGCTTCTCGAAAGGAGAGGTATTAATTAATGAAATGGCGATAGGTATTTCCAGTACCGTAATATGAAAATGAATAAACAGAAAACCATAATCCGTTATGATTACCAGTAATAAAGTGTATCTATTTTATATACGATAATAAGTTATAAACTTATTTTTAAATAATTGTTTTGATATCTTTTTATAACTCATAAAATACCATTGTAGCAATTAATGAAATTTTATTGATAGAAGAAGAGTACATTGATAGATACAACTTAATTGTTGTGTATTGGAAAGAAAGGAATTATCAATCATATATTCTTACATTATTTGCTCAAATAATTAAAGTATCATCAAGTGTGTGCATTCTTTGATAAGATACATACCACCATTTTGAAATCAGATCTGGGCAGCGCAATCCTTGCTTGTCCCTGCATTCTACTGATGCACTCGCATGCACTTTTATAATGCTCAATTTTACCACAATGCGGCGCTGTTGAAGTTCTCAACGGACGCTTTGAATTTCACCACGCTCTTTGTAAACACGCGTCCTTCTCTGTCGACGGCTCGAGTGTGTCTTTATACTATTTTTGATCGCTTACTTTACGATACGCCACTTATTTCGTTTATTCTCAAGTTGATTACCATCTTTAAGAAAACAAATTATTCTTGTACAGTATCTTACGGACCTAGTATTTCATTTAAAGGAAATGAAGCGTTAAGTTAACAGTAGACTGGTAATGAGCTTTGTGTTGAGCTCGGCGCGTGCATCAACCGATGCATAATTGTGTTAAATACTTCTGTGACAACAGTAACCAGTTCGTACGCAATGCGATAAAACTGTGGTTGTGTGCGCTGTTCGCGTAACCATAATCGTATTCGTACAAAAATGCAATCACCTTTCTGTGCGGTACTTAAATGCCTTGAAATACATGCTTTCTAAAATTTACTTGTTGGGCATGAATGGACAGGTGCAATCCTCCAGGGAAAGGTTAGGTAAGTGTCAAATTTAATGCGAATCAATTACGCATAAAAATTTCCTAGTAATTGATTTCTTCCTTGACTGTTCATAGTTGTGAGCAACGGAGATTTCCGTTCATTAGTCATACCTCTTTTATTACTAAAATCCAGATCATCATTCTTAGTGATCCTACTTTATTCTTTTTTCATTCACTAAGCAAACCTATCGTATAATTGGTCGTAAAGAAAAAAAGTTTTAGAAATATTTGAACCATTGATTTGTCAAATGTCGTTTATTCTTAGGAGGTTTTACTAACAGTACAATAGGGCTGTTCTCTGGGATTATTGCCACTGACCGTGTTCCAAACATACAACTAGCTACTACAAACAATGAATTACCTATGGATGATTCCAATGTTAGTACAGAAGTTGATAGCAAAGTTAAAACAAAATTATTATCCATGTGGAATAATGTTAAATATGGTTAGTGTGAAACAATTTCATAGTCAGTTAACACATTCAATGCAGAAAACATGAATGTACATGTTATAAAAAAATTGATTCCTGCCACCATCCCTCAATTTTATATGCCACATTGAACGTGCTAACACATGTGCATATTGCAACAAATTTCATTTAGATTTGGTTTCTTTAAAGGCTGGACCATCAAAGTAGTTAAACCAAATTTCTCAAAAGAATCTCCAGTATGCTTACTTGGAAAAATTTATCGCAAAAAGCCAGAAGAATTTTTGGAAAAGGCTTCCGAAGCTGAAAAAACTTTAGACACTGGAAGTGAAATATCTTTAGCTATGGATGCTATTAGCTTTGAAGATGGCATAGAGGAATTTAAGAAGGATTTTACCTCGCGTCTTTGGTTAACATACAGAAGGGAATTTCCTATATTGAATGGTTCTACATTTACCACTGACTGTGGTTGGGGATGTATGTTACGTAGTGG
Source organism: Bombus pascuorum (assembly GCF_905332965.1). NCBI lineage: Eukaryota > Metazoa > Arthropoda > Insecta > Hymenoptera > Apidae > Bombus > Bombus pascuorum. The sequence goes on from NC_083492.1 coordinate 11,586,929, forward strand.
ACAAATGATGTTGGCACAGGCATTGGTCTGCCATTTTCTTGGAAGAGGCACTTATCTTTATCATTAATTTTAGTTATAAATTGCGATACAATAATTATTGATTATACATGTTATTATATATGTTACATATATCATATATATTATACTCTTTCTATAGAATAATTCATTTTCTCTATAGAATGGCGATGGCAGGTAGATCAACCACTGAAAACAGAACAACAGAAATTGGATGAATATAATCACAGGTTAATAATTAAATCGTTTGGAGATCTACCAGACAGTACATCTCCATTTTCCATACATACACTTGTTTCTTTGGGTGCCCTGTGGGGAAAACGTGCAGGTGATTGGTATGGACCTTCGTCCGTAGCTCATCTTTTAAGCCAAGCAGTAGAACAAGCAGCAGAACGACATCCAGTATTTAGTAACTTGGCTGTTTATGTTGCTCAAGATTGTGCAGGTGATACAACAGCTGAGATACTTTTATTTATATTGAATAATATTATTTGATAGGAATTTCTTGGTATACTCCCGACACCTAATTTATTATATATTTTTACAGTTTATCTGCAAGATGTAGAAAATGTATGCCAAATGCCGGATGGCAAGTGGAAATCTCTTATACTTTTTGTACCTTTAAGGCTTGGTGCTGATAAATTGAATCCTGTTTATGCATCTTGCCTAACACATTTACTTACGCTAAATACCTGTATTGGAGTTATCGGTGGCCGACCTCGCCATTCGCTTTATTTTATTGGTTTCCAGGAAGATAAATTAATTAATCTAGACCCACATTATTGTCAAGAAACTGTTGATGTATTAAAAGATAATTTTCCTTTGACGAGTTTTCATTGTACTTCACCAAGAAAAATGTTAATATCAAAAATGGATCCTAGTTGTTGTGTTGGATTTTATTTTCATAATAAAATCCAATTTACAAACTTTATGGAGATTGCTCCCTCTGTATGTATGGTCATTCTCATGAAGATCATTGTTCTATATTTTAGATAATTCGTAAATCCAATGATATATTTTGCAGTACTTGGTGCCCGAAGATGAGAAAGTCGACTATCCGATGTTTTTATTTTGCGAAGGGAGCGGGAAAGATCTCCAACAAAAAATTGAAATTGCAGAAAACATAATTCCCACTACTACCTCATTTACAGGTAATGGGACGTATGATGATGATCTTGACGAGTGCGAAGAATTTGAACTAGTACAGTGAGATATTTATCACAGACAAAAGAAGAAATATCATGTACTTAAAAAACATTCATGGATAGTTTTTTGGAGAAAAATGATAATGTTTGTCATTAATCATAATTCTCTCTACATTCGTCCATATATGTACAAGGAAGAAATCAATTGACGACTTTAGCAGATGACAACGTTGCATATTAGAGTTGAGTATTAATTTCTAAAATGAATTTATGCCGCAAAATGATCTTTAGATCTCAACGTGCTCGTTAAATGACTGACGTGAATTAGTATATCAATATTTTCCATTCGCGATAATGCATTTATAGATTCAAATTAGCGTTATCGTTGATACTTTATTTCTGTAATCATAATTTAATGCGGCTTTTTGTATATCGGTTTATTGTTGCACAATTTTTTTTTGTCTTGTGTATTGATCTCAAAAGTTGCTTTTAAATAATTATTAGGATATTGATTTACTATATGACTTAGAATTGTCATAACCAAGAAGATATTTATTCTTTTTCACGCAATTATCACGTCAAGAACTTGCGTAGATCGTAAGTTGGCGATTTTGTTATGAAGAATACTTTTTATAAAAATTTCTTAATTCCTTACGGAAATGTTCCTGACATAACTTATTTTGTAACACAGCAATATTAGATTTCTCTTAGATTTTTTGCAAAAGTAACGAGTATATTTCATTGTGTGCTTAAGTCAAAAATGTGTGTGTGTGTGTGCAATCATCAGCGCACATTATACATATATTTAACCATATCTACCTGTTATAACATTTAAGCTTCAATTAATTTAAATTTTTTTTCATAATACTGCTTTAAGTTATTTATTTATTTAATATGTATTCTAATTTTCATTTGACGACAATATTGAACTTATACTAAGTTCCCAAAGCGCATCGCTACATTTGACATAACGTTTTATGTTATGAAAGAGAAACATGTAATTAACCCTTTGCACTCGAGAGGCGACTCTCAGTCGCCACGGCGTTCCGTGCTGCAACTCCAGTGGTGAGCGAGAGGCGACAGACCCTGTTTATGCTAGATTTCGACATCTCCAAATGATGAGAGCGCAATATTGGTTCGTAAATTGGTTCCTTAGCACTTTCTGTTCTTTATTAGGAAGAGTAAAGTGTTAGACTTTAAAATGGAGATAAAATATTTAATCTCATATCCCTCAGAAACTATGGTTCTAATAACGTCTCCAACGTTAGTTCGGATTCGAAGATCATGGCGAAAGCATAATAATTTAGAAACCCTAAAAAAATGATTTTCGGAAGTGAAATTAACTCAAATGAAAATGAACTTAATTTTGAACTGTTGAAAAATGAGATTAATTACATAAAGAATGCTTTATAAATTATACAAAAAAGAAATATAGATATTACAAAATCATATTTTCAAAGATGTAAATATAGATAAAGTATTAGAATATAATGTTTTTGTAAGTTAATTTGTATATAAAATCATTTTACGCTAGCTGTAAGACACGCGTCACGTATACGCTAAATCATCCGGATTAGCTGCTACGCCCGACCTAAAAAGTCCTCGAGTGCAAAGAGTTAACAAGCATATATAACATTAAGCTACTGTTATCATGAAAAAACTAAGTTAATATTCGAATGAAAAGAAAATGTGAGCATGATATAGAAGGTATATTATACTCATATTAATTAAGGTCTGTACACAATTAAAAGTTATTAAAATTCTTATATCGGTACAGTTAAAAATAAATATGAAAAAATGATAAAAATCATGTTCCAAAGTTTATTTCCTGTTATGTCGTTAATACATCTTAAAATTACAATATAAACTTAATACATATCATACCTTAATACATTTGCGTCATACGAGTATCAATAAATTCTACCAATTTAGAATAAGTCTTTAGCTTCTTTGATTCCTTTATATTACAATATCAACAATATTTTACAATTGATATTTATAAAACATGGTAAGTGGACTTAAATACAAACCATTATATTTACAATTGCTTGTTTCATTCATGACTTTTATTAAAATATTTATTATTGTCGTAAATACTTTTAGCAAATTTAACGTGTCGATTCAAAGAAAATATTTAAATATAAAGATCAAATTGAACATATATAAAACAAAACATAGTAAAAATTAACAAATTTTGTACTATGATCATGCAAAATATTTAAATGATCTATGTCAATTGTTAAATATATATATATATAGTATATGTAAGTTACAGAAAAATATATAGATTTTTTCCATAATTTGTATTCATTAATCAATCCATTAATATTTGTGCGTATGTAAATTAATACCTTATAGCACACATGGAAGCATATGTTCACTACTAATTTAAACGATTTGCACTAATTCGTTATTTGTTCTGTTAAAATACTAATACGCTCTAACAAATTAACACTACGATAAATATTTTGTAAGGGATTGTTTTACAAGTGGCCATAACTCATCAGTAGTGTTACCTCGAAAAGTACTCAATAGTCCTAAATCACCATAAAATTTTAAAATAGGTTCAGTTGCATCTGAATATCTCTTGAGCCTTTCTTGTACAATTTCAATCTTATCATCGTCCCTCTTACTTAAGGGTTCACCGGTCACGTCATCTTTACCCTGTTGAAAACCAAATTAATATTAGTCATTCGAAGGAAATATAGAGTTGAGAATGATCGAAAGTTTCAAAGATATAAAAAATCATGTAAAAAAAAAAAACTATCGGTTATTAAATCGAAGGGAAGATAATCTAATTATAAAGTTTTATTAGACATGTTGCCAATGATACATTTGGATACAAATCGAAGTTTCTGTTCCAACTTACCGGTACTTTAGGACTGTTGAACCCGATGTTATATACTCTTCCACTGGGCAAATGAATCCACCTGTTTTTCACGCGGTCTAATATCACCTTGATGGGAACATCAAGGTAGAGGACTAGATTCACTGGATGTATTTTCTGCAGTTTCTCCGCTTGCGTTAAGGTTCTTGGAAATCCTATAGCAATGCCAAGTACTTATTTCGAATTTAGTTACCCGCCATCGTAATACATTGTATGTTCAACGTCAGGATTGGACATTAACTGATAAAAGTAATAAGTTAATCATTGCAAACGTAATTAATTTAATAATTAAATAACGAATTTAATATTTGATCTAATTGATATTTAAATAACTAACTGCAACTATACATTGATGAACAAAGATATTTAAATAATTTAATAATTCATTTGTTAGTCGCAAAAGGCAATAAAATATCTCAACTCTAATAATCAGTTATTAATTGTATTAAATATTACCCAACGCTGAAGTGACGTTTTTAAGATTTCAATTTCCGTTGAATTACTCACCGTCTAGCAGCCAATTCTGGTCACCAACCGAATCGATTTCTTTGTTTATCATTGATATCATTACATCATCAGGAACGAATTTACCGGATAACACGTAACTCGAAACTGCTTTGCCCAATTCTATATAATTAAAATGATCACATACGTATTACTTATTAACGTAACGATTACATATATTTATCTTCTCATACTAAGCATTGTTATTTTTCTGTTAATTAATCACAGCGGACTTTGAGACGAACGATAATTGTAGCGATGAGAGATCATATTTATCCAGAGAATATTACTTAAATTCGTATATATATCATAGAGTGTTGGTATTTTGTCATTGTTTGAATAAATAACCCGACAGAATAATACTGGATACATATATAAAAGCATAAACTACACTCTATTCGCGTCCGTAATTAGCTATTTCCAGAATGCGTATTCTTCTAAGCAATTTGTTAAAAACTATACAAAATTTTAGTAATTTACTTTGCTGATTTTTAATTAAATGTGTAAAATAGTCTGTATAGTAGTTTTTTATAGGATTAAAAATTAGAGATTGATTCATAAAAGCAACAAGAAATACCTAATAAACTAATACAGATAGACTCTATAATATGAATCTATGTATATCAGCTTGATTATATGTACAGAGTGACGAAGGCAATTTATACTTGCGCTAGATTAATTTCCTGTATTTGTATCAATAACTTACTAAATTATGCTTGGAATTTGAAACAATAAAATATCAACAGAGATTTACATTATCTAGCAATAAATAATGGTGCAATATTATTCCGAGCACGAGTCCAGATGTTTGAGTGTTTATAAATAAACAGTACGGTTTTCATTCAATTATTGTCGCGTAAATTTAGTTCTCAATGAATGTAATACGATGCTATTACGTGAAATCGTTGAACAAAACTTAACAAGAGCAATCTTAATTTGCTTAGGAAATATCGACGAAATAAGCGCTTTTCTAACTGTGTTTCATAAAATAAAACATCTCAAAGACAATTTTTGAGCTCAAAGCATATATGTACACACATATATATTATGAATATATACATATCTAAAATTAAAAAATGTTCTTGACAAATTTATTTTTGAAAACGAACGCAAAAGTTTTATCATTTTTATTGGTATAATTGGACGATACAGCAAACAATTTATAGTTTGAAACGTACCGGTGTTACTATTCATATGAAGTCGTAATTTATCACCGCTCGATATGTGAGTCATCTTAAAATGTTTGACAATTCGAGTTGACATAGTTCCTTTACCAGAAGCAGGGGCACCTAGTATTACGGCCCTGAAGGCCGTAGCCTTGAAACACCACGTGGATAGCGTTACCATTAAATCGTTACTTTAAAGAAACACCAAAATAAAAAAATTGGTCAACTTTTTATGTTGAACACTTTAACTTCAACTTGCTCTATACTATTACTTCTGACGACGATTCATGCGATAATGTTACGGTAACGCGTTACTCTATAACAGTGACCTGTGAACCACGATGGCGGCCAGTTGTCGAACTGTTAGATAACTGATTAACCAATGAATGAAAACATCTAGTTTTTTCTGCTTTGATTGGTGGCTGTACTGAAGGACGCGTATAAGTACATGACATCCATAATATACTACAATATCAATATTTCTGTGTATATTGCCACATTAAGTTGTGACGTTAAATGGTTCTTTTATTTTTAATATATAAGGATTAATAATAATATATTATTTTTATTGACAAAGTAGCACTTTATTCATATGAAAAAGTAATACAACATTAGGGCCTGTGCTCGATTTCTTATTTTCTTTTATAATTATTTTCAAAAGCGTATGTAACGAGAAAACTAGAGAAGGCCTTCTTTTCGTTTGGACAACTTACACATTCTATGTAACAATAGGTCAAAATTACAAATTGTGGGAATCTCGTTGGCCTTAAAAGCCTGTCATTATGTACTACGGGTTAATAATGTCTTTGTTTACAACGTTGCATCTATATAACTATGTTTCCAATGTTTCCTTTTTCAATTCTATTAAATCCGTAAGTCGAAGTAATGTACAATATATCGTTAAAACCATTTTTTCTTTTTTGCAATATTGTATACCCCTTTAAAATATATTTATAAATCTTCATAATCACGAGCTATCATTTATGTGTACCTTAACGTCCTTTATTAACACTAAGCACCCAAATGTCACTCAACATATTGCAAGTTTGATCAAATGCAATTCAAGCTTACCCCGAGCCTACTGCTACTTGGGCATGTACGTAGTACATATTAAGTCTTAAATCTTAAAAAAAATATATGTACTCAAATTTCATTTTTCGTTACTTCATTGCTTCCTCGAATTTGTTTTTTGTATTGAATTCTTTCCAATAAGGATTCATAACTGTCAGGAAGACTATTATGAACATTTTACAGTTTTATGATGAAATATTTTCAGCTTTCAACAAAAATTAAAAAACGAGAAAAAAAGAAACGTGTTACTCCTAAGTTAAAACTTGAGACTGAACTTCAATAAAAATAACACGTAAATATAAGTTTGTATTATTGTATCTCATTCTTTTAACCCGAGGGACAAAATGGGACGATCACTGTACATGATCAAATTTTTATCCAATAAAAATATTGACTATTCGTTACTTCACCGTAATAATGGTGCACATATAAGTGCTTTGAATCTGGTACAGTAGTGTTGATTTATGTAAATGCGTGTTTTCTGTGTTGCGTGTAGTTTCTCCTAAATACATGAAAGTAAATAAAAAAGTTTCGTCAACATCTGTGATCCTTTACCAAAGCTCTCCATCTTTTTCTTTAGCTGGCACTTCTATCACTCGTGGTTTGTCGATTATTCTGGCCGAGCGATTCCCTTTCTCTACGATGCCAATGATCCACGCTTGGTATCCTTCCTGCTTTTCGATATCTTTACAATATGCAGCAGCCTAAAAATATGTAAATTATATGAATTTGATCAATAAGAAACATTTCACTAATAACTTCCATATTAACGGAAAAAAAAATAATTGTAAGAGAGTTGACGGCACCAAGATGTCTACAATAGCAAATTGGCATGGAAATCTCTATTTCTTTTCCTGCCGTTCTTTAGAGTATTTAATGACGAATAATATACTCTACTGTATTAGCAGGATCTGAGTAAAATAATTAAAGAACAAAAAATTTCAAACCTGTTCTCTAGGTAAGCAAATAAGTAATCCACCGCTGGTTTCCGCCGAGTGACCCTGAAGGAGTTGAAACATGTTACCGCACGCTTTTGCTACAGCTGCCATTTTTGCGATTACGGGCAAATTATGAATAACAAAAGAGACTTCATTCTTCTGGTGTTTGGCCAAATTTTGTGCGTGTCCCAAAAGGCCGAAACCCGTAACATCTGTTGCTCCGTGTGCATTGTATTTATGCATTAATCTAGCAGCTGGAAAATAAAAAGACCAATTACTGTTGTTGTATTAATAAAAATATCAAACTACAATTTAACACATACCTATTCTGTTAAGCCTGGCCATACTATCCATTGCTCTCTGGTACGCTTTCCTTACATCATCTTCACTGACCACAAGTTTAATTCTGTTCCAGCGATCTGGTTGATCTAACCATTGGTGAGCATTAACAGCAACTTGAGTTCCAAGTGGCTTTGTCAAAACAAGAACATCACCCACAACGGCATTGTCTGGTCTGTAATATAAACAATCATCATTAAGGAAGGAATGGTACAATCATATGTCATTCATTCATTCACTCATTCATTGGTACATACACAATGTATTCGTTTGGTTGACAAACAGTAGAAGCAACACCACCTATTGTACACCAAGGATTAACAACTGTTTGACCTCCAGTTACTGTTGTACCAGCTTCCAGAGCAGAATCTTTAAACCCTCTCATAATCAAGGGTACAACAACGTCCCTTTCCTTTTCAGTCATTTTTGTACTGACTCCCAACAACATTAGCATATTGTCACATTCAGTAACACCCATGGCATACAGATCACTGATAACATTTGCACATGCAATTTTACCTGGAAAAATACTCCAATACGAGTGGTTAAACATCATGCCATAAAACAAATTTTATCCATAATAAAGAAACTGTGTATTTTATTATTAGAATTGATGAATTCAATGAATATAATATAGAAAATGTAACTATTAAAATTGTATGACAATTAAAATATCATAGTGCTGTGTATCTTACCCATCATGTAAGGATCATCAACTAATGGGTAGAAGAAGTCGGTAGTTTGTACCAAACTAAGCCCTCCATGCCTCAGTGGAGTTACGGAGGAATCCATGCCAATGCCTGAAATGCAAAATATAAATGCTTAATGTTTATCTATTTTCAAAAAGACAAGAAAAAAAATAATATTTCAAAATTTCTTAAAAATAATTTTTTTTAATAGATGTATTTTAATTAAATTATAAAATAATATTATCGAAAAGTATATATTATTTGCATATTAGTTTTTCCGATATTATATACATATTTTGTATATATTATTTAAGTACAAGTTGAGAACACTCGTATTTCCGGTGGCGTGGGAGAAATCGGGCGGGAGACGATAACATGGCTGCTAACATGATAGGGATGCCTATTGCGATATTTGTGCCCTAGGTATTTCCAATAAAATTTCTTATTTACAGCTAAAATTCCCACAACGGATAACAAATCTCCAGTTACTATATTACATGAATAAAATATGGTATTTAAATATTATCATACAGTACCATCAGGTATGGAAAATTTTCGCCGGGAAAAATTTTTTTAATTAACAAATTGTAATTTCTGCATCTTCTCTTTAATAAAAACAATTACTAAAAAAATATAAAAATTGGAAAGAGCAATTTAATCGTAGAAACGTTCTGACAAATATTTGTATGAACATAACCAATAAAAATTAGGAAAAAGATAAAATTATTATAAGATGTCTATATAAAATCAAACATGTCGACATGCGTAATATCCTCTTGTACACGCGCGCAATAAGATCAAGCTACTCACCGATGCGTGGAATGGCCATGTGCATAAAATGGGCATGCTCATGATCTTGTGCGCTACCATCGTCGGCCTGTAGTCCCTCAAGGAGTTTCCCAAGAACCTCCTGAGGGACTTTACACCCTCATCCTTTTAGGTCGGCGAACCGCGTAAGATGGAAGGTCGCGTCGAGATCATGTGCCACAGGGTCAAACGGCCTACGCAAAGCTAAGGCGTTTGGATTTCCACCGAGCTCTAGCTGGGCTACGGACAGGGCGTCTTGAGCAACCGGGGTTCCCTGTAGTTCCGCCATCTTGCTAAAACTAAAACTAACGACGAACCGGGTACGCGACGCGTTTCGCGGCCCTGGCACAACGATTCTCTTTCCAGCGGCTTCTCCTCCGTTCTGATTCTTGTTGCGCTATGTATCTACAAGTAGGTTCTCACGCTTGCCAGCTGCGCTCTCTGTACTTACGATACGCAGCTACAAATCCACGAACGCCGCCGACAGACAGCCACTGGCTTCGTAGCCCTTACTCTACTCGAGTAACACGAACTCGTTGCAAACGAGAATTATACTTTGCACCGGCGTCGACTAACCGGGATCGTATGTGCTAACAAAATGGACGCGCCTTCAGCTTTTACAGAATCGGAAGAACGCGCAAGGCTACCAAGAGCCCCCCCCCCAATGTCCTTACCGTGGTATTGCTTTATTCTGATAGGCCATTTCGAATTGACGCATGCGCGTTTCTCGCTCAGCCTCCAGGTACGTCCGTATAACAACGATTCACCCGTATCGGTCGTACGCGGAGCTGAATTTTGTTGTGTCATGAATTGACGCGACAAGTGTGCTTTGTGACGTGTATATACTTTGCTCTTGATAAGTTCAAGCACCGACAAGCTAATTATTTTTTATATATGTTCACATCATAATTATCGAATAATTGGGGGAAGATGTGGTTGTTTAAATAGATGCGCAGTTTTATAAACGGTGATCGGCAAATGTTTCTCGTAAAAAGATATTTAGATTTAATTGCTACTAAGATGTATATTCTGCTTATTTGCCGATTGATAATAACATATTTTTCTATTCAAATTAGTATACATATTTATATTTCGTTATAACTGATCTTGAATTGTTTGGTTGAAATATCCTACACTTTTTTTGGTAAAAACATTCAACAGCAAAAATTCTGATATACGCCAATGAAAGTACAATCTGATTTAAAATTCTTTCTTATCCAATTGGAGTAATATGAAAACGTAGAACTATTTCAAGATTTCTAAAGTCGTTATTTATATTTATCTTTATATTATTCTAAAAATTAATACACATCAATTAGTTTTTATTATAACCTGTTAAAACTAAGAATTCTAGGCAAATTTTTCTATATTCAGAAAAATAAAAAAAAATCATCAAAAATGTGGTAATTTGTTATTGAAAGAAGATTTTTATCTTGTTTTTCGCATTGATCCACGTTTTTAAGCTACGCAATTATTTCTTAGGATTTCTTACTAATGCAAAGTATAGTTTGTAAAGGAAATTTGTCTGGAAAGGACCATGTTTGCATTCGCACGTGCATCGTATATACAATAAATTTAAGAATCTTTCTATAGAATGCAGAATTCAGTTGTTTTAGAACAGTTCATCGGAAACAGCCAAATCTTTTGGCGCAACGCATACTCAATTTTCATTAGTTTTTTCCGTTGGCTCGAAGATACCGCGTTGTTTCGATTGACCAATCCACATTCTTCAGTGATTCTCAGTTATGTCAAGACATGTTTTAGCCGTGCATATCTTTCCGCTCATTTCTACATATTCTGTATCTTTTGCGAATTTACGAAGCAAGGAGAATAAGTTGTTATCGGAGTGGGAATAACGGAAACGAGCCATTTTTGTTATCCAGTCCAGTACAGTCGTAAAATTGTATACGTTCGGCCACATCTTGTTTCTAACTGTCTCTTATTATTACAAGTATTTGTGTGATTTTATTTATTTTGGTGGTAAAGTATACGGTTTTATCGATAATAATATATCAATAAATTATAAATTATAAATTATAAATTATTTTAGAATACAGATTTTTCTTCACAAATTGTGCTAACACTCTTCCCAAGTCTTCTTATATATTTTATATTATTAAACGTAATTTAGGCAGTCTATACTGTTATACATTTATACATATCATTACAAACTCTGATAAAGTCTTTTAATTTAAAACTGATCGACTCTTTCGTCCTGTTGATTTTTTACTATAGCGCAAGGAATATCGTTTTCGATCGACATTGCCGATTCCTTTTCGTTTAGTATTTTATCGATCAAATTCAATACAGATATTTTAAAACTTCTCTTTTCTTGTCTCGTCATCTGCCGTACGTCTGGAAGTAAGCTTTTAAAGAACAGTAAGTCTGCATCATTAATCGATTCATCGACATCACGTTTTTTGGCTAGGATACAATTATCCGAGCATCTATGTGATAATTGGTCGTCTGTAAGCCTCATCGTTTTACTCCTCACGAACGTGTACTCTTCGTTCTTCGAGTCTCCATCTCTTTCTGGTTCTGGCATCGTTTTGTTAGATTTGTTTAATTTCTCGTAATTAGAGGACGTATCAGAAGCGGTCTCCTCTTCGTTCCAGTTCTCCTGCGCTATTGGTCCTTCCTCGTTCAAATTGTCATCTGGCCTGAAAACAGAAAAGAGAAACAGAAAAAAATAGCTCGATGAATCACGTGATATGTTATCGATTTTCTATTGCATGTCAATATAGGTCAGTTACCTGCGAAGTTTGCTATAAGGAAGTAAAAAATCCATATAATCGGCCATGTAATATGGTTTTCTTGCTTTCGAATTCGTCGTATTTTGATTTCTTAAATGTCTACTGAAGCTGGCGCGAAGATTCTTCCATTTCTCCTTGCATTCTGCAGCTACGGGAGAAATATGCAGGGATATGAAAAATACGGTTGAACTTTTATAGAAAACCTGAAAGACATATTTAAATTTGGAATAATTCTTACCAGAAGCGTTTACTTCTTGCGCCACCGCTTTCCACATTTTATTTCGTACAACCCTATTATGGTAGTCATTACAACTGAGATCATATAACGCTGGATATTTTTTAACTGTTAATACTAAGTCTATGTAATGCCTTGTTTCATCCATTTTTTTAATAATAAATAAATATGTCACTCTATTGTGAATTGATACCTTCTTAAAAAGAATGGATCATTTATTTAAATTAAAGTATGTTCAACATTGACAGAAAATTATTTCTCAAAGTAACAACCAGTTGTCTCCTTAATTTCTACACGAATAGTAACTACGCGACTTTGAATTCATAAGATTTGCATTTATCGGTGTGCAGTCCGTATCACAATATCTGGTGTCATACGGAGTTCGCGAACACGCGATGTCTGCGACGCTTTCCCAACTTGTGTCACTTTCACTAGTCACTTTTTCTACTTTTAGATTGATTTTCTGAGTTGTTGAACGTCGAAAAATAGTTGGAATATCATAACGCAATGCGTAAAACAATATGTACTTGATCGGTGGATATGGTTCGATATCAGAAAGTTGTCGCGTCACTGACAAAACATCATGTCGCCTCGCGTCTGTCGTTTCCAGGAGTGAAGACGATATTGTTGGACCCTAGGTGTACAATAGTAGTGTAAATTGCCTACTAAGATTATTGGTATGGTTTCTACTGTATTGTAATTAATGTAAACTGTTATTTAATACATTATATCCAAGAATCAATTAACACGTTACTCGATGATGAGAAAATAAAATTATTAGTGATCAATTATAACGAGCTACATTCATGCAGGGATATTTCTAGTGTGTTTGGATCGGAAAATAGAGATACACTTTTAGTTATTCAGGTATTTGTAATCTGTATTACCCTTATGCGATAAAACTAACCGTCCGATAGCACAGACAACAAGACGTCCATGTCGGTGTTGTTATCGATAATGAATCAGTAGATAAAATCTTTCGAATTAATCAAACGAAATAATTCGTTCAATTATACAATTCATTTAGTTATGGACAAGGTACAGAATATACATATGTATCACCATCGTTTATGTATGTAAATATAGGATAGATTTGACGTTATATGGGATATCGACGTATCTTATGTCCTGAAATACCGATTATGAAAAAATCAGAGTTTTTTACGCTCTCTACGATTTGCTTCGGCGAATGGTATAGTATAGAAATTATGTATATACGTAAGTACATACATACTTGATCTAACTTAATCGATAAAAGTACCTGTCACATAGAAACTAAAGAAAAGATACTATATGAAAAATATATTATATTTCAAATCCCCTTTTAACCTTAGAAATGTATACAGAATGTTACCAACTATTAGTATCAGAAAGAAAATGAGAGAGCTCATACTTATGATTCTGGTTCTTCCCAAACTAGTGCTGCCGCCAGCAGTCAAGTACTGCAGATATTCCACGCTAGCATATACAAGAACCTTTAAAGTTAGGAATGTCGTTTGTTGGATTCCAGCATCAGAAAGGAAGTTTTCTCTCTGCTAGCATATACAAAAAACCTATTTAATTCTACCAAAACGATGTTCCACCAATATTCCCTGCGAATCCATACCACAAAAGTCTATTTCATTGTACAGTTCTACGGAAAAATTGTATTTTCCGTAATTCGATATAGATAAATATGAGAATAACAAAATCGCGCAATAATTAATCTTAGTTGACTCAGAAAGAGAAATTAATTGTTTATTATATATTTTTAGAAGAGAAAGAAAAACTTTTTCTTTCAAACGATAATGGATCAATGAAGTGATGTAATAATTGTAATATATTGTCCATACACAATAGCTTTTTAGATTTAACATTAAATTTATGTTCCTCGCGATAATTTTTTTGTTATAACAAAAGTTAAATTTCACCTTAATAGTAATTTCAGTAGTTAAGTGCTGCAAGTAATATTTCTGATGTGTTGTATCTGTTTTGCATGCTTATTCGTTTATTACGCATGCTATTAAAACAGTGGTAAAAACAGAAGAACAAATTAACTACAGACAAGATTTGATGTTATGACTAATTTGTTAACCACAATTTTCATTCATCTTACTTTTATTACTGAATAAAATTTATTATTATTATTTAGAAGTTTGTTTTTATTTTTTGCCAAATTTTAATGATTTTTTAATATGCTGTGAAAATCATGATTCTGATCATTTTTATATGTTCAGAATCACTATACATATAACCGTTGCAGTGCTCTAATTTCCGAGATATTCGCAAAAGTTGTCGTTGCTACATCATTGAATCCGGCCTATTATATATCTGTGACATAATCCATGTAACATTTTTTATTTATTTATTTAATTTGTACTTTACAATTTGTCCAGCTGGACATTTGGTAAATAAGTCACAAGTGTAGCCATAGTCGACACGTTGGTCGCTTCGTTCATCAAAATTTGGCGATTTGTTTATGTTTATACCATTGGTCATTGATCTCTTTATCTTTCTATTATACTTTACGAATTTAAATAAACAGCATCTATGAAAACTTCATTCACAGTAAGATATGCCAGGCTGTAAGAATCGTCTTCGAAAATTTTACGTCGGTATAGATCACTATTATTTTTTCTTATGTAGCAGCACTAGACCGCAAAGAACAACTCTCTTTCCAACGGTTTCGTTGATACATAGTATACCATCGTTGGAAGACTGTATATGAGAGACCGACGAAACATAAACAAGGCCGCGATAAAGCGTAAGAGCCAATAGGTCTAATGAGCCATCGATATCCCCACGGTCCTTCCGCCAAATAATAAAATAAAAAAGAGAAATCGAAGACGAAAAATAAAATATAAAAATAAAGAAATAAAAAGAGAGAATTTATTTCTTAGCACTTGGTTTACACTAACTACAATTCACTTCTGAACTCCAGCCGTAACTTTTCAAGACTGAAGCTCTTAGAACGAGCTTCTTCTTCCCGATTCTTTTTCTTTGTCATCCCTCAATATCCCCACTACTCACCCGTTTGTTAGGCGTTCTCGAACATTCGGCAAAAGGACCGTTGGGATATTGAGGGTTCGGCGACATACATTGTTGCCAAGTGCCGCCACATCTTTATTTCCGTCATCAGCCCATCGGTTCCGAAGCATGACCTGCTCATGAGGGTTGAGATGTGGTTGATGTTACAATCGCGGACGCCTAACGAACACGTACGTAGTGGGGATATTGAAAGAAGACAGTCGTGATTGGGGAGTCGTAAGCGAGAACTGTAAGTGAGGAATCGTGAATAAATAGTCGTCCACACGAGTCGCGAGCCGAAAGTTGTAAAGAAGCCGTTAGACGAGTTAATAAACGCACTGTTAAATAAAACGCCGAGTATTTCTTTGGCACCCTACACGTTCTACCATCTCAATTAAATTTTTTATTACTTTATAAGTAATTTGCTAATGTGTTACGCAAGGATTGTCGGCCGTCTCATAACGGCGGGATTGAAAATTATAATCCAAATCCAATACATTGATGATATTTATTTTTAATTGAATTAAGCAGACATTTTTTGTAGTCTCGTGTATGTAAGAAAATGCGAAGTTCGAACGCCTGGGACGGCCGCCTGGCCTTTGTCACGGATCAAGTTTCTGTTTGGCACGTGTTACGCTAAATGCGATTGTCCTTGCGAGTGTCACAGACGAAATGTCACAGACGAAATCCGACTAAACAAAGCGATAAGATAGCGAAATTCCAAGCACCTTAGCATGAGTGACCATCGGGATAACATCCGGTCACTCTATCCGTTGTCAGAAATATATGATCGAAGCCTTTTCCCACTCCCACGAATAAAAGAATTTAAATACTCTCCCTAAAATCATCCAAGGCAGTCTTGAACAGTCACGCCTAGAGCTCGGAAGTGTACTGCAAACAAGAAAAAAATAGTTTCTTTTTTTTCTTAATTTTCTTTTTTTATTTTTATTTTTTTTCTAGATTATTTATTTAAATTTTTACAATTTGTCTAGAAGGACATTTGGTAAAATATGATATCTTAGTGAATAAAAAAATAAAAATAAAAATATAGCCTGTGAGTGGCTACCCCCAGCGGGGTACCATCTTCGTGTTTGCAAGGTTATATCCTTTATGAGATCTGTTGGGTGTTTCCTTTTTAATCTTCTTTCAATGCTTGTTGTGTTATTTATTTCCGCTGCCAGCTGGTTGGGGTGCGTTGCTATTCTTTCTCTGTACCTTCTTGCAAGTCTGCTAATCTCCCCCTTGGTAGACCGTTGGTACTCCCAGGTCTTTCCGAATGTCCTCGTTTCTAACGTACCATGGGGCGTTTACTTATCGTTCTAAGAATTTTAGCTTGTATTCGTTTTTTTCTAAGTTATATCTTTTATGAGGTCTATTGGGTGTTTCCTTTTTAGTCTTCTTGCGATATTTGTTGTGTTGCACGTTTCAGCTGCCAGCTGGTTGGGGTGTGTTTCTATTCTTACTCTGTATCTTGTTGCGAATCTGGTAATCTCTTCCTTGACTGTTGGTATTCCCAGGTCTTTCCGAATGTCCTCGTTTCTAGCGTACCATGGGGCGTTTACTATCGTTCTAAGAATTTTAGCTTGTATTGTCTCAATTTTGCTTATATGGCTCATTCCTGCTGTTCCCCATAGTGGAATTCCGTATGTCTCTGGGTTGTTGTAAAGTATTGGCTTGTTTCTATATGTAATTATTATGGGCTATATTTATTTTATTTCCATTTAGTCCCTTTCAGTTCCCTTTTGACTGCCGAAGAGTGTGTCACGAATCAACTTTCCTTTTGCCATGTGGTACGCCAGATGTGACGGTCCTTGCGAGATTCCCCGTAGTCCGGACGCCAAGACCTATCTATTGTTCTATTAACTCGCAGCAGGCCTAAGAAGACGACATAAACCGAATCTGTTCAGTTTCAGTTTTCTTCACGTAAACATTTTCGGTTTACAGATGGTCCTTATGTTTGTTGCACTCGACTCTTACCTAATACGGAGAAAGCGGGTGCCTGGCAAGATAAGACTTTTCCCATAAACAAGGATGCCCACGAGCCATATCTAGCTCTCCTTGTCTTTACTACCTAATTCATTTACCAATGGGCATCGCGGATCGTTACCCTCACTTTTCCACCAAAAAGTGTGGACAACGAATCCGCGTTCTGAGTTCCAAAGGGAACACCCACACCGAGCTTTCTTCTTTGATCGTACGAGACCGTTCAAACAGTTCCATTTTTAATTTCAATTCAATCACAATATTGACCTTTGTAATAAAACTCTAAAGTCTAAAGACACCAGGTAAGGGTAATAAATAACATAACAAGATTTGATACCAAACAACCACTACCACTATTCCTAATAGAACTAGAACCGAACAAAAATAACAAGGAAATCTACGAAATAAGAAAATCCTAAACACAATAATCACAGTTGAACCACCCAGACACAAAAAAGACATACCACAATGTATGCGGTGTCAACAATATGGACACACAAAAAACTACTGCAACAGAAACCCGGTGTGTGTCAAATACGCAGAAAAGCATTTAACAACGTACTGCCCATACACGGGAAAAATAAACGAGGTAAAGTGCTACAACTGCAACGGAAACCACCCAGCCAGCTACAAAGACTGTCCAGCCAGAAAAATACTTCAACGCAAATTGTTTCCGCCGCTTCGAAGCAGGACATACAATTACTATCACACACAACAACACAGCGCAGAAGCTGAGACACCAACAAACGTACAGCACGTAACGAACATCAATCACAATAATACCAACACCTCTGGCAGTCGAAGCTACGCGCAAGTAACCAAACAAATAACACCCGTAGTCAACCAAAACCAAAACAATAACACCAACGACGCTACAGAAATCAAAGAACTACTAAAGCAATTCATCAAAAACACCGACATGTTAACAAAAACGATAAGCGAACAAAACGAAGCATTCAAACAGCAAACACAACAAATCACAGCTATGATACAACTGATAACAAACATGCTAAGCAAAAAATAAAAATGGACATACTAAAAATAGCAGCCTGGAACTCTAACGGCCTACAACAAAGGGCCCTAGAAACAAAAACATTCCTGTATCACAACAACATAGACATATTACTCGTATCAGAAACGCACTTCACAACAAAAAGCTACATAAAAATACCGTACTATACCATGTACGATACCAAGCACCCCTCAGGAAAAGCATACGGAGGGACCGCAGTGATAATAAGAAACGACATTAAACACCACCTACACAGCCAAGTTAGTAAAGAACACATACAAGCAACCACCGTTACCGTACAAACTAGCAGCAACCGTCTACAGCTGTCAGCAGGTTGTTTAACGCGATCGCGTCTCCCCGCGACTGGACAAAATACAGACCTAATATAGTCTAATTTAGTTAAAATTGCTTGCACAAGATTAATTCGGCGTACGAGGTACCGCCGATGACCGATACTTATTCAATGACGAACAAATCACAGTACACAAGTGTAAAAAATAGAAATTAATTTAAATGTTGTAATGTTCGATATTAGTTTGATCGTAAGAATCTCAACAACCCAATTGAAATAATCTTATGAAAATAAAGTAAAAAATACAGAAGCCTTGTTTCTCTTATTGCTATTTATGGAAAATTTCTCTCTTTTTTTTCTTCTTATTTATCAATCATTGTGTCATTGCTAGATTATAAGTAGATTAACAAATAGATTAGATAAACAGATTATAAATAACAAGAATAAATAACACCGGATATCCATTTTAAATAATAGGATTAAAAAAATTATTAATTATTATTAATTATTAGTAAAAAGAATTATTAATTCAAATTTTCAAAAATTAATTCTTTAAAAATGTGACTTTTGAATAGAATTGTATCTTTTGTAAAATTTTTATTAAAAATTTTCATATACATAGTTCTTAAATGTAATATTATTTTGACATCTACATATAAGATTGATATAGAAAATGATATATTTTCTTAATAATTTAATCAATCATCAAGTTGACACAAGCAAGCGACTCCTCTTTTAATCCAGTGAGATTCGTCAACGTGTGTTGGTAATAAAATATATAATACAAAGTTGGAAGAATGACCAGTAGTAGCCAAAACGCCACGTCTTTCGCTTGTTTTGTATACAGGACAATGATATACGTATTCAATAATAAATTCAGCTTTTATACCAGGTTTCAACCACATTACAGGAAGGAGATCAAACATTATTTTTGGTTCAGATTCATCAATTTCTTGTAACTGCCTATTCCATCTTGCTCCTTCTAAATATAGACCCTAAAAATTCAAATAAATTTTCTTAGAACAATTGTTTATTTATATATATTATTATTATTATATGCCAATTTTATCAATATGTTCTATTAGCATAAAGAAATGTTATACAAAGGTTATTAAATTTTTATTACTCTATTTCTGAGTGATATAATACTTAGCCAAAAGTCTTACCCTTATGTAAACTCCATAAGGTGGTGATGTTCTTACATCAGTTTCAAATTGAGTTACTTCAAATTTAAAATCTAATTTATCGATTGGAATTTTATTTTTACGGGCATAATTTTGCAAGACACCCGTAAGGAAAGATTGAGTAAAGAAGAAGCCAGATATCCAAAACACAGTTGGTGCATCATGATCTATCCAGTCTTGGAAAAATGCTAATCTGTCTAATAAGTCATTAATATAACTTGCGAGTGATTTTAGCGAAGGATAAGATCTTTTACTCCAAGTAACTGGCACTGTACCAATACTCATACTGAGAAAAACTTCTTCCAACTCAGATGACATTAGAACCAATCCCTTAATGGCTTTTTGTACATCTACTAAAGTAGTTTTAATCGTGTCAACGAGGTTATTAAATTTAATGAGTTCTTGACGGAGAACCGTATTCATACTATTCATATAGAGTACTGGATATTTTTTAGAAATTTCTAAAATATCAAATCGCAACGTTAATTTTGATAAAATGTCATCGCATAGACCGTAAACCACATCGTCGATATCTCTTTCAACTCCCACACTAGTAATATGTGGTTGAGTTAATAGAGTCCCTTTAAGTAGCTGCAATGATTCCTGATTATCCTTCGTTATATCTGCATTTTCATGTAAACCAAATACTTCTGGGTGTTGGATAATTGGCAGATTACGAATATATTCTAGACAGCCGTGATAATCTGTATTTTCTGGTAGACGATATATACAACTTGGTGTAAAGCAATACCTGTATTAAAAATATATAAGTACATAAGTTTATACAAGATATCTTACCTATCACGGTGTATATAAAGATCTTAATTACTCTCAAAAAATTGAATTCAAATGTGTTGATTGTTCATTTCATATATGTATCTATAGTAGAGGAAAATTGGAAAAAGGAAAAGTAAAGGAACATCGGATTTACTATCTTAGTCCTTTACCAGGTATGTAAATATGAAACCGGAATTTTTATATAGAAAATACACGTTTATTGTATGAAAATGATTAAAAATATTTTATTCGAAGTATTGCCCATCGCTAGCTATACATTTTTCCCACCTGTCTGGCAATTGATGGATGCCACGCCAAAAAAATTGTCTCTCTTTTGAGGCAAACCAGTCATCGAGCCATTTTCGTACATTTTCGTAAGAAGTGAAGTGCTGGTCAGAAAGTGCGTGTCCCATCGATGCAAATAAATAGTAATTGGACGGAGCCAAGTCTGGTGAGTAAGCCGCGTGCGAAAGTATTTCCCAACTGAACGCTTCAATCGTTTCCTTGACCGGTTTTGCTGTATGCGATGGTGCATTATCATGGAGCAAAATTACTTTGTGTTGCCTTTTTTGATATTCTGGTCGTTTTTCACGCAAAGCTTGATTCAAATCGATCATTTGTTGTCGGTAGCGCTCAGTATTAACGGTTTCGCCAGATTTTAACAGCTCATAATAGATCACACCCTCCTGATCCCACCAAACACAGAGCATCGTCTTCCGTCCATAGCGATTTGGTCTTGTAGTCGATGTCGATGGTTCGCCTGGAGCTACTCATGATATTTTAGGATTCTTAAAATATATCCACTTTTCATCGCCAGTCACAATTCGGTGGAGAAATGACTTTTTTCTGTATCTGGCGAGCAGCATTTCGCAAGTGGTTTTTCGGTTTTCCTGCTGTCTTTCATTCAGTTCATGTGGAACCCATTTTCCCACCTTCTGGATCTTTCCCATGGCTTTCAAACGTATGGAGACGGTTTCTCGTGTCACGTTTAATTGATCAGCGAGTTGTTGTTGCGTTTGAGCGTCATCCTCATCCAACAATGCTTGAAATTCGCTGTCTTGAAACTTTTTCGGTGGTCTTCCACGTCCTTCGTTCCTCACGTCAAAATTGCCACTTTTGAATTTTTTAAACCACTCAAAGCACTGTGATTTACCAAGAGCATGCTCACCGTAAGCTTCGACAAGCATTCGATGCGATTCTGCAGCAGTTTTCTTCAAATGGTAACAGAAAATCAATGCTGTCCGCAAATCGTAGTTTCCAGGCACAAAATTCGACATGTTCAACGCTATTACAAACTATGCTGTTGTATGAAACTTGTATTGTTGTAAGTCGAAAATGTTTGTGAGATGTCAACAAAGACTTTTGGCATCAATGACGCAGTTTAGTGATAACTACATTATCAGTTAGGGCCATCTATAGGCAAATTCCGGTTTCATACTTACAGTCCTCTCTAGGAGGATATCCTAGGGAAAGTAATGAAATCTAAAGAGTATCTGAAACAACTTGCAACATTGGATTCGACTTTAAAGAAGATCAACATCGAAATTGATAAGTGTAAATGTGAACGAGACACTCGAGAAAATCAGAAACTCTAAAACTACAACGAACCAGAAGATATGGAGCAAAACGAAACAGACAGCAATAGTCGACAATAAATCAGTAGAATATGTAGAGTAATTAGAAATTAGGATAGTCTGTACGCAATCGCACTCTTGTAAATCTACGTCCCTTGCGAATGTACTAGGCGTAATTACACGCGTCATCACTAGAGATAACTTTTGAACGTAACCGTTCAAGTATGTTCGGAATTTGGAGTGGCCATATGGTGTGAATTCTCAACTAATTGGCGATCAGTCAGGTTGCAACTGACCGGTTGATATCATGAACCGTGAACGCTATTAACGCTCAAGGTGGAGGTAGATTAAAGATACAGAGTGATGTTATGTTTATTTGATTTATTTGCACTGTTTAGTATAACTCGAAGATGTTGACTGATTGAAGATTGGAAAACTAATATCCTTCGGTGATGGTGCTGTCGCGGAGGAAAACTAGTGATGGGTGTGTCTAAAGCACGGAAAAAGTGGATTCGTTGATGGCACTTTTGGTTAGGAAAATGAGGGCAACGATCATTGCTGCTAATTGGATAAGGGAAAGGCTGGTTGGTTGAAAGAATGGGTGCTGGCCGCTCCCAATCAAAGATCGCTCGTGGATGGTATTGTACATGGGCAAAACTCACTATCCCGTGTTTTCTCGGGATGGATTATAACTCAATGCTTCAACTTAAAAGATACGTGTGTGATCTTAAGGACCTTAACTATAAAAAATGCTAAAATTTATGATGGACCCTTAAGATTATTGAAAGTCCGCAATAAGGGATTTTAGATATCTGGTGGCCATCTTGCCCGAGGGACAGAGTCATGGGACGTAACAGACAGCCACTCCAAACCCTCCCCTTCCCTCTCATCCCGACACCCTCCCCCCAAAAAATCCCACAGCGCACAAAAGTAAACCACCGAAGAGTCCTGTTTTGCGGCCAAGTTTCAGGACAAAAATACAACACAAACAAGAATACACAAAAGCTCCGCTCCCCTGCGGCTTAAATCTAAAAAACAAAAATAAACACAAAAACCGTAAAACCACGACACATAATATAGCATGGCTACGTCGTACCGTCGCGTATCGGTACTTTTGCCTAACACACTTTACTCAAATTCATTGTTTATTGTGAATTTCAAAAATGTATCAAAAAAAAAAAAATAAATCTTGACAAAATAAACGATTTAAAAAAAAAAGGAACAGCCACTCCAAAACACACAAAAAGTAGACTACCGAAGCGTCCTGTTTTACGGCCAAGTTTCAGGACAAAAATACAACACAAACAAGAACACACAAAAGCTCCGCTCCCCAGCGGCTTAAATCCAAAAAAAACCAACACAAGAACGAAAACACAAAAAATTGTAAAAACCACGACACTCAATACAGTATAGTTCCCTTTTGACTGCCGAAGAGTGCAGACGTGCCGGATGCCCGGAGAGGTCTCTCCCTCGAAACAGGACGTGGAGAAAAAGTGTTCCCGAAAGTGCGAAAAACAGGGAAAACAAAAAATGCAACGAGTGCCACCGCTCAGGATATCAAGCAACGGCGAAACATATGCCGTACACAAAGATATGGAAATCCAAGAATCTACAGAAACCGAAATGGAAATCATTCGAATGAGCGACGATACAAACGCCAACAACAACGAAATGACACAACAAGACGGAAGCTGGCAGGTCGTAACTCCCAGCAAAAGAAGAAAAATTACAACAAACGCAAATACTAGGAGGGCTGCAGAAACAGAAAGTAAGCAGTGGCTCCAAGAAATCCCACTACAAAACCCCTTCAGCATACTACCACAAGAGAAGGAACCAGAAACAACTGAAAAACCAAAACACAACGTCAAACCACCACCAATATACATCGATGCGCAAGTAATAGACCCCCTCCTCGAACTGCTAAACAATACGGCAGGCAAAGAAAACTACTCAATAAAACAATTAAAACTGGACCAGGTAAAAGTGCTAACCAACGCCCCAGAAACCTACAGAAAAGTGGTAAAAGTGCTAAAAGAAAAAAACGCCGGGTACCATACCTACCAACTCAAAACTGACAAAAGCTATAAAGCAGTTATCAGAGGACTACACCCAAAGACAAACACAAGCAACATATGTGACGAACTAGCCAAAATCGGACACCAGGTAAGGGTAATAAATAACATAACAAGATTTGATACCAAACAACCACTACCGCTGTTCCTAATAGAACTAGAACCGAACAAAAACAACAAGGAAATCTATGACATTAAACAAATCTTAAACACAATAATCACAGTTGAACCACCCAGACAAAGAAAAGACATACCTCAATGCATGCGGTGCCAACAAAAAATTACTGCAACAGAAACCCGGTGTGCGTCAAATACGCAGAAAAGCACCTGACAACTTACTGCCTATATACGGGAAAAATAAACGAGGTAAAGTGCTACAACTGCAACGGAAACCACCCAGCCAGCTACAAAGACTGCCCAGCCAGAAAAATACTCCAACGTAAATTGTTTCCGCCGCTTAGAAGCAGGACATATAACGAACACTCCGAAGCAAAAGACATCAAAGCAGGTGTTCCACAAGGAAGCGTCCTAGGACCCATACTATACACATTATACACGGCCAACATTCCAACAACTACCAATAGCAAAATACTGACATTCGCGGACGACACAGCCGTGCTAGTCAGGCACACTAACCCTGTAACAGCAGCCACAATACTACAAGAGCACATCACAAAAATAGAAAAGTGGCTACAGGATAAACAAATCAAAGCTAACCCTAACAAATGCAACCACATCACATTCACATTGAGAAAACAGATAACACCAAACATCTTCCTGAACGGCACGCAAATAACACAAACAAGGCAAGTCAAATACCTTGGACTTCACATAGATACACACTTCACATGGAAACAGCATATCAAATCAATAATAGACAAAATACAGACAGCAAGGAGACAAATGCACTGGTTAACAAGCCGAAAATCCAAACTAAGCACAGAAAACAAACTAAAAATATACAAAATAATCATAAAACCAATCTGGACATACGGAATTCCACTATGGGGAACAGCAGCAACGAGTCATATAACCAAAATCGAAACAATACAAGCCAAAATCCTTAGAACAATAGTAAACGCCCCATGGTACGTTAGAAACGAGGACATAAGGAAAGACCTCGGAATACCAACGGTCAAGGAGGAGATTACCAGATTCGCAATAAGATACAGAACAAGAATAGAAACACACCCGAACCAGCTGGCAGCTGAAACGTGCAACACAACAAATATCGCAAGAAGACTAAAAAGGAAACACCCAATAGACCTCATAAAAGATATAACATAGGAAAAAAAAAAAAAAAAAAAAAACTCAATACAGTATGGCTACGTCGTACCGTCGCGTATCGGTACCTTTGCCTAACACACCTTATTCTAATTCATAGTTTATGTGAATTCTACAATGTATTAAAAAAAAACAAATCTTGGCATAAATAAACACTATTAAAAAAAAAAAAAAAAAAAAAAAACAGCCACTCTAAATCCCGAACAACTACCAGAGGTCAAGAAGAGTCTTCCTTAATTTTTTAAAAGTGGAATATTATACTCTGTTCATTTAAGTAGCTCTTACGAAACTGAATAACATTTAATTAAAGCATTTATCGTTATTCTGAATAATTAAAGAGTTATGGCAGAAGGAAGGTCTTAAAGAGGAATTACGCGAATGCGTTGAAGGGTACTTAAAATAGATGTATTCTGAGGTAAAAATCATTTTATTAAGTATTTGAAATTGTAACCACTCATTTCTAAACACTTGTTTACTCTATGTGCAACGTTCTTCTCTTTATATCTTTTTTTGTTGTAGGTGTTGTACTCATAACTTATGAATGTTTAGAAGTGAATGGCCGTCATTTTGAATACTTAAATTTAATTTTTCTTCAGAATACGTCTATTTTAATCACTCTTTGTCGTCTCCATGTAGTTCCCCTTGAGATATTCCTTCCGTCATACATCTTTAATTATGCAGAGTAACGATAAATGCTTCAAGTAAATTTTATTCAGTTTCATAAGATCTAAATGAACAGAATATGGTATTTCATTTTTAAAACATAAGGAAGGATCCTGTTGACTCCAAGTGGTCATCTCAGAAACATCTCTTGTTCCTCAAATAATTATAAGCAGCTCTTTTGTACTACTAAAATGAAGAAAAGCTTAATCCATATCTGCTATACTTTCTGTGAAAACGGCTTATAATGCTTTATGTGAATCATTCTATACTTTTGAAAATAATATCTCACCATTTTAATCTTATCACTGTATGAAAAATTAGAAGCGTTTTTACTAAATAATAAGTTAGCAGAGGAGCAAGATTTATGCATTCTTCGAGGACCTAAAGGCGATTTTTGACAAGGTAAGCAAGGGGAAGCTTCGGCAGGTCATAGAGATAAGAGGTATAAGTAAAGGACTCATTGAAAGAATTGCAAAAATTTATGAAGAAACCATTTGCGCGTAATAAGAGGAACAATTAACAATAAGCTCTCGGAAGAATTCTAGACACATGAGCGTATCAGACAGGGATGCGCTCTAAGTTCAATGTTACTCATAACGTTTATAGACGACATATGATAGAGGAAGATCTTATTTAGAAGAGGATGGGTAGGAGGGTTGGCGGTGGAAAGCGAAAAGTTCTAGTCATTAGTTATTTTATTATTATTATTATTATTATTATTATTTAATTTGTACTTTACAATTTGTCCAACTGGACATTCAATACATTTTTCCAGCTTTATTGCTAATTAACATGTGGATGGCTACCCCCAGCGGGATACCATCTTCGAGTTTGTCTATTTTATTTCTTTAGTGAGATCAGTGAGCTGTTTTCTCTTTAGTCTTCTTTTTATAAGAGTTTTGCTCGCTTCAACAGCCAGCTGGTTTGGATGTTTTGCCGTTCTTACCTTGTTTTTTTTTGCGTATCTGCCGACTTCTTTTTTGACCGTTGGTATTTTTAGGTCTTTGCGTATATCTTCGTTTCTGACATACCATGGGGCGTTGACTATTGTTCTGAGTATCTTCGATTGTAGCGACTCTAGTTTATTTATGTGTCCCCTCATAATAGTATTTCGTACGTTCAAATTTGTTTTATTATCGTTTTGTAAATTTTCAGTTTATTTTCCATACTGAGTTTAGAGTTTCGACTAGCTAGCTAGTGCATCTGTCTTTTTTTTATCCGTATTTTGTCTCTAATTGATTTAGTATGGTGCTTCCATGTAAGTTGTGTGTCTAAGTGCAGTCGTTATTTTTTTTATTTTATTTAACTTGTATTTAACTTGCCTTGTTTGTTTTATGTGTGTGCCATTCAGTTGGATATTTGGTGGTTTCCGTTTTCTTAGTGTAAATGTAGTATGTTTGCATGTAAATGTAATATGGCTTCATTTACTGGAGTTTGCTTTTATCTGTTTATCTAGTAGCCATTTTTCTCTTTTTGTAATATGCTCTTGTAGTAATGTGACTGCTATTTCTGGATTAATGTGCCTGACTAGGTGTGTCTGACTATCGTGTTTAGGATTTTTTGAATGTCAAAGATTTCTTTGTTATTAGCTTTGAGTTCAAGTTCTATTAGAAAAAGTGGGAATAGCTGTTTCGTATCGTATCTGGTTATATTATTTATTGTTCTTGCTTGGTGTCCGATTTTTGTTAATTTCTCTCATATATTTTTTGTGTTTGTCCTTGGGTGTAGTCCTCTAATTACTATTTTGTAGCATTCTTCTGCTTTGAACTGGAATGTATGATACCCAATATTTTTCTCCTTTAATGCTTGCGTCACTTTTCTAAATACTTCTGGAGTTTTTGTTTGCACTTTTACTTGTTCCAGTTTTAATTGCTTTATACTGAAGTTTTCTTTTCCAGCAGTATCGTTCAATAGCTCAATTGGGGAATCTATTATTTGGGTATCGATGTAGATCGGTGGTGGTTTAACGATATGAGTTGTGGCTTTTTCTTTTGGGTCCAGATCTACCTCTTCTATCAGTGAACTGAATGAATTTCGGAATGAGATGTCTTGTAGCCACTGTTGCTTCTGTGTACCTGAAATTTTCATAGCGCTTGTGCCTGGTATTATTTACGCTATTTGTGTGCTGCTGCTACCTTCCAATGTTCATCTTGATATTTATAAAAGATATAACTTAGAAAACACGAAGCTGGCACCCCGCTGGGGGTAGCCACCCATATGCTATATTTATTTTATTTTATTTTTTTTATTTACCAATGAGATATAACACTTTACCAAATGTCCTTCAGGACAAATTGTAAAAACCAAAATAAAATAAAAAAAAAAAAACCAATATGATATCTAACATATTGATAACTGTTGCGTATTATTCAAACATGTAATGTAAAAATACATTCATAACACTTTGTTTATAGCAAAAAAAAAAATAGTTCGTCATTGTAGCTGTTTTCTTCGTGCTTTTGCAACGTTTCCATTTCTTTTATAGGTAAGCTTTCCTGTTCTTTGTTAATTGGTTGTTTTCTGTTTAACGTATTTGTAGCTTTATTTATGTAGTATATTTCACCTTTGTTTGTTATATTGATTGGCGGTATTTGTTGTTGCATTTTGCAGCTTTAATCATTTGGCAGTGTTCATTGTCGTTTTGTCCACCTAAATTCACTGCTTGTCGCACTTTCACCGAAGCACAGTTTGTCACGTCTGCTTAGCTCGGCTGCTCGGGCAGAACTGGCCATTAGTGTATGCGAAACAAAAAAGACAAACTCGACGATGGTATCTCGTTGGGGGTAGTCATCCACATGTTATTTAGCAATAAACTTAGAAACATTCATCAAATCTCAAATTGTAAAGTACAAATTAAATAAAAAAAGAAGAAAAAATTACTGTATGCAATTTTGTATGTAATTTTCAACAAAGGAAACGAGTTGAAAAATGTGTAAATGGAATATGTTTGTATGTATAAGATAAGATTTAGTTAAAAAGTTTGAAAACTGAAGTCCATTTCATAGATGTAGGATTGAAATTAATAAACATAATACATATAAATAAGAAATACGCATATACATTACAAATGATACAGCATTTAATGTAATAACGTAAAGAAGTAAATCAATAGATTATGAATTTATCGTATTATAAATATCTAGATGTATTCATAAAACTTACTGTGGATCGGTAATAACATCCTCATTGTAGTATTGTTTCAATAATGAATCCAGCAAACGTCTATCCTTATCATCAGTTACACGGCCACCGTAATTACATTCACCCGTTAAATAGAGAAGTGCATCAAACGGTACTTGCTCATAATCATTTAAAAAGAGCTAATATATAAGGAAAAGAAACTTCAATATATAAAGTGATACCAACGTAATGGTGCAACAGAAAAAAGTGTGAATCTACATGAAAGAATAAGTAGAAAATGTAAAGCTATATTTTTTTCGTGTAATAATTTCCGAATAAATCAACATTAACGATTTGCCGAATACACGTACACTTACCTATGCACGATCTCACTTACTCCTACTTTCAATGGATATTATTGCAAAGTGTTGAAGTGATCGCCACTTCTAAGAAAAAAGAATAGAAACACAGCCGAACCAGCTGGCAGCGGAAACGAACAACACAACAAACATCGCAAGAAGACTAAAAAGGAAACACCCAATAGACCACATAAAAGATATAACCTAGCAAACACCAAGATGGCACCCCGCTGGGAGTAGCCACCCACATGCTATATTTATTTTTATTTTATTTATTTTTTTATTACCAATGAGATATAACACTTTACCAAATGTCCTTCAGGACAAATTGTAAAAACCAAAAATAAACTAAAAAAAAAAAACTTCTAAGAAAACTCATCTAGTCTTCGGTTTTCTCAAGCGTCAAAGCCATCGATAACGCATAGACAAAAGAATGCGTCGATGACAGACTATAAGCGGTACATGTACGACGTTGGCTTCGGGATTCTTTTAGTCTCTTGGGTAACATTGCTAGTGTGCGGATCTGGACCAGCTTACATTGTATTCCACAGTCATTGTATAATACAGTCATTCGAAATTTGTGACAATGAGCCTTTGGACTCGAGGTGACCATCGGTCGCCGAAGCGTGGCCACGGTCGCGGGATGAACGTTCCGCCTAACAGAGATATGAAGTTACGTAGCTTTCCTTTAAAGAATTGGCAGTACCGACACTTGACAATAAAACATTGTAACAGTCCCGCGGCTCGTCACACATAGACCGCATTCTTTGAGTAAGATGATCGCCAGATGCCGATGCATCATTCACAGTTTATGCTCAGATAGTCTGAGGAGCCGCTACAAATCTTAGGACTTAGTCCTTCCGATTGACAAACAGTCTTTGTTCTATCCGTCCGTAAATCTGTCACCTATTGCGGAAAGATATGGGAGATCAGATTTCCTCAGGTGCGACGCTTCCCGCCAGGAACTCTCTCTCAAAGGCGGCTAGCATCTTTTGCTAACCGCCGATATAGAAATTAACCAATTAACAGCAACGCCCATTTCCCTCACCCTCCGTGTGGAGGCTTTCTTTGACGAATCCGATGATCTCGTGCCCTTAGGCACATCCCATCATAGTTTTCCTCTGCAGCGTCGTCGTGACGGAAAGTCATTCCCTTTCTTGCAGTCTCATTAGCCATATACCTAGTGTGTTTGTACGATCGGTGAATAATCTACGTCTTAGCAAAGAGCTAATCAAGCGATCCTTGTATCACGAGTAGTAAGTCGAGTCCGACTTAGACTTCGAAGCAAAGTATATTCGTTATCCCGTGGACCGTGGATTCGCCATATCGAACCTAGGGTCATTGTCATTAGCGTCTAGTTACCGCGGCCGCTTGTCAATCTTGTACCAACTATATCAGTGTAATAAACGTTTGTGCAACAACAATGAACAACACCAGCGAAGACTCATTACACGCCCCTAACGCCAACCCGACATATACAGTGCTGGACAAAAGTATTGGCACAGCAAGATTGTTATGATACAAATGCTTATAACTATTAAACAAATTGATTTAAACAAAAAACTTTTTGACGTATTTATTTATTATCTATCCTAGTTTATTACATAACAAGAGCAACAATATAAATAAAATAATACGCAAAATAATAACAAAAATATATTTTTTGAACATTTTATGGGTGGACAAAAGTATTGGCACAGTAGAATATTTACGCTTATAACTAATTACATAATAAACTTCTAATATTTTGTTGGCAGTCCTTTTCTTTTAAGGACTTCCTTTAATCTTCTGGGCATCGAGTGGACTAATTTTTTAGTGAATTCAGGTACAATATTGCTCCATTCCTGCAGAAGAACTTTCTTCAGTTCAGACTTGCTTGTGATATTATGTTTCCTAATTCTTTTTTCCAATTCGTTCCACACGTGCTCAATGGGATTCATATCGGGACTTTGAGGTGGTGTGTTTAATGTGTGGGCAGTATTATATATTATCCACTGACGAACAATATACGCCATATGTTTAGGATCTCGATCCTGCTGAAAATAGAAATCCCTGGGGAGGTTTAATTTTTGAGTACTTTTCAAAAGATTTTGCTTGAGTATATTTAAATATACATATTTATCCATTATCTCATCAATGAATATAAGTTCTCCTACACCCGATGATGCCATACATCCCCACACCATTAAACCACCACCCCCATGTTTCATGGTGGCTTGCAGATTCAGTTCGTCCATCTCTGTGTTGGGTTTTCGCCATACTAATATTCTGCCGTCAGATTTAAAAATATTAAACTTACTTTCATCTGAAAACATGATCTTTTCCCAAAAATCAGTATCTTTCGTAACAAACTCTTTCGCGAATTCCACTCTTTTCTTTTGGTTTATTTTACTGATGTAGGGCTTTCTTCGTGCTGCACGGGCAGAATAACCGGCATCCTTCAATACCCTACGTACAGTTTTGGTACTTACTTCTTTTTCACACTCAGCTTTTAACATCGAAGCAATTTCAGTCGAATTAGTTTTTGGATCCGTTAAAAGCTGAGTGTGAAAAAGAAGTAAGTACCAAAACTGTACGTAGGGTATTGAAGGATGCCGGTTATTCTGCCCGTGCAGCACGAAGAAAGCCCTACATCAGTAAAATAAACCAAAAGAAAAGAGTGGAATTCGCGAAAGAGTTTGTTACGAAAGATACTGATTTTTGGGAAAAGATCATGTTTTCAGATGAAAGTAAGTTTAATATTTTTAAATCTGACGGCAGAATATTAGTATGGCGAAAACCCAACACAGAGATGGACGAACTGAATCTGCAAGCCACCATGAAACATGGGGGTGGTGGTTTAATGGTGTGGGGATGTATGGCATCATCGGGTGTAGGAGAACTTATATTCATTGATGAGATAATGGATAAATATGTATATTTAAATATACTCAAGCAAAATCTTTTGAAAAGTACTCAAAAATTAAACCTCCCCAGGGATTTCTATTTTCAGCAGGATCGAGATCCTAAACATATGGCGTATATTGTTCGTCAGTGGATAATATATAATACTGCCCACACATTAAACACACCACCTCAAAGTCCCGATATGAATCCCATTGAGCACGTGTGGAACGAATTGGAAAAAAGAATTAGGAAACATAATATCACAAGCAAGTCTGAACTGAAGAAAGTTCTTCTGCAGGAATGGAGCAATATTGTACCTGAATTCACTAAAAAATTAGTCCACTCGATGCCCAGAAGATTAAAGGAAGTCCTTAAAAGAAAAGGACTGCCAACAAAATATTAGAAGTTTATTATGTAATTAGTTATAAGCGTAAATATTCTACTGTGCTAATACTTTTGTCCACCCATAAAATGTTCAAAAAATATATTTTTGTTATTATTTTGCGTATTATTTTATTTATATTGTTGCTCTTGTTATGTAATAAACTAGAATAGATAATAAATAAATACGTCAAAAAGTTTTTTGTTTAAATCAATTTGTTTAGTAGTTATAAGCATTTCTATCATAACAA
Organism: Bombus pascuorum; assembly: GCF_905332965.1. NCBI lineage: Eukaryota > Metazoa > Arthropoda > Insecta > Hymenoptera > Apidae > Bombus > Bombus pascuorum. The sequence continues at coordinate 11,620,322 of NC_083492.1, forward strand.
TCATGCTGTGCCAATACTTTTGTCCAGCACTGTATATACTTACAATACCTTACAATTTACTCATGCGTTTCTTTGATTCCACATACATCAAATAACCTTAACACAAAGTCTGTATGGTTTTTGCATCCAAACATTTGATAAAACATTTTGTGCAAAAAGATATTACTGATTTTGAAATGCGCTAAAAAGTACAAAGTATTTTATCTATACTTTATTTAGACACATATTTAATAACGACTAAGATTACTCATTTACTTACTAAACATAGCAGATTAAATATATTCCTACCTATTCGAAGGTGGCGCAAAATTAAAAATGCTACTAATATACATTTTTAATTGTAACATCAGTAATTGTAACGATTGTATCTTAATTTAATGACAAGTTTGATGTACATATAATTCCATTAAGCATTAACGTTTTACGACATTTTGATAACCTTCGATTAGATTGCAATATATTTAATATGCTATGTTTAGCAAGTAAGTGAGTAATTCTAACCGTTATTGAATATGTGTTTAAATAAAGTATAAATAAAATTATTTTTAAAATTATTATTTTTTAAATTAAATTTTAGTACATTTCGATTAATATCTTTTTGTACAAAATTTTGTATCAAATGTTCGAATGCAAAAACGGTACAAACTTTGAAGTAATATCCATTAGAGATAGGAGTAAGTGAGATCGTGCGTAGGTAAATGTACGCGTACTTGGCGTATATTCAACGTCGATTTATTCGAAAATGAAATCCTATACGAAAAAGTATTGCTTTACATTTTGGACTTATTTTTTCATATAGTCGAACTATTTTCAGTTGTACCATCATGTCAATATCAGCTTGTATGGTAATACCACAAAATATAATAATATACACATTTAACATTTAATATAGTATTTCATGGTGACAAATGGAAAAACTACTTTATCGATTACTGTTAATTATATAGTGTGAATTAATATAAATAAAAATATATAAATATAAAAATAAATATAAATAAAACATGCATAAGATGGCTTTTTTGCGAGGCATTTACAGTTATTATACAAAGTTAATTTAATCTTCGAATTGTAAAATGCAAATTGATCTATTATAACAATAATGAATCTCACAAGTGTTTGTCCTTCGCAACTAAAAGATTTAGACGTTTTACAGTAACTTTTTGATCACAACAAGATTGTAATCAAAAGAAATATAAAACAAGCGAATTTATTTAAGATAATACGTAATATATTTGTTTCTGTTCCAAACGGAGCAGAATTTCAACATACGAATTTTACTCTTTTGAATGAAAAATATTCTATTATGCATAAAAGGTAGGGATTTGCGAGTTGGGATTTACTATACATAATCTTACCTGTAGTTGTAACATACTAATGCGGAGATCTGATTCATTAAATTCATATGGTATATTCCAGCCTAATGGACCAAAATTACGTCTTTCTTGAACAACAGCATGAAAGAAGCATAGAGCAAAAAGGAGGCTCCTCCATTCACTTATTTTATTACAACTGTTAAAGAACTTTGTGTCTGATATGGGATCATTCAAATAACTTCTCAGTAGATTATTCTTCAATCCTTTTGGTGGTTCATTAGTCATTTTAACTCCATTTTGTAAAATAGAGATTGGAAAATCCTTCGATGGATAGCTGGTTAACCATAATCGAAATTTGGGATGCGTATTTTCTGGTATAATAATTTCATCGCAAATTCTGTCTAATTCTTTCATCCAAGATACTGCCAAATGGCAATTTTGAAGTACTACCCACTCTCCTCTTCTTATCCCTCTATCTATCATGTTCACTGCTATTGGACCTTGACCTTGTCCCAATGATATAGACATCAAATTTTCTTTTGGTATTCCATAATCTTCTGAAAATCTAATTAAGCCTGCCATTGGATCGGATCCAGGAGAAAGAATAAAAATAAGAGGAGTTACGTTACTAGAATCGCTATAACATGCTTGAAGATCAAATGGTGGTGGTTCTACAAAAGACTGTCCCATATTAAATATAACAAACATTCGCACAGCAGCCACAATTTTATCTGGTCTTATACATTTAAGTATAATTAGCTTCTTTAAATTTTCTCCCTCATTTTGGAATGGATATGGAAAAGATTCCTCCTGAGGATTAGATGAGTCATAATAAGCCTTCCAATATAACGTTTGTGTTTCAAAAGATTGTTGTAGCTTTCCAAGTTCAGGTAAATTTGTAGCTCTAACTATTTCATTCCAAGATTTATCAGTTAACCAAGGAGAGCCAGGATTTGGATAAGGATTATCTAGAGCTACGTCACCTGCCAACAAAAATGTCCAAAGTTCTTCATCTATCTTTTTATCAGCACGTAAAAGACCACCACACAGAACAAAAGAGAATATCAATTTATCCTTTTCAAATAAAGAACGACACACGTTTCTATAAATACTAGCTGTAAAATATGTATTTAAATTTTTTATTCGATTATTTAGATCTTCACTCCTTTCACTGTTTGCTATTGACATTTCATAAAGATGAATGAACCACGGTAAAGAATACTGGTACATAGGATCAATGTTTGCCAATTCGGAGATACAGAAGAACAGAACAGACCCGTGCCTCGAAACAGGTTTATATTCATTACGAGCATTATCAATTTCTATCGCTGTTTTAGCAGCTACCTCTTGCTTAGCTTCGATGTCTTCTGCCAGTGTTTTCGAAGTTGATAATATTGTAATTGCTGTTTCATCCTCCAAAATATTGCCCTCCGAGGCAGATAAAACTTCTAAAATTTTATCCTCTATTTCCTCCAATATCTTTTTATTCTTTGCACCTTCTATAATCAACTGATTCTTGCGTTCTTCCAGTACGGGTAATTCCTTAGCAACGACTATACCTAGTAACTGATCCTGAAGTCCTTGAGGTGTAATCATAAAATTTAATAATGTTACTTTCACAACTACTTCTGGTAAATAATGTGGATTCCTTAAACGCGTCGTAATATAAAATCGAAAATCAGAATTATATTCAATTATGTTTTCACCAAACTTTATATAGAAGATACCACGTTCTTTGTAAATATTTTTAAGAAGCACAGGTTCTAATATCGCATCTATTTCTTCTAAAATATTTTCCAACAAAACAGGTGTGCCAAGCTGTATACAAGTGTCCACTATTTTCACATAATTTGGATCAGAAAGTTTAATAACCGATAAATTATTTTCTTTCTCCATATTTTTTATCCATTTGTTTGCTTGATTTTGCGGGTCGATCATAAGTGGCCATCGATCAGCGTTTTTTACAATTATTCCATTTTCCACAGAAAAGTTATCTGCCGGTAAACCAAAAATTATCCATGCTCTAATTTCTACTTGTTTACCTAAAATATCAATCAAATTAAACTTTCTTCCACATGGAATTGCTGTTTCTACACAAGATTTGTGCCATTCTGCGATTAATTTATTTCTGTATTCTATCGTGAAGGCTCCAAAATATGCGACTACTCCTGAAGACAATAAAACGTCGCCAATAACATTATTAAGGCTTGCTCCTAATATAGTAGCTGTTTCCTGCCATCTATTTTTCTCTCCGCTTAAACCACTTAGCAATTTTTCAGCTCTATCTAATTTTTTCTTGCAATAATCAATTTGATCTTCGAGCTTCTTCTTCTCTCTCATGCACTCGGCAAATTCGTCATTGAGCGATTGTAACTTCTGAGTAACTTCCTGAAGAAGGGCTCTCTTAGCGTTTAAAGCCTCCATTTGTTTAGCAAGGGCGGCTTCAGCTTCTGCCAGCATTGCTTGTTTTGGAGCAACGACTTTAATCACCCGATCATAAACTTCAATCGCTCGTACCCACTTGCAAAGACCTTCACATGCCGTGGAAACCTTTTTAATAGCTTCCGGTTGAAAACTTCTGTCATTTATAAATTTTTCACGAATTATTTTCATGTATGCCGGTGGTATGTTGTCTTTATCAAAGTTTTTCAAACTCTCGAGAAATCTCATATCACCCAATATCCTTATAGAAGCTGGCCAGTAATCTTCTACAACTCGACCAGTTGCTGGATCTTGAACTTTTTCAGGTTTGATTCCTTTTAAAACGCAAATAGCTTCCATTACTAATCTTACGCCTGCTGGTGGACTTTTCATTGATCGCACAATACTAATGTCGGCAGGTTTCAAGGTATCCAGCGCAGTTAAAGCAGCTTCTAATGCAGGTGTAGCTTCAGCTAGATCGCTTTCGCAATCATCTTTTATAGCCTGTGCAGCAGCTGCAGCTTCGTTTGCTAAAGCTTCTTCTGCACCTACAATTTCCTTTCTTGCTTCAATGTTAATAGTATCCTGTTCTATTCTAACCATAAGTTTATTGCTTAACTCGGATTGTGCCAGTAATTTAGGTTGCAAGGCTTGAAGTTCCTGTTTCATAACCGCTATTTGTTCTGCTGCGAAATCCAACCTTTCCAATCCCATTTCGTACCGCATTTGTTGCTCGGTAATTTCTTTGATTTTTTGATCATATAGCCTGCAAAACGATTTGATAAGTTCTAAGAAACTCGTCGGTGTTATGTAGTATCTTCTGCCTTGTGTTTTATAATAATCTTCACTAGCCAATGCGATACTTATATGGAACTTTTTCGACATGTAAACACATTTTTCTCGTAAATCCATACTGATGTTAACATTTTGCAATGATACTCGTGCTACCTTTTCTAGGGCATCTTCAGGCCAAACTGTATACCAATCAATAGTACAGCAGTTTATCAATGAGGGGAACATTCGCAAGCGATTTCTAAACTTATCTCCTATTGGAGACATTGTCAAAATCCAGTGAAGGTTTTTTATTATCCTCTCAAGGAATAAGTTGTAAAGAATCATAGGAGTAATTTCAACTTTTCTCCCACCGATGCTATGCATTATATTCGTCATTTTATCTAAAATTTCAGCCTTTTCTTCGGTATCGTATAAATTTGGTACATCGGCAGTGTTTAAAACCATATTTATATCTTCGACGAAAGATTCATCCTTTATTTGATGATCGCCAAAAATAAAGGTAGTAGATTTTCCATCGCATCCAACACGTAATAACAACCTTTTTAGGTCTTCTCGCCATTCCGAAAATTCGTAAGTCGTAGTAATTTCAATCTGATACATAATATATTCGCACATGTTAGTTGCCAATTTAGCGCACGAACTTCTACCCGATCCACCTATTCCTATTAGAAGAGCATTTCCACTTTCTTGTTGCAATATTCGTGAAATGCGAGAAACGTGTTCAATAGCATATCTGAATAAAACTAACGACATAGGTGTCTTAGAAAGCATATTGTACTCTGTTAAATAATAATCCATTTTTTGTTGTAAATCTTCAAGATCTATCACTTCATCATATATTTTCGGTTCAGCATCGGGTTCTATATAATTACCAAAGAAGAGGTCACGCATGTGAGAACTTGTTATCGTTTCTCCTTCTTGTAATAGTCTGTTGAGTACTTTTCCTAGCGGTTGTCGTAACTGATCGTAACAAGTATACTGAACCATTTCAAACAATGTTTCTCGATCGTTATCATCCACCAGTCTATCATGGAAAACTCTATACACTTCGTGAACCCATAGTCTAATTAGTTTATCCGGATCCTTCATTCTAGAGGCTGGTACCAAAAGTATACCCTTAATAACCCGGCTGAAATCACGCAAATTAAAAGTATAATGACTTTTTGCTGGAGTTGGTAGAAAGGTTTTGATCGCGTTGAGAAATATATCCATCGTTGCATTTACAATCATTTTTCCTAATCTTGAAATTTCTGATACAAATCCCTTTGCAAAGTGTGAATCAAGAATCGAGGAGAAGATTTTGGTCATTGTCATCTCTTCAAAAAAGTCGATACCAATTATATGCATGTGTCGAGTTAATCTGGGTGTGACCATGTTGGAACCGCCTCCGGGTGGCAACATAGCACAAATTAGAAACATATCCACTAAGTATAACATTGTCGTATCTTTTAAATCAAACCAGTGCCCATGATCCACCCATTGACGGATGAGTTCAATTGGCGGTTGAGCTCCGTATTGTTCTACCTGCGGCATACTTAGATCATCAACGAATAGTACGCATTTCTTTCCCATTTGTGGGCCATATACACCTTTTCTTCTACGATCCAACTTAGACATCACTATCTCTTGGGTTTGAGCAGCAGTGGTACGAGCACTAAAGTTTATAATATTCTCTATATATTTTTGTCTAGGTAGAAATTGCAAATAATCTAATACAATAACAGATTTGCCGGTACCAGTTGGCCCAACAAATAATATAGGTATTGCTCTATGTAGAAGATTTCTGATAAAGAAATACTGAATTACTACTTCAGTTGTTGGTATAATTAATCCATTTGATTTTACATCCGGTAATAAAGACGCCTAAGATACAAAAAAAGATGAATTAGACACATAAATTGATATTAAATTTGCCTCTTACAGTAAAATCTATTCAGAAAGAAATAGAAATTTACAAAGTATTCATTTGAAATGTTATTGTGGATTATATATTTAGAATAATAGTATCATTTTTATTTTAAGCACCAAGAAAAATTATTCTCTATGTTTATAGTAAATATTTTTATAACATTTGATAATCGAATTATAAACTATCGTAATGCGACAGAAGATCACACAAATTTAATAGATTAAATGAGATAATAATAAGTAATAAGATCATAACTATTATTAAAAGAAAAATAATTATTCATATTAAACAACTGTAATATTTCTGAAATTAATAAACTGCTTCATGAATATGACAACATTTCTATATCAAAACCTTCTAATGTTAAAAATAGTTATTAGACTACATTAATATTTTGTAATTATTTTGGGAAAATAATGCATTTATACTTCAATTCAGTCATTACGAAACACAAATCTATCTATCCTATTTGTATTATGCTTGAGACATTTTACAAAAGTAACGTAATACTGCAAAAAGGAAAGAAGAATTGAAATAATGCTTATTAAAATATTTAATACTTGTAACGTTGTGTCCATCCACGGTATCCAACATCCATTATTTCTTTTATCGTATATCCAATCGTAAACGGTTCCCTTATCAGGAAAAAGCTGTTGTTTCGTCAATTTAAAAGCTTTTGGTTTAGGATATTCTTCGACATTTCCAAGTGATAATTTTCTTAAATAAACGTCAAAAGCCTTCCTGCTATCGCTCATTAATGTTGAACACATTCCCCAAATCATACTAAATAATAAAACACATTGTAGCCAAACTGTGCTAACTTGTGTTTCTCCATCCAGCATTGCAGTGAAAAGTTTTGTAAAAGACTAAAATAAATAGTTATAATAATATATATTAAATCCTGATCTGAATTTCAAGATCTATAGAGTCTAGTATTATTTATACTTTTAGCATTTTAATGCTATTAATATAATAACAGATTAGAGATTCATTATAAGAATAATTAAAGATAGAATTTCAACAAAAAAAGAAGCTGTTTAGAAGATGTTTAAAAAAGATGAAGTATTCAATCAATATAATAAATAACTCTTATAACGCACAAAGGAACATGTGAAATTCGCTTAAGTTGTAGAATAGTATAACTTTTTTGCTATTTTCAGGCATTATATCAATTGTCGAGGTGTTGCATATTTTAAATATATTACATATATGTAATGTTACAATTCTGTATATATATCTATTATTTGAGAAGAGGTTAAGAACGCATCTACCATACAATTAATGTAAATATAGTAGAAATATATTTCTACTTACTAAGAACATATGAAGATCTGACGCTTCCACAAATGTTTTACAATAATGTTGTACAAAATACAGAATTGGCTCTGTCAACCATTCGATCAATTCAATAATTAACTCATATTGTTCGATAAGTAACTTATTTTTAAGGTATGTTTTGTATGAGTCAAATAATGCATTCCAACCAAGTTGAGATGGTTCCATATAAATCATGCCACATCTACTGACAGTAGCTGGTGAAGCATGTTCCAAATCAGCTGGTTCAAACATCATATTCATTTTATGTGACATTTGTATAATTTCTCCAGACATCAGGCAGAGTTTCTTATTATCATCAAGCACCGTATTCATACTCTCAATCCATATAGCATCAACAGGTCCATCGAAAACTATCCACTTCCGTTCGGGCGATATAGCTTGTGCAAATTCCCTGAAAATGTTTGCTAAGACACCATCGCTCCATTCGTGCGATACTGGATCAAAACTACCATACAACTGATCCAAAGTAATAGCTTTTGGATTAATAATCTTATAAATCGTTGAAAATTCTCTCATAGTAGCGCGTCTTTTACCAGCTAACTCACCCAAAGCTTCGGCCAAAACTTGATACGCTTGGGTTTTTCCGCTTAATGTACGACCTACGATCATCAAACCATGACGTACCAACAACATCTCATAAATTTGGATTATTTTTTCCATGTACCAAGGCGTGTCTTGAAGATTTCGTTTCTTCAAAACAATTCTAATTAACTCTATTAATTCATCGCGATGAGGTTCTGGTAAACTGGTATCAGGGAAAAGATCTGTGTATATTCCATTAAATAGAGGAATATCTTGAGCCAAAAATTTCGGAAGATTGACGTCAATGATCGCTTGAAGGATCAAAACAGATTCATTTTGCATGGGATATTTCAACTTTAAATTTCCAGCAGCAGTAAGCACGGTTTTTACAGCTCGCATGCCATAATCATAATGATTTTGTGAACTTAATTGTTCAGAACATAATTTATACGTATGAACTATCTTCTCTGCAAGATTCTTGGCGTCTATGAAACCGAAAGAATATAAAGTAATTTCTCCTATCATAGCGTAATCTGGTACCATCATTGCTACTGTACGGAAAAGAACTTTTAAATTATCAGGAAGTTCTTGACGTCCAGCATAACCAGGATTCATTGTTATGATAACATAGTAAGTGGGATTTAATTTAATCTCTGTACCCTCAAACATAAATTTCTCCAATTGTAAACTTATAGCCATCTGAATGGTTAAAATTTGCTGAGCAATCACCGAGAGAACTTCTAGATCTATTCTGTTAAATTCATCAAAACAGGCCCATGCTCCAGATTGCGCAAGCCCTTTAAAAAATTTACCCATTGCTTGAAAGTCAAGTCCATCCGAACAATTAAAAACGACACATTGTTTAGCGACAGCTTTTGCAAGATCTTTTGCTGTTTCTGTTTTACCAGTTCCTGCGGGGCCTTCGGGTGAACCACCAAGATTTAATTTTAATGCACTCATTAAAGTTCTGTAGCATCGATCAGTTAATGGTGTTATTACAAGTCTGGAAGTATTTCCAAGGTACTCGAAAGCATATGCTACAGAGGTCGTAATTATTGTGACCAAAATACTATTATCCAACCAATAATATCTCAGTTGTGATATCCAATCAAAATCCATAATGTTAGTCACTTGTTTGTCAATGAGCAGTCGTACTACATCTCGAGCATGAACATCTATCACAATCAAAGCATTTATTGTTATTCTCGCACCCGGCTCCAATCTACCTCTTACTAAAGTGACAGTTTTTTCTATTTGATGATTACATGTCTGTAAATAATTTATCGTAGAATGATCTTCGAATGATTCGCAAACTTCGCTAGTCCAATGTATTTGACTGCAACAAATAACAATTTGACCAGGCCAAGAAAATATCCATTCTTCTCTAACAGTGTTGAAATATGCGATAATACTTTCCTCGGCAATGTCTCGAAGGGAAGCTCTCATAAGTTCTTCTACTTGACACAACCATTTTTCAACCATGCCTTTTGCATCTGCTGGATAAATCTTTCCACTTAGTGGAACATACTCTTCTTCATCTGATAACATTCCAATAATTTCTTCGTCTTTAGTAAATCGCAATTTACTAATACCTTCAAAACACTTTTTCAAGTGGGGCTGTACTCTCTGTGGATCCTTAGTTTCAGAGAGTATTTCTAAGAGTTCGTCATTTGACAAAAAGAAAAACCTTGGGAAGAATAAACGTTTCTTCTCTAGATATTCGTTTAAACCTTTCTGTATTTCTTCCAATAATGAGTTACATAACGTTAATTCTTGCAGTATATTTAACATACCGGTAGCATCAAGTACACGATTATGTTCGACAGCGTATGCCATGATCTTGCGCCAAATTTTATCCATCCTTCTAAAATGCTTCGCTTCTGTCGGCATTTGACGCATTATATCTTCGCTGCTAAATATCGGTTCTAGATACATCCAAGTTGCTTGACACATTAACCACTGATCAATGATATCCTGCATTTGCAATAATTTATTTTCCCACGCCTGCATCTCCTCTTCGAAAGCTTTTATAAAGGGAGAACTTCTCATCGTTTGAGCTTTCAAAATATGATCGTCCAATAATTGATGAATATCATCTACAGCGGATAATATATGAACACCAGTTTCACGATATAGTATGAATTGAAACTTAACATCTGCCCATTCTTCCTTCATCCTTCGTAAATTTTGTTGGAGTGCGTGTTCTTTGATAGCAGCAGACGATATTTCTTCGAGTCTACTTATATGAACTAACAATCCCAGTTCTACCATGTCAAACAGACAACTTGTGGGCGTTGGTACTATATCCACATTTACTACTTTGCTAATTTGCTTCCAATGTCGATCCTGTAATCCAGGAGTACAAATAATTTGTAAAAGTGGGATGTATTGTTTGAACTTCTCCACTTTTCCACGAATCATTTCAGTAATTTTTCGCGCACCCGGAATGTCGGTAAGAATACGAGCCAGCCTATATAATGTGCGCCAGATATTATCAGTCTCATCTTTAATTTCTTCGGCATCGAGATCAAAAAATGGACCATTAAACCATCTATCATAATTCTTATGAAAATCTAATACCGTATGCCATAGAGTATCGAGTGCATTGACAACCGTTGACATCGTGGGAACTAATAAGTATGGACTCAATTCCATGTCTAAAAGTCCTTCTTCTTCATTGATCTCTTCAACTTCTATCCTAATCTCTTCCATCCCTTTAGAAAGATGTTCAATTTCCAATACCGCATCTTCCATCTCCTCCATAGTTAGTACAGGTGGATCCTTCTTCTTAAATTGATCGATTGCCAATTTCATGTTATATATTTTTTGTTCAAAATTATCCCTTCTTATACGCAATACTTCCTCAAGATATTCTTTTCTCATATTTAATCTTGTGTTTGCTAGATCCATTACGGTTTCCATTTCTTTCGGCCATGTGATGGTGCGAGTATTTAAGTGAATGTCATCATCCGTGGGTGCTTGATAATTAAAAAGGAATAGAATCAATTCTACAGAACGCAATAATTTTCTTCTTAAATTAAACATGGTCGAATCTCGACTCTCGCACAAGTAATTGTACAATTCAACAACATCTTGCGTCTTCTCAGGCATTTTTGAAATATTTTCTGCTATTGTATCAAAATTAGAGCACAAATCTCGATTATTGGATCGTAACTCATTTGCAAAGAAATTACAAATAATTGTGCGAAGATCATAAAGGATTTGCCTTAAAGTGTTATTTAAAATAGTGCAGTCGATTTCTACCAAGTTCAGAGGAATCTAAAATTAAAAATATACATAAACTTGGTACATTATTGCGAAATATTTATCATTTAGACGTTTACCTTGTTACGAAACACTGAAATTTCTTCTCTAAGTTGGTCATAACTTTTTATTTTTTGTTCAAATTCATGTAGATATGGCATGGGTTCAATCTTAAAAAAGTTGTCTAAATTTCGTTTAGCTTGGCCATCGATTATGTACAAAAAATCTTCGTAACATTTCAAATAAATTTGTGGACCCATCGTATGAGCACTCACAACATTTAGTACATCAGTGATTATACTTAAAACCTACAATATTTATTTCATGTTACAATGATAAAACTAATGAGAATAGAGTTTGTAAAGAGTAAAGTTTGTAGAGTTTATATGATATCAAAAACTACCATAAAATAGCGAGTGGTTTATTATTTTGAAATGTAATAAAATTCTTCATAAAATTCAATTCTTATAGAGATTATACGTCGCTTCAAGTAATACACCAGTTAATATAGAGAACGGGAGAAAATGATAGCCCACTTGAAACGTTCGTGCGTATTAAATTTCTTATGAGCTGTTATTGAGATGCCTACCTAACTACCTAAGTATGTTATAACATTAGCAAGTGATCTTATCCCTTCGAATTGGAACAGATCTGTTATTTTGTGTTATATCTGACTTTAACATACGAATAAAATCAGTTTGAGGATTAATGAAACTTCAAATATCTTTTTCTAATAGAGAGGATTATTTGCCACCTAGTTCCTAGATATAGTTCCTTTGAAACTTTTGTTCCTCGTGATGAGTACTAAAAATTTGATTGTGAAAATCATGCTCAAGATCAATTTTTCCAATTTAATTTCTCCACGGATCCGAAGACGCAGGATCACCTGCAAAAGCCATGACGAACAGTTCCTTGACACCGTGTAGATTCCTAGGTAACGTCGTATTATATTTCTATCGTTTTCTTTTTTAAATGGGTCAATAAAAAGTTTTGAATAAAAATGCATTGCTCTACCGAATACAAAAGTTTCTATGTGGCGGATAGTGCGAAAGAACGCTACAAGCTCGTAGTGCTTTGAAAACGTCTGAATGTCAGCTACAAGGATATGTGATAAAAAATGGAGATACCCATTTAAAAATTTTAATGTCAATTTTACAGAACATTTCAAGATCATCGCGAGGTCAAATAGATAAAAATATAGTATGTCTCCCTCGATACTATAAAATATATGTGTAAAACATATTTTCGTATCATTCATATTTTTTCAGATATTTGAGCGCTCCAACTTAAACAGAAAATACTGTATATTTAAAAATAAACAAAAACATTGAGTGAGCTATCACTTAGTCTCGCAATATACCTGACTGGTTTTTTACCCGCATAATTTTTCTTCTTTCTATTCTCGCTTTAAGTACACATAACGTAGTATAATATGTAAGAAAAATACTGTGCATAAATGTTATGATCCAATTACTTAATTAAAGGATATGAAATATCGCCACTTTTCCGCGAAAGAATTTTAATATTAATTGATATTAAGACAATTTTCCGACTAAATTTCTTTCAGCTTGATATATGTAATATCTATTTAATTATTCCATAAATAATAGTTCTACTTACTTATTCGATTTAAAAATCATTTCATTCATTTTTGCATGAATACTTCTCAGATATTAAATTTAAAATAGAATTAATTGTATAGACAAGCTTAAAAACAATTATTAATAAAAATTAATTAATAAAACAAAGCAATATGTATAAAACTAGATTTTAAGAAATAAGGATATAAAATAAAAATATGAAACACAAAATTATATAAAGAATAAAATGTTTAATATTAAAAAGATCAAAAATTACAACATTTCCTTTACCGATTCTTCATATCGTGATACGGAGAATAAGAACTCCTGTTTCTTCAATTCAGGAAATAAGATCGTTTCAATTTTTGGAATCATTGTCCCAACTTCAATAACTTTATCAAAACATTCTGAAATAATTGCACGTACTTCTAAAATACTCGGTTTACAATTTAATTTAATTGTACCAAGTTCTGGCTCCACTGTTATTGTTATAAAGGGAGTTCTAAAATGTAACTTTAATGATCATTATGCATACAAATTATCAAAACTAATATGAATATATTATTATATTAATAAATCACTTACTTGTAAAACATTAGATCCTCAAAATCACCCTCAAAATAATTTCCCTTACTATATTCCATAAAAAAATCTCTAATATTATTTAGCGTTTTCATCACCATCATTCGCAATTGTAAAGATAAAAGAGTATTTACACTTCTAAAATATTTTTCAATCAGTGATACAGATGCATCATAATGTTTCTCAATAAAACGAGACCAAGCGTATTTCTTCTCTAAGAAAAATTCAGCAACGTCAGCCAGCCAGTACTTAACAAGTTGATCTATAGCTTTATTACATAATAAATTCATTTTAGGCTGTATTTCATTTGCTGAAATGGGGATAGTTCCTAGATCTTCAAGCTTAACGATCGTAACGTCATAATATCTGAAAGAATAAATCATTTTCATACACATTGATTTTTAAGCTTGAAGCATACAGCTTCAAAAATAAATCTTTTAGAAATTTTCAACAGATCAAATGTTTTTCAAACGCACGTATAAGATTATTTTGACTTTTTTAAATGATACTACGTATTTCTGATTTCATACTGTTATACCTGATGGCATGACGAATTCATCTACCTATCGTAATATGACCTTGAAATGATTTTTCGGAATAACGACAAAAATCAATATGACCTTGACTTTTTGTTAAAAAAAACAATCTTATGAAAATTTCTTACATTGACATTTATAGTCGATTGAAAGCTAATTAACTTTTACTAAAAACATTTTTTTGTCAAATTATTATCAGAAGTTCTTGAAAACCGTAGCATCAGTTACATATTGCATCCTATATTTTGACAAGAATATTGTTATTGACCATAGATTAACTAATAATATACTTATTTTGTTTACCACTCCTTATAACAATTTAATAAAATTTAATTAAATGTAAGAAAATTAGACGGCTCAAATCGAAAAAAGTTACACGAACAATAATACATATTTACATACTCGTTGAAATTGCAGGAATAATGTAATATTTTTTAAAATTGTTCAGCCAACTTAACTACGATAATGCATGATTCCTTGTATGATTTGTTCGATTGTCCATCAAATTAATTTTAACTAATTTGTCACAGTGAAAAGTGAAGAAATGGATAAATGAGGTCGGACGAGTGTCACTTTTGCTATTAACAAGTAACATCGTTCAAATGAGACATACCGATTATGATAACACTGTAAATATCATAGTCTGCACATAGGTATTTATGTTGCCGATTATACATACATATATATATATATATATATATATTAACAATTTGCTGAATTTGTTAGAAAAATTATTTTGTCAATATTTAAAATAAAATATATTTTCAATAAAAAATATTTCTAGATATTTCGATAAAAATTTTTTATTTAAGTGATAATTATTATATAAGTAAATCTCAACACGTTAAATTTGTAATATTACACTCGTGCTGATCGGAAATGAGTATGTACTTACCTGCTAATTTATAAGTAAATTATAAACGTGAAAAAGTGTATTAGAAATATAGTAAACATTTATATTCAATACCCAACAAATATTGCTATGTTCCAATAGAATTAAAAATTTATTATAGTCACTGCTTTTAATTTTTATAATTATCTACGAAGTCTTATACAAAATTATTACATTATAAAATATTATGTTTGCAGTACTTACTTGGTAAAATATAAACTTTGAATATTTCTCAATATTTCATTTCCGATAAATAAATTATAATGCATAAAATGGCCTGCCATCAATTTAGATTGATGCCACGGAACAGGCGCCCGTATGATTAAAATTGGATGTTCCTGGCGCAAAGGTTTTATAAGAAATTGTTTATAAGTATCAATAATTTCTAGTTGTAATTCCATTATTAGTTCATCAAAACTACAAATAAAAATTTTCCTTCTAAAGTTGTTGTTACGTATGGAAACGGACATAGTAATTAGAAATTGTATAAACCCACTCTTCTAATTTTCGTAATCTATCAGAAATACATTCTTTTGCTGCTTCAAAGTAAGTATTATCATAATAATTTAAATCATTGTCATTCATACAATAGTTTTTAAAATATATTGGTTTGCTATGAATCTTTCCCTTAATAAGTTCCTCAGGTTTCTTATTACTTTCTTTCAATATATCGTCTATTTTCTCTTCTAATGATTTCGGGATTTCAGCTTCAGTTATTTGAAACATCTGTAAATTTAATTTGATAATATTAACTAAGCATTACTAAGTACCAGTTAAATGCAGTATTTTCAAAACTCCTTGCCTAATCATGTTGATCGATAAAAAAAATATCCTATCATAGAACCAAGAACAACAAAGATTAATTTTAGGTTTTCTTTACTAATTATTGAGATAAAAAATCAGTGATAATATCGCTGTGACTCAGCAGTTCTCTATGCGAACTAAGAACAATTCGATTGGCATTGTAAACCTCAAATTTTACCAACGACACATAACCGGAACTTACTTGTACAACTCTTAAAGAAGAAAATTATATTTGGTGTCCTAAATGATACTGTGGTAACTTGCAAAAAATATTGTAGATCAAACATTAAATACGTAATCATACCATGGAATTTTCAAGAAAGTTAATGTCTTTTTGAGCCCTCCAGTTTACTTAAACTCTTTTTGAACTTTGAATAGATCAAGTAGGTAATAGAGGAAAGGTGCGAAATCGGAATTATACAGAGGATGAGTCAATATGTCAAACTTGAATTTAAGGAACCGTCGATTTACAAGATTAAATGAAAGATACTACATGCGTGACTTACTGTTCAGCTGAAAACCTATTTCTTCTGAGGGCACAAAAAAGCTTATGTAACGATAGAACAAGTATTTTCATGTTCATAGAAAATAAGGAGATTGCGTATATTAAAAAAGTTGTCTAAAAGTTGAAATAAAATTTATAGCTGCATTACGGATAATTATTGATTCACCTTCATATGAAACACGAACACACATTGTGGCTAAGATGCTCTACCTCATACACAGAATTTCAATCAACGGAAATTCAAACCTTACAATTGACATAATAAATAAAGTTATGTGTACTTGCCATTATGTTTAAAATATTCTTGTGTAAAGAGAAACTTTTACAATTTAATTTATATATTAATAAAAATTGACAATATATTACCTTTTCTTCTGTTAACATTTTGTTTTCTTGCTTTCCTGTTTTTAATATTTTATTCTTACATCTTTTATTTGTTTTAATATGCTCTTTTTGGATTGTTCTCCACAAACATGTACCATCTGTTAAATCTTTCAAGCTAATCATATTATTTGATAAAGTCTTTACAAACTGTGGTGATGTTTCTTTTTGCACATTTTTATATTTTTTTATATACTCTGCTGATGAGTTAGTAAACTTCTATCCAGAAATAAAGAAATTATGTTGTAAATTAAATTATGTTCCAAATTGTTTGTATGATATGTTATTAATGTAAACATGTTCATATAGTTAATTGAATGCATAGTGTAATTCTACCCATAAAAAATTATTTACCCTTAGTTTTTAATTCTCTCTGATACTTAAAAATCAGTATTAGATTGCACCTGCCTTCTTATTATTTTATAAATTGTTTAAATACGTGTATAATATATACATTACAAATTTACAATTTCATACTAAATTTCATTATCACATTTTAATATTTCATTAATATCACTTCATTTAAAAAATTTAATTTTAGGAAACTTTATCACTAATATTAACATAAAGTAAATTATACAAGTATTTATATAATACAAGAATTTATCCTAAATATATTTTTAATTATGCACAAACATTAAATATACCACATACATATAAATAAAAATTATATATATATAATATACTGTATATATATATATATATATATATATATATATATATATATACACAGTCGATTACATATATATATATATATGTATATATATATGTGTGTATATATATATATACAGTCTAATAATGTAAAATTACAAAATAATAATTCATAATTATAGTAAAATTATGACATTTATCTATTGTTATATATTGTTTCTCATATGTAAATCTTAATAGAAAATACATAATTATTGTTTTTTGAATGTATTACCTTCATTTAAACAATTATATGTTAGATGTGTTCACTATCTTGAAGAAGTTATTTTAATTGTAAATAGAAGGGTAACTATGGTAACCATAACGAGTTAATACTCATTAAATCTATCATTATATACATAATGAGTATCAAAATTACTTTAGAATAAATAAATAAAATGTGATACAAAAACAAAATAAGTGTGGATTCACCATTAGTATGAGGTACTGGAGTGTAAAAGGAAATAAAGAACCTGGAAACACTCGAAGCCTGTAAAATCTTAAGCAATTAGAAATAGGATAGTTGATAAGGCAAGTAGAGAACAAAATAATAGAAACTAAGTTTCTGTAAGGCATTTTGTAAAGGATATGGATGTCCCTTATACTTATTAGGGGGAAGGGTACAAAAAGCAAATAAAACGTAGTAAATAGACAAATAAAATTAAAATATTATATATCA
This sequence comes from Bombus pascuorum, assembly GCF_905332965.1. Classification (NCBI taxonomy): domain Eukaryota; kingdom Metazoa; phylum Arthropoda; class Insecta; order Hymenoptera; family Apidae; genus Bombus; species Bombus pascuorum. The sequence goes on from NC_083492.1 coordinate 11,638,533, forward strand.
TTTGAATTGGTCTAAGTGAAAAAGTATACTACATTTTTATTGTATATAAAATAACTCCAACAAAGATAAACTTAAAGATATTTAAAGCTGTAAAAACAAAGATATCATTTACTTAACATGATAAAATTAAAAGATTGAAATTACAAAATATTTAAGGGAAAAGTTTACACATATAAAGATAGATAGGTTAACAATATTTATTAAATTTAATCAATTGAAGCATATTATATTCTATAATATAATATTTTATATTATACTATATTCTAATCAATAATAATTCAAATATAGATATTAAAAATATTAATTTTGGTCCTTTATTCTTGATGTTTAATATTTTCAACATTTGTTTTTAATACGATACATTATAATCCAATAAAATAACAACAAAATTAAATAGAAATTTAATAAAAATGCTTATTGTAAACAATAATAAGGCAAATATTCTTGTGCTTATATTCTTCGTATCTTTCGTTTGATACACGTGACAAAATGAAAGTTAAAATACCTTTAAAACTATTTTTAATTTGTACACCGAATATTCCTAATAATCAATATAATAATAATCAATATATAGAAATATGCATTTCTATTTAAAAAAAGATACATTTGCATTTGTAAATAACACTTATGAAAAAAGTAATGTAAAACTTTAACTTCCTTACATCATTCATTTTTCTCATCTAACATTCTTTTGTACTATTTTTGTACAAAAGTTTGTACTACTACAAACAAATATTTTGTAAATTTGAGAGACGCCATACTAACTAGGTTATGTTTACATCAATCACTGTTGCCACATCTGTTATATTTGTGTTTAGCATCAGTTAATAAGTCAACTGCAGCTCGTTATAACCACATGGATTATCGTCAGCATCCATAACTCCATAAGCATATTGTAATTCATATAATATTATACGTATTTATAATAAACAGTAGATTCGTAATACGTATTTATAATCGACAGTAAGTCGTTTATTGACTCAAAGATAGTACCGTCAATCGCGTCGCGAATTATACACTCTCATTTTCATTTTACACACATGTACATATGTACACACGTGTTTCTGTTTAGACAGGAACAAAATATTAGATTTTGATGATTAAATCATACATATGTATGTAAGTACGTACTTTCATACATATATGTATATATGTTCACTTATGTTATATTCTTTTTTTTTTTTTTTAATAAAATGTTGAAAATTATAATATAATCCTGTTTTTAATCATAAGAACATATACATTCATGTAACATATTTTTTACTACGTAAGGTTTATTATAATCCATTGCCATATTTTGATATAAAAATTTATAACTCCACCATAAACAATAATAAACGGTTATTCGCATATAATCGATAGCAAGTGGTGCCCCCCTAGCTGTCACAAACAGTTCAATGAGAGAAGTAGGTATTCCAAGAATTGCTCACTGTTATCTACCTCCAACTTGCTTTAGAAGCACCAGTGTAACAATAAAAGTGAGTGAAATAAAGTGAAACGTTATTTAAATTGTACTTTATATTACTCGCAATACAAAATTAGTTTACAATCTGAGATTATATATGAATCAACTATTTTGTTATTATTAAATAATAAAGAGTATGTTTATACAAGTAATGAGAATGTTAAGATTGTTGAACCACCAAATTTATGACACAGTTTTATAATCGTGGTTTTGAGTATTTGACACACAACAATACTTTCAGAATGCATTTAAAAAAGAAGACCTTGACACAGAATTGTATGCTTCTGCTGTCTGGGCACAAATAGTATTTTCTTCCTTTTTGAAGTTACAATTGATGTACATATTACAAAATGTATTACATAAATAATATATAAAATAATCATGTACGTACGTATATATATATATATATATATATATATGTATATGTATATATTGTACAACAATTATACATGAATGAGTCATAATTTTGAATCTCTGTTAAATCTGATTGCAAATATTATATCGATAGAAAACGTATCTCATAATAAATAAAGGATACCAATTTTGTAATTATGTCATCGCCACTTAAAAGAAAATTATTATCTAACGATAAATCAACAGATGAAAGGTTTCATAAGCACAAAACATATGATAAAGAGTTAATCAAACCAGTTGTTGAAAAAGCATCGACTTCTATGCAAAAAGAAGAAACTACAGTCGCAACACGTTTAGAAATTATTCGAAAATTAGAAGAAGGTGTCACAATTGGTAAACTTGCTGCACAGTATAGTCTTCACAAAAGGACCATAGAGCGATATAAAAGGAATATCTCATCACTTCGAAAAATTTCAAAAAATCCAAGACGTTTGGTTATGAAAAGAACTCGTGCATCTTTACACGAAGATACAAATGTTCGACTACTTGAATGGATTTTAGAACGACAGATGAAAGGAGATATCCTTCGCGACAGCATGCTGCAAACCAAAGCGATGGAATTACATGAACAATTTGGATGTTCGACACCTTTTACGGCTAGTCGAGGTTGGCTGTGGCGTTTTAAAAAGAGATATAATATAAGCGGTTTCGGTTGCCAAGGAAAAGCAGATGAGATAGCACAATTGACAACAGACACATTAACAAAAATATTAAATGAGGAAAATATCAATAGAGAAAATATATATAATATATATGAAACAACCTTAATGTGGAGAATTTTCCCACAAGCAGTCTCGTTGAATGAAGAAGAATCGTCGCAAAATGAAAAAATAAAAAAAGATCACATCATAATAGCATTTTGTGTCAATGCTACGGGAACGCACAAATTACAGCCATTGTTTGTTACTAAATATGTGATTCCACAATCTTTAAAGCATAGTAGACATATGCTACCTATAGTATATAGAAGTCAAAATAGTAGTTTTATTGATGAAACAATTTTCATTGATTGGTATGCCAATCATTTTAAACCGAATGTAAAACAGCGTCAACAGCAGGAACATTGTATAGGGAAAGTGTTGTTATTCGTTGAAAATTTTAAATGTGATATATCTCTTAAGAAAGAACACCAAGATTCTTATTTCAAAATAATAATTTTTCCATCTAATACACCTTCGACCATTCAAATAATGGATGAGGGTATAATTGCAAATTTTAAAAAATTATTTCGGGAGAAATTGCATTATCGTCAAATACGTCAACATGATAATGAAGTAAAAAAGTTCTATACCAATTACGATATAAAAGAATGCATTGATTTAATTAGTGAAACATGGGACGAAATAATAGTGACCGACATTGTACATTCTTGGAGGAGACTTTTAGGTAAGCAAAATACTCACATTATTATCAAAGAAGAAGTCGAATACCTCGAAGAAACCCAAGACTTCGAAGAAAATGTTGTTTCTGACAAAATATTGGAGTCAGTTGTAAAATGTGAGGAAGAAGAATCGACTATTATAACAAAGGAAGAAATCGATCGCATGTTCCATAGTTTGGAAATTTGGGCTGAAACACAGCCTAATTTCATTAAATCGCATGCAGAAGTTTTAATACATTACCATAATCAACAATAATATTTTATATAATAAGATAAAAGATTTCTGATTGAAGTTTCAAATGTTTTTGTGTATCGTGTATCACTTCTTGCCTTCAATTGTTCCACTCGTCCTTTTATATTTTGTATCCATAATTTTTACATCTCACAAAAGAATGTTAATTTTTCAGAATAATTACATAAATAAAGTGAATAGAAATTTTGAATAAAAAATTCGTGTGTACTATATGCTTATATCTTTTAGTAGTTACTTTGTTGATTATTAGCTATCAATGTAATCAATTTAATGAAAAATTCATTTCTTAATTTTTCATAGTAGCATAGTTTTACAATAGTGTATTTTTAGAGATTTGAGTGTCTTTCTTGTAAAGTATATACATGAATGCTTGTCTTTTGCTTTGCATTATATTGTATATTTTGTTGTATATCTTTCATTTCCATATACCTTAAATGCTTAAAAATATTTTTATAGAAATTAAAATAATCAGAAAGAAATTTAATTACATTTGATGTAGACATTTATTATATGTAACATTAAAAATTAATGTATTATATATTTCCTAATAATTACTATAAAGTCAATTGAAGCATTCAATGTATGTTAATAAAATATGTACATTCTCTGTCATTTTAAAATTAACAGTAGTAAATACTTAGTACAGTAGTAAATAATTATTGTCATTAGTATTTTCCTCTAACATAACATTTTTTCTAGCAGTTTTCTAAATATTAATTACGAAAATTATATATATTTTTATATAAGATCTACTGTATCAATTGTACACACAATATTTGCAAAACATTACACAATATTTGGATTATCTCGAAATTCTTAATTTATAATTGTTAATTAATAAAAATAACAGGAAGTATGAAGTAATGTAAAAAATTGTTTATTAATATTGCTTTCAAGAACTTAAATTCAATAAATATAAATATTAAATTTTACATGTTTTAGCATAGTTATGTTTTTTAATTTTATCCGAAGAGATTTATAAAAATTGTTATTTTTTAAAATCTAAAATTTTGGATACTGCATAAAAATATCAAAATAAATCATTAACTTTAGTATTGGTTATTGTAATACTCTTTGTTATAATATTAATATCTGTATATGATATATATATATATACTATATATACTATATATCTATAGTATAATATATATGTGTGTGTATATATATATATCTGTATGTATCATGTAAGTAATATACTATAAATGTTGCAATGACTTAAAATCAACATATGACTGTCAGTCAGTGCAATATATGATTTGCATTCTTCTTTTTATTTTGCAAAAAACCTAAAAGTATTCAAATTATTTATTACAAAGTGTAAAAAATGTATCAAAAGTAATACATTATAAACCAAAATATTACCATGTAAAATTAATAAATAAGTACGATGAAGTACACCATTTCAACAAGTGTTATATCCAACCCCATCCTGATCAAAGGTTGCAAAAAGTCCGACTAGAGTTAGATACATAATAATATTACCTGATAAAGTCAAATAACAAGCGCCCCATTGTATCTGAAAATGCATAATAGAAATATACATCACTTATATCAGTGAATTGTTTTATCTAATCTAATATAATAATGATATAATACAATAATACAATAATCAGATTAAAAAATATGTGTATACGACTATACCACTGGATCATTGACTGGAGACCGAGCTAAGACAATAGGAAGAGCAAATGATGATACAACAAAACCTGTAGTAATGAATATTGCAAACTCCAAACATGGATTAGGATTATTGTCAAAATCATTTGTATAACGACGTGCAATTATAGTTGGAATTGGTGCTAATATATAAAATAGTATGACAAAAAGTGGCCACCATACTCTGAAAACAATATATTATAAAAACTAATACGCATTTTGATACTGTAATTTATGTTTGTAATATTAAAGCACTATGTAAATAGTATTAAATACAAAATAAATAATTATATGTTAATAATAATACTTACTTATATGCAGGTAAAGCACAACCTAGTATAACAAATGTCATACCAATAGAGCCTCCAAATGCCAAAAGTACTAATCTATAAAAGGATTTTTGGCTATAAATTGTCTTAAAAAATTTTGTATAAATTATATTTTAAAATACTTACGCTGTTTAATAGTGAAGGCCATTAATAGCATGGAACAAACCAAGAGAAATTTATATAAATTATTATACATAAAAAAGATATATAACTTTTATATTATAAGTTATCATAGTTGTCAAATTTGTCCAATGAGAAACTTTATCATATTTTATGATTTGAAATAATACGATTAATGGTCTAATTATAAAATAATTCATGCAAGATACACATATAAACATAAAATGTGAAAAACAAGAGAATGTTTGTACTAATGAATCCTTTTGGTTTCTTCATTTTATGTATAATTTGAAATAATACCTTTTATACTTCTAAAAATTTGTATATAAACATTTAAAAGAATTACATCTGTTTCATAAATGTTTAACATACAAAACAAATATTAATTAGTAAATCTGAATACACATAAATGTTTATAATATTTAAAAATTATTATAGTAAGAAAAGTTAGTAAAATGAAATACAGTAAATTTGTACTATATAAAAATAAAATAGTATATAATATATATATGTTTATAAAATAAATTAATAAACATGCGTTAGTTACATATAGAAATTTGACAGCAATGACAATAAGAGTAGTGAGGTTATGTTTAGACGTATCATCTTTAATTCAGCTTTTTCATTAAACTTCCATCGGCAATATCATATTTTTTAATTTTATAATAAAAACTTATGTATTTATGCAATTAAATGTATATGCCGAATAACCTTTAATTCCAGCCATTATAGACCGATTTGACAAGTAAGAAGTATGTACTTATATTTATCGTATTTCCACTTTGAGAATGTCGTGACGTAAGCCATCGAAAGCTTAACATACTTTTAAAACTAGACACATGCTAGTAGATTATCTAATGAATACAGTGTAAATTTAAAAAAGAGAGAGGTTTTTTTTACGAATATCTATATTTATTACAAATATTACAATCCATTTAATATTTCAAATTATATTTTGAGTTAATAAATATCTAGTAATACTTATATATTCAGAAATTTAGAAAAAAATGAAAAACATTTATAGGATATTATAAAATACAAAATTTTACATATTAAATTGACAAAAGTAACAGTACTCAATAATTTGTTTATACTAATATATATTTTGCGTATCTGAAATTGAATAGTAATGTATATTAAAATTTTTTAGAATTTCTGTAGTAAAATATAATTAATTAAATAATCAAAATTAAGAACTGAAAATTACGATAAGTAACGATAGTTTAAAGGCTCCGTAGCCAATAAGATATTTTAAAATGGCAAATCTATTTGCCTATTGTAAATTTGCCTTCAGCTTTTGATTCGACAATAGGGGAGCCCAATGCAAGCCATGAAAGTTCAAATGAGAATGTTCATTGGATCGGCTATAGGTGTAGCTGACTTGTACGTGTACGATATCAAGTTCTGCTCATTACGTGTGCATTTTCTTTTGCGTTGAAATCTACAGAATAATGGGCGAACCAAAAAGGTAAGACAATTTAACAAAAAAAAAGCTATTTAATCAAATAATATTTGTAATGGTATAATTTTAATACTTCAATGTTCAAAAACATAAAGTATACAAATAAATTGTATCCATGCTTCCAATTTTACGTTGTCATCATGTCGACGCAACGCGTCTTTTTATAGATTCTTATGAAAATAAATGATATCTATTAAATTTTCTTCTATAAAAATTAATCATTCAGTATAAACTGCAATTTTTCTTATGATAACAACCTTCAATAACAAAAATCGCGCTTATCATTTTTGTGTGCCGACTGTTCATGGCCGAATACTATACTGAACATGACAAAGGAATTTTGCTGATACTGATATTTATTTCTTACTATGATATTTTTTAATCTTATAAAGAATTCTTAGTAAAAATAAAAGCTATATAATTTTACTTCTATTTAGTTTCAAGAGATAACTATAACACAAAACTGCGTAAACATCATATGTTCAGTTTTAAAAGCTAAATACATTAATTTTTTAATTACATTTTATATGATTATCACATACGATCTTATTCACACTATAAATGAAAAATTTTACAAATTATATTTTATAGGTTTAATGTATATCTTGTATATGTAAGATGTCTATTATTTATTCTATATATAAAAACAAAAGTTTGAAAACGCCGATATTTTTTATCAAAAATTAAAATTAAGGGAAAGACATGTTAAATTATTATTATCAAATTTTATAGAGTACAAAAGAATTTTGAAGTTTAATAACATTAATCATAATGCATATATATTTATATATTTATGATGAAAAAATACATTAGTTTAATGTAAATAGATTATAATATCAAAATTAATTTCTTAATTATACATATATAATGATAATTCATTAAATATATAATATATAAATATATATATCATATATATTATATGTTATCATAAAATAGTAATAAATAAAATATATGTCATAAGAAAACATATTATGAGTTAAGAAAGTTATGCTTGTTAGTAACAAAAATAAATGAGGCATTAAGATTATTATGTTCATAGTACTACTTAAGTGGTTATATAGACATTATATAAATGACATAAAGACATTAACTTTAATAGATTAAATTAGTAGATAAAAACTAAAATAGTTTAGTCATAAATTAAAATTACTTTTTATTTATCAGCATTATATATATTTTATTTAATGATTAATATCTCTTTGTTGAAATTAATTAAATGTCTTGTGTTATAACAGTGAAGATTTGGCGACAGCAATTCTTCGAAAGAAGGACAAGCCAAATAGATTATTAGTGGATGAAGCTATTGCAGATGATAATTCTGTAGTAGCTCTTTCTCAAGCAAAAATGGATGAATTGCAACTTTTCCGAGGAGATACAGTATTGTTAAAAGGAAAAAGACGCAAAGAAACTGTGTGCATTGTTCTTTCTGACGATACATGCCCTGATGAAAAAATTCGCATGAACCGTGTTATAAGAAATAATTTGCGTGTACGTTTAAGTGATGTTGTTTCTGTACAAGCATGTCCAGAAGTTAAATATGGAAAACGCATTCACGTACTACCAATGGATGATACAGTAACTGGTCTTACAGGGTAATCAATAGCTTTTTTAGAAAAATGAAAAATATATTTTTCATATTTTAATTTTAATTTTAACTATATCATATTTTTAAATAATGAGTTAATTTTAAATGACATTTAATTTTGATAATCAAAATTATTTTGTTATTTACTCATTATTATTGTTTTTTTGTTTTACACATATATAAAGATACAAAATGTGCCTAGTGTAATAATTGTTCTAGTCAAAACAACATTAGGTATATTTTACATCTTTCCAACTAATATTTAAGATACATAAAATAATTATATATAAAGTAACAAATGAAATCAAATCAGTACTTCTTTCAGTTTAACCTGAAAGTAGTGCATATATTCTAGTATTTTGACATTGCATGCTAATCAAAACAATAAATTTTATAAAACGAAGTAAAGTTATATATTAAAGTTAGGCAAAATATGGCTACTTACTTTCACTTATTTCCCTTAAATAATTTAAAAAATTAATTTTTAGTTACATTTACTTTTATATATTTTTAGTTAAATTTATTTTATATATTTATATATTTTAGTTAAATTTATAATTAAAAATCAATTTAGTTAAAAATTTAATATTATGATAAAAAGTATATAATTAGTTTATTACAACAGATATGTTTGAAAATATGTGATATAAAAAATATAATGTAATATAATGTAAGTAACTTACTTTTTTGTTATAGAAACTTATTTGAAGTATATTTAAAACCATACTTCTTAGAAGCTTATCGCCCTGTTCATAAAGATGATAATTTTATTGTACGTGGTGGTATGCGTGTTGTAGAATTTAAAGTAGTAGAAACAGATCCTGGACCATTTTGTATTGTAGCTCCTGATACAATTATTCATTGTGAAGGTGATGCTATTAAGAGGGAGGTTAGTTCAGTATAATCTTTCAACAAGTATTTATTTCTTTATATCGTAATATAAATATATAAAAACATTGTAGGAGGAAGAAGAGGCTTTAAATGCTGTAGGTTACGATGATATTGGTGGTGTTCGCAAACAATTAGCTCAAATTAAAGAAATGGTAGAATTACCTTTAAGGCATCCATCTTTGTTTAAAGTTATTGGTGTTAAACCACCTCGTGGTATTCTTTTATATGGCCCGCCAGGCACAGGAAAAACCCTTATTGCTCGAGCTGTTGCAAATGAAACGGGAGCATTTTTCTTTCTTATCAATGGTATGTTAATCTTTAAATATAGTATAATATTTTTTTATTTTAGAATGTTATTCAATTTCTTATATTGAAAGGTCCTGAAATTATGAGTAAACTTGCGGGAGAATCAGAAAGCAACTTAAGAAAAGCATTTGAAGAGGCTGAAAAAAATTCACCAGCTATAATTTTCATTGATGAACTTGATGCCATTGCTCCAAAAAGGGAAAAGGTTTTTATTATTCATTTTATTTTATACATTTACAAATTGACTGTATGATTTATATGTTATTTTCCATCTAGACTCATGGAGAAGTAGAAAGACGTATAGTGTCTCAGTTGTTAACTTTAATGGATGGCATGAAACAAAGTTCCCATGTTATTGTAATGGCTGCTACTAATCGACCTAACAGCATTGATCCTGCATTGCGGCGTTTTGGTCGTTTCGATAAAGAAATTGATATCGGAATACCTGATGCTACTGGTCGTTTAGAAATTTTACGAATTCATACGAAAAACATGAAACTTGCAGATGATGTTGAATTAGAAGAGGTTTATATAATTAAGTTTGAAGTTATTAAATTGTTTATTTTAATAACATTTACTGAATTAATGCAATCGTTTAGATTGCAGCGGAAACACATGGGCATGTAGGAGCTGATTTGGCTTCGTTATGCTCTGAGGCAGCTTTACAACAAATTCGTGAAAAAATGGATCTCATTGACTTGGAAGAAGAACATATAGATGCTGAAGTTTTATCTTCTCTTGCCGTTACTATGGATAATTTCAAGGTAATTACCTCATGCATTAAACTTTTTCGATCCAATCAGTATGCGACATATGTTTACTATGAATTTATTCTGAAATTTACTATAAATCTTCTTATTTTCTATGTATTATTATTAGTTTTATTTATAAGCATAAGGATATGCAAAAGGGATCTTGCAGAACTATTTCCCCAGTCATATGTTTTCTCCAGACTTCCTGTTATTGCTGCATAGTTATCAGTAAATTGTAGATATTTATGCACATTTATATTTTCATAGATGTAATTTAAAAAATGGAACCTAAATAGAGGATTGTTTTATCTACTAAATATTGTGCAAAATATTATACTTTAGATGTTTTATTTATTTTTGCACATTATACAAGATATATGTGCATTTTTATATTTTTAAATTTCCCATAAACGTATATAGATCTGCAGTTTAGTCGTTAGTTTTGAAAAGCTCTTCTGTTTATTTGATCTTAACAATAAAGCTATCCAAATTCGTTTTTTTTTTTTTTTTTTTACTTCAATGATTAGTTTAGTCTTAGCAATTATGATATTGTTAAGTTTTCGAAAATTAATTTGAAATTAATAGTGATATTCAGATAGTGACGACTGCACTGTAATGACATTGAAATTGAAAGACATTCATAAATACTGTAAATATTGTCGTGTCTGAGAAATTAAATTAAATTTATAAACGTATTGTATAATATAAATAATGTTATAATTTACAATATTATAAACAATTTTATATTTTCACTTTAGTATGCTATGACTAAGAGTAGTCCAAGCGCATTGCGAGAAACTATTGTAGAAGTTCCAACTGTGACATGGGATGATATTGGAGGTTTACAAAATGTTAAAATGGAATTACAGGAATTGGTACAGGTAAGAAAATTGTTAATTAAACTACTGTAAATACTAAATTAGACTAAATACTAAATAAATATTATAGTTATACCATAAAATTATGAGATTAAAATAATTATGTTTTCTTTGTCATCTAGTATCCAGTTGAACATCCTGATAAATTCTTAAAATTTGGTATGCAACCATCCAGAGGTGTATTATTTTATGGACCCCCTGGTTGTGGTAAAACATTATTGGCTAAAGCAATAGCTAATGAATGTCAAGCAAATTTTATTTCTGTAAAGGGTCCAGAATTATTAACAATGTGGTTTGGTGAATCTGAGGCGAATGTCAGAGATGTTTTTGATAAAGTAAGTAATTTAAATTCAAAAACATAAAACACAATTATTTTATTTATTATAATCATATTTATAGGCAAGAGCCGCAGCTCCTTGTGTATTATTCTTTGATGAACTCGATTCTATCGCCAAATCGCGTGGTGGTACACTGGGGGATGCTGGTGGAGCAGCAGACCGCGTGATAAATCAAATTTTGACAGAAATGGATGGTATGGGTGCAAAGAAAAATGTATTTATCATAGGAGCTACTAATCGTCCTGATATTATTGATCCCGCTATTCTACGACCTGGCAGATTAGATCAGCTGATTTATATTCCATTACCAGATGAAAAGTCTCGAGAAGCGATTTTTAGAGCTAACCTTCGAAAATCACCTGTAGCGAAGGTAAGGAAAATTAAATAAATTTGTATCTCTAGTAATATTCTACATTTTGCCTCAATACGCCCTAGTTGCCTAATCACATCATTAATATTTGTCTTATAGGATGTAGATTTGAGCTACATAGCTAAAGTAACACATGGTTTTTCGGGTGCTGATATAACAGAAATTTGTCAGCGTGCATGCAAACTTGCTATTAGACAAAGCATCGAAACTGAGATTCGAAGAGAAAAAGAACGTGCTAGTAATCCATCAGCATCTATGGATGTGAGTATCTAAATGTTTTAATGTGACATATATTATTTATATTATTATATTATATATTATTATATATTTTAATCAGTTCCATACTTGTTATTGATAATTTTATATATGATATTATAGATGGATGAAGATGATCCTGTACCAGAGATAACTAGAGCTCATTTCGAAGAAGCAATGAGATTTGCACGACGTTCTGTATCTGATAACGATATTAGAAAATATGAAATGTTTGCGCAGACGCTTCAACAGTCTCGTGGATTTGGAAGTAATTTTAGGTAAGATACATAAATCGTTTAAATATTTTTTAAATTAATGTATGAAAACAATGATAAAGCGTATGCCTATAATTACATATTCTATCTAATATATTAAATTGTATTTGCTCTAAAATAAATTTTAAATATTTGTAGATTTCCGCAAAGCGGAGCAAGCGGTACTCAAGATACAACACAGGGTGACCAAACCTTCCAAGATGATGGAGATGATGATCTTTACAGCTAAGTCCTCATGTCTGTGTACCTCATTACAGTGAGCATGCGACAAAAGGGCCTGTCTATTCTGCAGAAAATACTTTGTGTTTATAAACACAAATTTTACAGAAAAGTAATTCTAAGAAATTGATAATACAAAAATACATGAATCTGATTCAATACCAATTATTCTGCGTTAGTATATGCAATTTTACGTATGTAATTAGGGTAAATTTTAATTAAGCTAAACTAACGATATAAGTGTAATAAAAGAACATTTTTTTATATCCAAATTACACAAGAAAAAATATAAAATTGCGAAAATTATATTGTACTACTAAGATAATATAAATTTAATTTCATTTTATATGTATAAATAAAATGAAATATAATTCGTTGATTATTACTTTATACGTATATAAACTACCCTAATCTCATACGTTATTTTGTATATATATTGCATAGAAATATACGAATTTTCCGTTGTTCATAAGTTTTTCTATGTAATTTTATATTTGGGTTATTCACATAAAAACATAATTCTGATTCTATAACAGTGTTATATATTTTTTCAACTTGACTTAGAGATAGACTCTTTTGCTACGTTGTCGCTGTATTTAATTACATTTCATTGTTCACACTCTGAGATTACAGTAATGTGAGAGTTTAAGCAATGTCAGTGAAATTGTTGGAACTGGTGATGTGTATTGGTGAATTTACAGTCTGCTTGTAGTAGTAAATTTATTTACAAATTACCAAAGAATCTCTTAAAACCTTTCATTTTAGAATAAAGTGTTAACTTCATTATTCATATATTCATGAATATATATATATATATATATATATATATATGTATGTATGTATGTATGTATGTATATATGTGTGTGTATATTCATTCATTCATTTTTATCATAGTTCTCATAACTTTATAGAAGTTGAAGTTCTTTAATTAAGCAATTAAAATTTTCTGATATACATTACTTACCTTTACATTACGTATTTGCAAGTGCATTGTTTATTTTTACATATATAATTCTGAAACTATTGATAGTTCAAATTATTTATTATTTATTTATGCAGCACTTACAAATTTTATTACAAGTTATTACAAAATGCTACATTTTAAACTCTAATTAACTTAAATTTGTGGATACACATTTTTTATGAATATTTATTAAAATATTTGTATGCACATTGAAAAGAAGAAAAGCAAAAATTAAACCACTTTTTAAATAGTATATTATTATATCTTACATTACATTAGATATTTGCAAGTTAGATTAATTCACACTTTACATACTTTTTTATTTGATTTAACATTTTTTATTTTCATTCTCTAAAAGTATATATCTACATATTATTGTTGTAAAATTTCCCAACCTCTTAATATTTCTAATGGAATCATAGCAGTACATCTTTACAAAACATTAAAGTTGCATTAAATACATTATGTAAAATGAATAAAGAATATTATAATAGAATAATAGTTTATTGTATAAAAGTTTATTATTATGTTTAATAATATAATTGTTTTATAACGCACAAAATTTAGAAAGATTGAATGTTTTCATAATTAAAAGCAATGCATCATTATAATTACATATATTCGTAAGAAGTTTTATATGCAATGTCAGTACTTAAAAATTTATTATATATGCGTATGTACACTTGTTTTTAACATTACTTATTTTTATAAAAGTTAAATTATTTACTAAACAAGACATTACGTTCATACAAAAGCACCGAAAGACATTATGGGTCTACAGTATTTGAATTAATAATTACATAGATTATTACCTATTTTTTAAAATAATATTATTGTTTTAAATAACTATGTTGTCTTCATCCTTAGATTAAAGCATATATTATAAAATGAGAACAAAATTTTATTGCTTATGTATTTTCAAAATTATAAACAAACATGTAAAGTCATAGACAGTATATAATATTGTTTTAGACTTGATATGTGAATGTATCAAATGAATTAAAACAGTTCATACCGAAAATAAATGAAATAACAAGGATAACAGACAACACAAGATCTGTGTCATATAAAAATTTTTAATTACAAATATGTAAATATAATATCCTGAATTTTGCTTTGTTCTATTATTTTAAACATTCAAAAGTAAAGACAAATATTAAGTTTAGAATAAATATAAAGAGAGCAAGCAAAGTGCAGAAATATATAAGTGGAACTGATAATATAACAAAAAAAAAACGTCATAAAACTAACACAATATAGGAAAACTACTTGGAATTTATAATATACCTTCAGAAATGCCACAATCTTTCATTATGCATAATACATATAAGGTTATAATAAATTTAAAAATTGATTGATACTATATATAGAAAAATATTTAAACAAACTGATAAAATATTTTCAACTAGATATTTTACTTTAAGAAAAACATGAAAAATAATGGAATCCATTCAATTTTTTGATAAATGAGACTATTGAAAACATACTAAATATATAACAATTGCATTATTATACACTGAATAAAGTACAATAATTGAAAAGAAGATAAAATTTTTTCAATGTCTTGGTTTAATAAATGATATTTAATTATATTATTTCCTAAAAGATGTCTTCATACGCATTGTAAATATTTTATGTTCAAAATAATTTTAACTTGAATAAAAATTCAAATATAATGAAATTCATTTCATTTTATATATAACTGTTTATATAAATCTATTTTTCACATTTACATTATATGAAGTATTTCATATATAAAGAAAACATGAAATATGTTATCACAAGTATTTTCAGAATATTCCATTTTTGAAAAATATTCATGGACAAGCTTGTTAAAAACATGTAAGTATTATACTTTTCCCAAAACGTCAATTTATAATATTTCTTAAAAGAATAAGAGGTTGTTTTATTAATCACTGAACACACAGAATATGACAATATATAATTACAAAATACAGTAATTCAATAAAAATAAGTACAAAACATTCAATAAGAATATTATGTACTGAAAAAAATGTTTTTTGCATGTCTAATGTATGTAGTATCTTGTTATAAACATTGTTTTAATAATTCATAGTAAAAATACTTAAATGTCTACATACTGTTTCACATAAGTTTATGTTAAACATTTTTGCTAAATATTTTCAAGCATATTACACCTTGAATTTTTTCAATGTATTTTCTTTTAAGCATTGCAGTAACCATCATTAAATTACTAAACTTTCTAAAATCAACTGCATGCTCTTTGATGATAATAGAATTCTAATACAAAATACTGACTTGAAAAACTGAAACTAAAAGTATCATAAGAATTCTTTCAAGTTATTAACTTTTGATACGATATGAATATCTAGGTATATGATAGCTTTAGTATTTATATAACTTATACAAATTCATCACTGTTTCTTTATAATATTTTCATTAAAAAAGAATTTGTTGCTTTCCTGAATTTGCAACATTAGCTATGATTATAGATTCATAGTTGACCTGTATTCAGTGTTCTAATTTCAATCACTGTGAGATATAATTCATCCTCATAATTTTTGATATGCCTCAATTATTACACTCAATCCGTCCTTTGCGTAACAGGTGGAAATTCAGTATCATCTTTCAAACGGAAGGAACCCGAAAAGCCTGGTGGACTCTCAGTTGCTGCTATCATCTCGTGATACTTTTCTGACTCTATAAAAATCCATTTATTTATTTCGATCATAAATATTCAAATTAATAACCATTTTAAGCGGATGTAACGATAAAGATGTATGAAATTGGAATTCAATGATACATGATATATTTTTCATATCAGATTTCATTAAAAAATTTTCAATATTTATCAACACAAAACTAAATATAACGGAAAAATATTTCAATTATCATTGTTTTTATTATTTTTTCGAAATGTAGTTGCAACATTTGTTAATGAATGTTAATAATTAAAAGACTCATTAACATTAATTTACAAGAAATATCTTTCACAATAAATCAGAGAAATTTATCTGTTCTTCAAAATTATTATTTTACTTATTTATATTATTTCCTAATATTGTGATACAAATATAATTAGAAATTTAATTAATAATTTTATTTCTAATAAAATAAAATTTAACTTATATATAAATACTCATTTCATTCATTGAAATATAGCTTATATACAGGATGCCTCACCTAACTCCACCTTAATTATTCTCTTATTTGTCATCGTACAAAAAAATGTTTCAACAGAAAATTATTGTATTTTAGAAGAGAAATCAGGCTATGAGAATGAAAATCATCGAGCAAATCACATCTTCTGAGATTTTACTAATAATGTTTTTGTTTAAGAAAGAACTTGTTTTTTGTTTAGCATTAAAAAAGTGAGATCAAAATGCACCCAAGCATATCCCATACTATGACCTTCAAATAACCTGAAGATTTCCTACCTAAACAATTGAGGTAAAAGCTCATGAATAATGAATTGCAGACGCAAAATATAAGCATTTTAGTCATATTATGTATTCTTTTTCAAACTCAATACATTTATTTAGATGTAGAACTATTGCAGGCCCAGCTCTTTTTACTGTATCCAAAGATATGCTTGCACATATGATGTTAGAAATACACACTTTCACTTCAGAACCTTGAAAATTGCTATGTACTATATCTTTGATCATGCACTTTAGCACATTAAAATAATAAAGAATGCGATTAAACTGTTCATTTTGTTTCTGTAATTCATTTGAGCTTCCATCTCAATTATCTACTTAGAAAATTTTCTGCCCAGGTTATTTCAAGATCATGGTATGTGATGCATTTTGATCTAAACTGATAAACAAAAGAATAAGTCATTTTGCTTAAAAAAGAAAAACGTTACTATTAGTAAAATATGACTTGAGATGATTTTCACTCTCAGAGCCTAATTTCCATTCTGAAATACAATAATGTTCCTCTCTAAACATTTATTTGTTTCACAACAAATAAGAAAGTAATTAAGGGTGGTAGAGTTGAATGGGACATCTTGTATATTTTAAAAATAATATACGTTCATATGTTTAAAATATCTTAATGCGTATTTTACTTTCTTATAATATAAAGTAATTACCTGCAAATTTATTTTTTCTTGATTATTAATTTCGAATGTTTAAACATCTTGTCTATATTATTATGATTCAAAGTATTTTAATAATCAAGAAAAGTTTATTATCAAATTAAATTATAATAGTAAACATGAAATTCGGATATGCAGATTTTCATTTTGTTTTAGTTACACAAAAATAAAATTTAGTATTTTATACATACCCAAGTGCATATTAATTATTGCTTGTATGTAGTTGCTCTTTAATAACGTAATATTATGTTTGTTGTTATAAGTATATTTAAACTATGATTATTAAATTTTAGTAAATATACATTTAAAATATATAGCACCCAAACCATGTAAGAATTACTTAATGTTACTCTCATTCTTTTACTCACTGCATATACAAAAAAATATGTAGGATAAAGTATTAATTATAGCAGAAAAACCACAGTAAAAGAATTTTTAAGTAGAATGTATATGGAGAATGAGAGTGAAAAAAAAGCAAGGGACAGAATAGAGAATATACCAGTACCTGACATGGAGTCTGGCGAGCGGCCGCGCAACACACCCGCGTAGCTATTTATGCAGGCTTCAGTGGATAATAAAAAGAAAAAAATTACATCAAGTAAAGTCAATTGTTGGGGCCCCCCTTTAGCCCCTAAAGAAGTTACTTATTTACTTAAGAGGGGTTAGAAGCAAGGAAAGAGAAAATATAAAGTAAATAATAAAAAATGATAAATAGTGTCAGCACAAGGGATTAGATAAGTAGTATTTATAATAAATAATAAAACAAAAGAATAATTTAATTTTACTACGCAATTAATAACATCATTTTTTCTAAAAGCATTGTATGAGTATCTTATTTGAAAGGAGTTAGGACATATTGTTCTAAATATTTCTAAAATTGTAATTAATCATTTGATAGATATATTTCTTAATAATATTTTAACGATTATCATATGTCATAATTCAAAATACCTAAAACAACGTCCTAGAACTAACTAAATTACATACAGTAAGGAAGCATAATTAAACTAATAACAACAATTTTTAAGAATACATTATTCTCTATAATTGTTTAAATCTTAATTGTTAAAACTGTATTTTTTAATATTTCAAACTTTTGTCCTATATACATCTATAAATAAATAACATGAATTGAAAAGCTCAGTTTTACATTGAGCAATATATAATTAATTTTGTATACACAAAAGTTAGTGTAATTTCAGTTCACTACGATAAATTAATATATTACTTTTATTAATAATGAAGACTTAAAATTTTATTTGCAAACAAAGCATTATAAAAATACATTTGTCTCTATAGCAAGATAATCTAAAATTTTAAGACACTAAACAATTATTTAATTGTATATGTGCATGCATCATATATTTTTAATATATCACTTTCATTTTAACTTGAAAATTAAGAATATCTTTAATCTGGTGTATCTCTGATATGTATGTCTATATATATATATATATGGCGACATTTCAAAACAAAACTTATTGAATTAATTAAACACTCATAAATATTTCCTCCAAAAACATATGTAAACATAATGTAATTTATATTATGTAAATTACAATCGTCCAGATTAATATAACCAAACAGATGAATAATTTGTTAATATTTAACATTTGTTACTGTTTTTAGTATTATTCTCTAGGAAACAATACAAAATTTAACTTTATCGCAAATTTGTAATAAAAAGAAAGTTATTTAACAAAGCTAATTCATATATTTTATCATTATTTTTAAATTTATGTAGTAAAACTTAATAAGTATAGAACTGAATGATCAATATAAAAATATATGTATATATACAGACTCTTTCCACACTATCAAAAATATTATGCTCTTACAAATTTAAAAGCATATTATTCAATACAAAACTGAGTTTTCATACATTTACTTTATTATTCGATAAAGTGAAAAATATGAAACAATTAAAGTTATGTCTTTGTAGTATACTAATCAAAATGGTATAATTTTACTAAAATTACAATATATATACAATATATATATATTGTAATTTTATGTTAAATAATGATTGTTTATAAACAATTTTGTTATTAATTTAGTTATGCTCTTTATTGTATTTATTTTGAAAAAGAATGTATTTATGTACATTAAACACTTATTTATTTTTAATTTGTATCTGATGTAAAAATAACTTTAATAAAATAAGTATTTCCAATTCTATGATAATGATAATTACTTTACAAACTTATATTAATATGTACCCTATGCACAAATATACACTATGCATATCTATTATTAAGAACATTAATCTTAATGTATGTATTTTAGTAAATTGCGTTAAGTAATAATAAATATTAATAAAATATAATCTTCATTAATAACTCATTAAAGTATTATAAAATGGATTTCTTCATAATTTCCCATTAGTTGTGAGTCATATTGTATTGTTCATTAATCTTAATATTTAAAAAAATAAAATTTGTCATGATTCTGAATATAAAAAAACATTTATCATGTTTTACAATATTCATTTATATACACTTCTGCATATACAAAAATATAATTTGATTTTAATATGTTATATCCAATGTGGTATTTAGTTTGTAAAAGTAGAACTAAATATTGAATATTCTTTTTGTACATGGTAAAATTATTTCAACTTTTTACATTCTGTATAATATAAAATGCTACAATATGTCAAAATCTATATTGTCAATAATAAATTTAATATTCACTTCTTTAAATATACAGTTTCTTTAATAAAATTTTGTTATATTAATTACAACATAAATATAGATAAGAACCATATTGTATACAAATAAATGCACATATGCATTAACAAAATATGATATACAATTATAATTTGTGCATGTTAATACTGCATCTACAGCAATTATAATATATCTATACATGTACGTTTGTCTTAAAAACAGAGAAGGCAAGCCAAACTTAATCTGTAAATATTTTAAAACAAAAACTCTTAAGCATTTCTTGATTTTAAGATAAGAATTCATCAGTATTTAAATCGAATATTAAAGTTCAATGAATCTTATAATATTATAGTATAGTTATGTTAATGTGTCAGTTTCATACGAATGATATATCTTTATCGTCAACACGCTCGATCGTAAAACCTACATTATTTTTAATATATTGAAATACTTATGATATTGTCATACCTGTATTTTGTACTATTCGTGCAGTATTCGTTCCTGAAGGAGGTTCTGTAGATCCTGCTGTAGACGCACTAGCACAGTCCACTTCATCTCGTTTACCGTCTAATCTATAAATGTAATTTATCATTTATATCTCATTATTTACATGACTAGAAAATTTAAATGATATTTTATGATATAATAATAATAATATTTTATTGTACATCGTAATGTAATAACTTTATGTCTATTACAATAAGGTTTTTTGGCACAACGGATTGATTTATTTAGTATATCTTTACTTATTTTAGGAATTGTTATTCTAATCTTATAAAATAAATTAAATATAGATATATTTTATGCTATAAAAGAATTTTAAATAATCAATTTAAAACAATTTATAGAAATTTAATTTTCATGTAAATACACTGAATTATTTAAAAAAATATATAAGTATATATTTTGTTAAACTCAGGAAAAGTTTGAAAAATTTAAGTTATTAGAGAAAATTATCATGTATAATTGATTCAATCATATACAATGATTTTTAAGGAAATACTAGGAAAAATTATAACTACTAGATGGATGGTAAATTAGAAAAATTTGTACATATTTTCAATAGTTAAAAAATAATAGCATGCGTATATTTAAATCAGACAGGTTATAGAATACAAGCAATGTAATTGTACTGCATGATAGATAAGAAGTTATGTGCAATACAAAATAATTAAATATCAAAATTATTGATGAGAAATGAATTAAATTAGAAATATTGTATTGTAAGAGTACAAACCTATGTTGTTTAAGCAATGTACAATCTCCACCTTCAGTTGAGTCCAAATTATAAACATACAAATAACCCTCAGCACTAGCCACCAACAACCTAAGTACTTTATGTACGCTGTATAATAAAATACATTTTAGAAAAAGTATATATGTTTACATACGTAATTTATTAATTAAACTTACACTGTGATGGCACAAACATTTTTTAATCCTTGAAATGGCAAATGGACGCTAGCAAAGGCACGTCCTTGATTGAAAACATCAGTTACTTGTGATGGTAAATAATTAGCTGATGCAGATACAGCCTTTGTTAAGTATCCCATCCAAGTTTGTGATTCTTCTGTTGTTTGCCGCAATCTGATAATAATAAAAGAAAATTTGAATCATTAAAATGAAAATTTGATGGTAGCATTAAGTTAAATAATGACAAATTACATACGCTTCCTTTGGTTCTTCCAACTTGAAAATATGCACTGTTTCTGTATTACTTGAACAACAAAGAAACATAGAGTCCACACTAAAAGCAAGACTGCTTATAGATACGCATCGCTTAACCCCACGACGAAATTCAAACAGTTTTGTACCATCATGAACCTTCAGAGATATAAAGAACCTTCAGCAATGCATCTAAATTTAGGAACTGATCAAATAATTAATGCAATATGAATAATTAAACTTACATGGAAAACTCTAATTACAGTACCCTTTTCGGAAGCAGTAGCTACTTTGGTACCGTTAGGGCTAAATGCAAGTGCTGCCAATGGGCTGTCATGCGCAGGAATCATAGTTTTAGCTTGCTAAAAATAAAAAGTACATTTAAATGTGTAATCCCTATCTTTGTTAAGATTTTTATAATACTTACAAGATTAATTGCGTCAAATATTTGAACTTCACCAATTGTGTTTGAACCTGGATAAGCTAAATAACAATTATCACTATTTATTGATAGTGTACACAGACCTGCTAAATTAGGTGGAGTATCACGAATTGTGTGTAGCACTTTCATGTCTCTTATGTTATGAATATATAATGATTCTTCCAGACATACCACTAATCTCTGTAAATTTATATTACTTTATAATTCCTATATATTTAAAAAGATTATGATAATATGATGTATATCGTTTTATTAATAGAAACTCGTTTATAGAAATATTTGATACATCTGATCTATCTATAAGTGATATTATATAGGAAGTCTCATTTAAATCAGTTGTTCCAAGAATGTTCATGTTTCTTATGTTCAAGTCTCCTTCATATTAAATAAAGAAAAGATTAAAACTAATTTCTACAAAAATAGTTTAACATATGTTATTTCATAGCTTTATGTATCAAAATACATAATTTGAGATAATACACAAACTTAATTTCATCCACAAAATATTTATTTCAATGAAAAGAACTAAAATTAAAATTTAAATAAACTAGTTTCTATTATCATACTATCATACATTCACAATTGCTATAATAATATGATGAAACTTACTGCCCTATTCAATTTCACAGCCAAAATAGTATTAGAATAACTATAATGGCAAATTTCAGTGCCCTTCCTAAAGTGACAAACTTTGAGTTTACGAGGCGATCTTAAACTAACTACCGCCACAAGACTGCTGCTGAATAGTCGTTCAACAATGTATATGTCTTCAGTATCTGTAGTTTACATAATGATACATAATTGAAAAGATGATCTAGTAAAGAGATATAGCAAAAGATACTAAAGATAACAGAATATATATTAAGAAAACATAATTTCTAAATTAAAGGTTTCTAAAAATATAAAATACTTGTCTATGCATGTATATATGACTAATATATACAAACAATTTCAATGTTTATTTTTAAATGTATAAAAATTTGTTACCATTTTCATATATTTTCTCAAGATGGTCAACAGAGCTTAAAGAAAAAAGTTTGTAGCCTGCCTTTGATCCTACTGCCAAAGATCTGAAATGAATTTTATATAGAATAACTATTATCAATAAGATACAGGGCTTTGAAACATTAACAAGTTTTCAAATTAAATTACATTGCATTAGCAATTAGTAATAATTAGTATAGTAATAGTTATTGCAAATATATTGATATTGTAAAATATAAAATATTATATATTAATAACGGATTAATTAATAAGGAAATAATTCTTCTTTCTTCAAGGCAGCTTGAAACAATGATGACAAATTAAAAGTGACAGAGAAACCAAGATAATAACATGATAATGATAAAAGGCATTAGGTATATAAAAATTTTTATGATCATAATCATTTTAATCATAATAATCATTTTATAACAATGATAGGCAAGGCAATCGATATGTATGACTACTACATCAATAATACGCATCAATAATAGGTAAACGAAGATGAATAACGCAGACAAATAGAAACACTATAAGAAATCCAGATATGTACGCGTCAGCAGGTATATACAAAATACAGAATGTTTTATGTAATTGATGAAACAAAGATATATTAATACACAGGATATATACTTAATTTTGTTTTTAAAAAAAACAAATTTCAATTCGTAATGAAGTAACAATAAGGTTAGGGAACAAAGGACGACGTCCTCACTTCACAACCGAGGGTGCGACACTTACGTGCAATCCTGATTGAAGTTAACAAAGAAAACACGACTTTGAGGATCAGTAGTCTGATTTGCGAGGTTCATTAGTCCTGATATACTGTATTTTAATCCTTGTGTCAATACATCCACGTTATGCACGAGATTTTGCATAAATCGCACGGACGATCCGCGTAAGAACACTTTATCCACTTCTTTCTTAATTTCTTTTTATATCCTTTTCTCTCTTTATTTTTATTGCCTCTCTTTATCTGTTTCTCTTTTTCTTTGTACGTATGCTCATACAAATACACGCACGCGCACGCTTCTACAAGATTTGTGAACAGATGTCGAACTTGGTGTCGACGATTCCTACAAGTGACTATGTATACAGCGCAGTGTACAGATTCATACTACCAACGTTTCATATATCGAACAGCTGACAATCTCTACTAAGCTGACTAACTGGCGGAACGACGAAACTGAAACATCAAATTTTATTTAATACATTTTATTGTCATGACAACTAATACGAATAATTAAACACTGTTATAATACTTTCAATGTCGTTCTTTATTATAAACTTTATTTTGTAATTATTATATTAATAAAATCATTTCTTATATCTCGACAAACCAATAAATATGTTAATAAGGGAAACATGTTGTACTTATATTTATACCTCCATTCCTTTATTAACAATTATTTATGAATTATATTTATATGCTATTAAAATACAAAATTAAATAAATATTAATACATATATACACACACATATATATATGTATATATATATGTGTGTATATATATATATATATATATATAATTTGTATTTCAGTGTTACATAAATTACACATGCGCATGCGCGCGCGCGCTTTTGGTATGATAAATTAAAGGACTTATAATATAAAAATATCAAAAAAAATGAAAAATAAAATGTTTAGGACAAAGGTTCCATTATTATATTAACAAATTGTTTATATGATGTCGGATAATTTTTAATAATCTAAAAAGCGTCCAAATATTTTTTCCAATTATATTGTCTATAATAACTAGAAAATATGTCATTCGTAAAAAATGCTAGGCTTCAATAAGAAATTTACATTGGAGTATGCTTATTACATTTTCATATGGATTATATGTATGTATTTACATTTAAAGATGAGTCACTCGAGAAAAGCTAAAAAAGAATTTGCACTAGGAAATTATTTTATAATTATAAAGTACACTTAAAATTTAAACTGAAGTTAAAAGCTACTTTTTGAATTCCTTCTTTCTTAAATTATGACTCTTAATACAAAACAAATATACATACTGAAAAAGAATTACTATCTAACCATTAAATAATTATCTGTATAATTATTTAATCTCATTAAGATGATCTAGAGACTCAGTACACATCTAAGGGCATATATGAACCTTAATTCGAGTTAATTTAATTCCAAATGAAACTACGAAGAAAGATTATTCAAAAGGATAATTAAAAAATAATACGTATGTGCATATGTCATCTTTCATAAACTAGATATATATAACATATCTACTACTCTACTGTACTGTAAAGATTATCTACTAATCTACTACTTTTCTATTATCTTATTACTATCTGCTAATAATTTTATAAATTATCATATACACATAAAAATTTACAAGTATTTTAATTTATGAACAAGGAAATATGAATATAAATTTACTATTTAATAAAAATGATGAACGTAGATAAGGATGCAAAAAAATGCGATCTAGTGTAACTCGACAGTTATATCTAGGTACATACTTTTTATAAATATCTATATACATATGTACATGCTTACTTCTTACTCTTACTTCTGCTTCTATCCTATCGCCTTCATTGGCCTTCATAGTGGTTAGTTGCAGTGGTTAAAGAACGTTTGGTTCAGTATTCAGTAGTGCTGCGACAACGATAGCGGTAGTGTTAATGATGAATGAATAAGCCATTTAATATAAGAGACGTATTAGTTCTGTTAGTATTTAATATTTTATGTGTATAATTTGAAAATATGAAGCATGAGGTAAAAAAGAAATAAGTATCGCGTAAATTAATAATTTATATTAATCATCAAACTGATTTGTTGCATTGAGGTTTTATATACTTAAATTTGCTGAATTCCTGGGAAATATGGATATGTTTGGTCTTCATCAATTCGTTGCAGCACCAATAAAAAATCTTTTTCGATTTCAACGCATTAAAGAGTAAGATATAACAATACAACTAATATTAATTAACAAATGTTAACTGTTTTCACATTTAGTATCTTGTTAACTTGCTTAATTTTTGCAACTAGTGAAACAATGACTCTTTAAATTCATGTTTAACATTATAAGAAAAATATTTGATTATATTTCATTTTTGCATGATATCCTATTTACATTTTTAATGACAAATTTTAGCTTTTATCCTTATTTATAAAGTATTCTAAAATGTAATACTTTATATTCTTAATGTAGCATGTTATCGTATATTGTATTTCCTTTGTATATCTGTATGAAACCATAGAAGTTTATTTTCTTATATAATATAACTGGTTTTAATAATACTTTTACATAAGAAATTTAAAATTTTACGTAATTGTTGTATAATGAAAAAGTATTCTATTTAATAAATTTAAAAATAAGAAATCATTTCCTGCATTTTTATCTACATTTTCTATGAATAAATTTACTTCATTATATTTTTTAATTCTCATCCTGTTTGCTAGTAGAATTAAAACTTTGCATGCATTGGAAATTTTAATTGGGCCTATTTAAATGAAATGCATTGCTATTCTGCTTATAAATGGACAAAGAAGTAATTTCATCAAGTAATGTTATCTATAGAAGATCCAATTTGTATGGATACTGAACTATTAAATCTTTACAATGTTTTGGAATATATGGAACGTGTATTATCATCAAATGTAGGTTGACAAGTAGGTATTATATATATTTGTGTATTAACATTTATGTAAACTTTAATACACATTTCCCAATTTTTAAAATAAGATGGAATCTTTTGTTTTATCTATTATTTGTGTATATTTATAAAATCCTATGTTTATTATGTTACTGTTATATGTTACTTACACATATTAATATCAAACAAGTTTCATGCTACTATTGATAAAAATATATTGTATAATAAACAAAAAAAATATTAATTTTATACTTTTGACTGCTCTATTTAACAAACTCAAGGAGATTTTTTATTTATTATGAAGACAAATTTTTACATTTCATTTTCATACTAAGTTGTTAGTAAGTTTTTATGTTACATTGTTATAAATAAATAAAGAATTAAGTAAAACATTAGAATAAACATCCTGTATGTTTCTTATAAGAAGAATACTGATTTATTATCATTATTTGTTTTTCAATACTTTCTAGATTTACGTTATTATATTTTTCATTTTTACTTAGTCCATGCCTTTCGGCTTTGGACAAGTTTTTGGTTTTACATCTCTTTTCTTATGTATCTATCTCCCCTCTTATCTACTCTATTATATTGCACTCCGTTGTGTATTCTATCTTTAAGACTATTGCAACTTTTGGGCTTTTGCCTCCTTGCTGTGCTTCCTTATTGTCGTTCCTCCCCGTCTTGTATTGCCTTTCTCTTCTCCATTATTGCTTTCAGTTCCATTATTCCTTCTCCCGTCTTGTTTAATATTTTCTCTGTTTCCTTTGGCCCTCCCATTATTTCGCATTCTTCTATTACGTGTCTCAGGTCTTCTTCTTTCCTTTTACATAGTCTGCATCTTTTTTCTTCTTCTTCTTTCCAGTATTCCCTTGCTTTGGTTTCGTTTCCACATCTGAATGTTGCTAGTATTTTTCTGTCCTTCCACTTCATCCTCCCTTCTAAGTATTTTGGTAACTCTTCTTTGACAATTTTTCTATAATGTTTATTATAATTTGTCTCCCATATCCTTTCCCCTCCCCCCTCTCTTTTGCTTCTCTCTTTCTCCTTTCTTCTATAATTTGGTCTACTGTCATCCTTCCTTGTTCTTCTTTTGCTTTCCTTTGTGTCCCTCCATTTCTCACTTCTTCTAGTTTCTATCTCTTTCCTTTATGCACAATTTTACTAGTTCCTTTCTTGACTCTATGGCTTTCCTTTCATACCTTGCTGCTCTTCTTAGTGCTTTTTCTTTGATTTCTGTTAGTTTAAATTTCTCTATTACTATGTAGTTCGGTGTTGTCATATCTAAACCTACGACCCATTTCACATATCTTCTTTGTATTGTATCCAGCCTTTCTTCTATGTTCCAGCCTCATACTTCTGCTCCAAACAGCGTCACACTCTCTACCAGTGCTCCAAACATCTTCATTCTCCTCTTGTAGTCCTGTTTGAAAATTCTTTCTCCCACGCTCCATGTTTTCTTCATTGCTATTGTTGCTCTCTTTTTCGTGTCTTGTATGTGTTTCTCATCACTGCTGTTTTTCTGTAATATGTACCCTACGTATCTTATCTCTTCCACTTCTTCTAATTCTTGCTCTCCCATTTCCATTTTCTTTGTCTCCTCTTGTTCTTTTTTTTTTTGAAAACTACTATTTTGGTCTTTTCCGTGCTCAGTTGATTTACATTATATGCTTTATATGCCTTAAAAAATACAGAGCAAGAATTGTGATTTGTTCATTGGAACAATGTATACATACATATGTACGTTCTTATTTTAATTTTTTTATGGTAGATTTATTTATGTATGGTAGATTTATATGATTTAATTGTCTTTTTTATAATATAATTTTTAATTGTCTTCTAAACGTCTTCAGTTTATAATTTTCTTTCTCCATATTTCTTTTTCTCCAAACATTCTTTTTCCATATTTTATATTCTAACTCTATATTGTATCTATAATTTATTTGTATATATGTAGCATTTTCTTCTTTCAGCTTTATTAGTAATTCAGCAGTTATTAATAAAAATCCTAATTTGGATAGTAACTTTTTAAAAGAGTCAATCTCATATTACTAAAGTCACTCATATTTTTATTGCAGAATACGAAATAACTGCAATTCTCAATATTTCCTTATCTGAAAACATCTTTCTTATAACCATGAAAAATGTCAAAATTATCAAACATTCATTTTTATTTAGAATAACAATGAGTTTGCAAGTAAATGAGTAGCATTCTAAATTTTTTATCAAGATTAAAAAAATGATAATAATGAAAATGGATAATAATAAGTTTATACTTATTTTCTATAAAATTATGATTTAAGTAGATGCTTTTTTCGAGAAAATCAAAATTAATCATTTTATACAAATGATTAATTCATAAGAAGGAAAATAAAAATTTTTTCTTTAAGCTAGGTAAACCTTTTTTTTTATTATAGCGTTAATTTATGATTTCTTGTATCCAAAAGATGAAAATATATATGATGTTAGTTAAAATCGTTAAAACAGGTGGATGTATAGTCTGTCTAACAAGATGAGACAGCAAACAGTGATTGCTGCGGCTGCGGCTATTGGCTGTCGATTAATGACGTTCATATTTATAGTTAACAGCTTAATTTATATTAAAATATCTAAAAAAACATTGTAAAATTAATTGTACACGGTAATATAATAAATAATGAACGATAATGTAAAAAATAATGAACAATTAGATTAATTATATCAAATAAATTTTTTCTTATAAAATATTTTATTTCCGCCGTTAATTAATGGATAATTGTAAATCATAGAAATGACGTGCGAATATGAACTTTATTCGACGATTTCGTAACATGATATTATGATACGCACAAAAAGCATTGCACAATTTATATAATAGCATATATATAAAATTTTGTATTTGAATACCTATATATAATATAGAGAAATATTTTGTGTATTTTCTCTTCTTTTGTAGTTACATTAGAAAATATTAGCATTTAAAGTTAAGAATTAAAAAACTAATGTGAATAATTCACAGGTAAATAGAAATATTGTATATAGAATTTTTTACCTAAGAGAAGTATACTAATGTTTACGTTATAAGCAAAATCGGCAACATATACGAGCAATGTCATTATATCTGATAAATAGACATTTTTCATGTATATATGTTCCTACTGATTATACTTTTCATAATTTTTATACAGTACAATTTTTTTTATGTGTGATAATAGAAAAATGGTAAACTATAATTCAAATTATTCGAATAATTTTAAATTAAATTAATGTTATAACAAATTTTCAAAGCTGCATGAAAACAAAGTTCTATTTAATAATTATATCTATTTTTTACTTACGTTTTTATTAAAAAGTAATATTTTTTAGTGAAAAAATATTTGTTTCTTGTATTAATTAACGGATCAATCTGTATATTTCTTTACACTATGACAAAATAAATAACTGTGTACTATTTTAAGTTTTGAATTTTGGAATAACTTTGTGGAAGCATTGATACAAAACTGTAAATATTATTTAAATAATAATTTTCTACATATGTATTATCTTGTCTGCTCTTGATATTTCTTACTCTTATGTCCGACGTATGTAAACAGTATGTGATGAATGAGTCAAAAATGTGAGCTATACAACCAGCAATTCTTGGAACAATATCTCACTACTAATTAACGTAATTTGTTCCAAATTCTACGGGAGTTTAGTGCATGTTACTATAATTTTCATTTAATATCAGTGTAATATTAATTTCGCACGGTTAATTTTCTTTATTATTTCTTAATTTACTATGATTCATGCAATGAAATATTAAGTTCGAATAAGCAGTAAAATTTCATAAAATTCAAATTATAATTAGAATTTTGTACTTTCCCCAAAATAAAAGCAGTTAAAAGTTTAAAAAAAAAATGTGTTTATATATATATATACATATATCAGATTACTGAGAGTTCGATGAACGTATAACCGTCTGTACCACTTAATATTAATCATCGTTCATTGAACACATTGAGATTATATACTAGGAACATGTATATATTAATCTATTATATAGTGTGCTTCGATGTATATGAGAAATACAGCAGAGATAAATTCAGGACATAAAAATGTTAAAAAAGATTTGTATAAACATGCCTAATATGGTCTTGGTTTTGACTTAATCGTAATACATTAAAACATTGTTTAACGTATTTTCGCATAAAATGATGCTTGACTTAGATAAAATTACAAAAATATAAACAGGCACATTGTAAGTAATTGAAAAATAAAATAGTAAATATGTTAATTGAAACAATATGTGAATATTATACATGTATTTTTTTTCTCGTTAAAGGATACGTAAAGGTCAACATATTCCATATCATTGAATTTTTTTTTGGGAGTTATAAGACTGTTATAATGAAAATATGTAGTTTCATTTAAAAATAATTCGATGACTCTTGTCCCTTCGAACCGAATATTCTCTTCCTGTGATATTTTTTCCTATCATAAAAAATAACCGAGATATTTAAGATGATCAAGTTAGATGAAATACCCTGTAGAAGATTTTTTATTAAAAGAAAATTCCCCCATTTAAATTTCTTCTTTCTTGTATTCTAGCACGTCTTTTATTTTTCGAAGTATGTAATTACTCACCAATCATCATAGGTCTAATAATTAAACCAAGTGACGTTATGCACGCAAAGGAAAAGTCATCAAATGCTAAATGTTTGAAATTATGGCTAGGCTGATGATGACATAGAGTTAACGGTTTTGCTGGTAATCCACATATTTTAAGTTTAAGGGTAGGCTGTTTTCACCAAAACTTTTTCTATGGATCAGTTGAGATCGACAATTTGACTGTTAGGTGGGCATGGGACTTTGACTATTTCAATGCATTTTGCTCTTGACCACGCATATACAGGATATTTTACGAACTATCTGAAATATTTTCAAATATTTCAAATTATTTCAAACAATAAACGAAAATATTACTTCTGACAATTGTAAGCTTTAAAAAGAAATACATAATATGATAACAATAATTCCTTTACAAGTAGAGATGTCAAAAAAATTAGGAAGAGACCAATCCTGTTTTTGTCAAATGGAATATTCAATTTCTCATGTTCAAATTCGATATACGAGTTTTTAGCATAGAAGTACTAAGGTATAATTGTCCTAAAATTTACCGTACCCGAAATACTTGGCGTTATTTGGCTTTTCTATTGTATAATCATGAAGTCAACCAAATTAAATCTTATGCCATTTCTTTTATTTATTTTAATGAAATAATAAGAATGTAAATACAGTAGTAATATGATAATTGAACTCGATACGAAAATTAAATACACCGAAATAACCTGATCATATCATGATCAGCTTTTCTTAAACAACTGACCAAACTTACCACTGAAACGCAGCACCGTTGAAGAATACAAAAAAACGAGTTATATCACTAATTACCATGAGACAACCAATAACTGTGTCATTATAGAACAATATGTATTTAAAAAATTTTCACTTTTTTTAAATTTTTACTTGAACCAATCCTAAAAAGTGGTAAAAAATGTTAACAAATTCATCTATTCATCAAAACAGAGATTTTATGAATTCTGTGAATGAAATTTAATAGGACTTATAGTTGATATAAAATGCTAGTTTATACGCGGGATGTCCTTCCATGACAACTACAAAGAATGCTAGAGCTAGAGCAGCTGTTCTTAACTTTTTGTTTACCACGGACTTCCTTCACATAATTTTTTGTTGCCGTGGATCTCCAAAACTTACTTCAAAATTTAAATAAGTTAATTCAAGACCTAATGTGTCAAATATGTATGTAGTTATATTCATCAACTGCTCATCAACAACCTTCAAATTTGAAAAAAAGAGATTCATTATAAATATAATACATATACCAAAAAATTTTTTATTCAAATAATACATTAATAATCACAGGGTAAGAACCGTTGAGGTAGAGTATCTCAGTTTTTGTTTTTTAATTTGTACTTAGCAATTTGTTCAGCTGGACATTCAGTAAATTTTTCCAGCTTTATTGCTAATTAACATGTGGATGGCTACTCCCAGCGGGATACTATCTTCGAGTGAGAGTATCTCAGTATCCCAGGCAGGCGTCGCACTTGCTTTAGAACTTGCTTAGCTCACGATACAGTAAAGGGGAAGACTTTATTCATGGCACCTTTCCTCAAGCAACGCAATGTCGCATTTTATACCATAAATAACGTTATTTAGAACATTATAGCCAAAGATCAGAATTGTTGAACGATATTCAAGTTATTATTAAAGTTATTTCAGAAAATATGGTTTTGAGGAAAATGCGTTTAAAATTTTACTCGTCATACTATTAGTTACTTGTGATTCATAATGCATACGAATGTCCCTTCGAAAATAAAACATTTTTCATTCATAATTTTAATTCTTTCTTAATATTTTTATTTTTTCTATGGATATTTAAACCTTCTACATTATTTTTAATTCAATTGTGGAACATTGATAATATATTTAAAAACATGTATTATTCTTAATAATAATTTATATATATATATATACTATGATATGATCTTTTTATTTATTTCATATTCGTGATAATGTATCAGTTGATATGAATTTATTTTTTATACAATTGTAAAGAACACGAAACGCAATAATTATTATATAAAGTAAATTACTATATAGTTTTCTTTTAGATATGCTTACACCTGTAGTAATCACTTGTATTTGGTCTTGTAAAGTATTTTAATCTTTTTTAATCTGTATGTACTTGAATATTGCATGCTGTAAAATCAATGTAACTTTGGCAAAAATTGCAGCTAATGCAATAATGTGATTTGCACAACTTCATCAATTAGTTGAACATTATAAGATTCAGAAGTTCTGAGAATCACGAAGAATTTTCTAAAAAGACCTTGAAAGATAATTTAACCTCCGAATAAACAATTGTTTACGGATATTCTATTGCTTCAAGCCAATGAAGAAATCTAAGGTATAATGCAAATCAGAAGCTTTTCTTGAAAAAATTAACACGTGTTTAGTTTAAGCGATATAAGATTTGATTATTATATAGTACAATTTTTCTCAAAATCTCTTTTTTCGCATTATTTTGTAGGATTTATTTTTAAAGCTGCAATGGTAGCATAGCTCCTTAATGCAGCCCTTGTGCGTGTGTGTGTGTGTGTGTTATAATTATAATAACATATCAATATAATTATACAAATATATTATAATAATTATACACTGTGGTTCTAAATTTGTGTTACAAATGAAAATATGGTTTAAAATAAGACGAAATCGAAAATAACATAAGTACATTGGAGGTCTTATTTTCGAGAAAATCGTGAAAATGTAATGTTCTTGAAAAACATGTACTAAATTCTGAATTTTTAAATTCAGAAAATTTCTTTTACTATAAGTTTAATAACTGTAATTTTAATAACACACTGTGTATTAACAACTTTTTATTTTTTCAGAATAAAATATTTATAGTACTTTGTACATTTCCTTCCTTGTATATTATAAATATTAAACATATATTAAACATTTTACGATGTTAAATATATAATATACGATATACAATACTTTAATATTTAGTAAATAAAGATAAATATATTAAAAAGAAATAAATTGTACTAAAACAATGTATTATATTCTTACAGAATAAAATGGATGAATCCTCCAGCATGTAGTAACGAAGCATATATACCTACTTCTGTAGAACACATGGCAAATGTAGCTACTCATGGGATTTGGGTTGTACCATCAGTTATAGGTAGCTTGGAATTGGTTCGCCGCTCTATGACATGGACCCAATTAGTATCAGCTTATGTATATGGCACATCCTTGATTCTTATTTTTACGGTCTCAACGTTTTTCCATAGTGTACATTACTGCAATAATAACAGGTAATTACTATTTCATATTTTAACTTAGTTTAGTTTATATAACGTTGTCCATCATTTTGTGTTAATGAAATAACAAATAATTATATTACAGACACCTTAAAGAAATACTTCATCGTTGTGATCGTGCCATGATTTACATTTTTATTGCTGCTAGTTATTTTCCTTGGTTAAATGTAAATCACTTCCCAAATGATGAATTATTATTTACAATGCGTTATGCTGTTTGGATTATGGCAATATTGGGTATAGTGTATCAACAAATCTTCCATGAACAATATAAAATGTTAGAAACAATTTTTTATTTAATTATAGGAATTGGTCCTAGTTATGCAATTATTAATGCAGTAAGTATATAATTATACATTGAAAATAAGACTATGACTAAGAATGTTAGATAATAATGATCGTATATTATTTAAAAATTTATACCTTAATACTTACAGTATCATCAATATAACATTACTGAATTAAAATTGGGAGGACTGTTTTATATTTTTGGCATTGCGTTTTTTAAATCTGATGGAAGAATACCATGTGCACATGCAATTTGGCACCTTTTTGTTGCTGTAGCAGCTGGTTTTCATTATTATGCCATACTAAATCATGTCTTTCCTGCAGTCTGTCTGTCAAATAATTTTATGACAGCAGATGTATCATCATTACCAAAACTGTTAAAATGTCATATTGATGACTTATAAAATCGAATTTTTTATTATATTAATTTTGTATCACATCAAAATTTTACAAATGAGAATTTTTAACATAAAATTGATAAAGTAAGTATTATTTTTTTTTAGTTTTAAAATATTAATTTACAATTATGAGACTAAAACTATTAAAAGAGAGATGTCTCTATTATTTAAATTTAAATTTTTAAATCTAATATGAAGAATGTACTAATTTTAAAAAGTAATTATATTAACCCTGCGGAGGTCGCGGTCGTAAAAATTCCTTCACAGGTCGCGGTGTATTTGAGAGATACAGTAACTTAAAATCTATATTACAGTGCTTATTTTTGCGAAAAGGCTATAAGAATATATGAAAAGTCTTTAATTGTACTAAAATTAACACAAAGTATAATATATAGATATATTTACAGTATATATAAACTATATTTAAATATAAAGAATGAACAATTATAAATTTAGAAATATTTAGAATTAAATCTTACCTGCATCAGGTCTGTAAGTATGAAACCGGAATTTGCCTATATATAATTTGCCCTAGCTGACTAAACTGCGTCATTGATGCCAAAAGTCTTTGTTGACATCTCACAAACATTTTCGACTTACAACAATACAAGTTTCATACAACAGCATAGTTTGCAATAGCGTTGAACATGTCGAATTTTGTGTCTGGAAACTACGATTTGCGGACAGCATTGATTTTCTGTTACCATTTGAAGAAAACTGCTGCAGAATCGCATCGAATGCTTGTCGAAGCTTACGGTGAGCATGCTCTTGGTAAATCACAGTGCTTTGAGTGGTTTAAAAAATTCAGAAGTGGCAATTTTGACGTGAGGAACGAAGGACGTGGAAGACCACCGAAAAAGTTTCAAGACAGCGAATTTCAAGCATTGTTGGATGAGGATGACGCTCAAACGCAACAACAACTCGCTGATCAATTAAACGTGACACGAGAAACCGTCTCCATACGTTTGAAAGCCATGGGAAAGATCCAGAAGGTGGGAAAATGGGTTCCACATGAACTGAATGAAAGACAGCAGGAAAACCGAAAAACCACTTGCGAAATGCTGCTCGCCAGATACAGAAGAAAGTCATTTCTCCACCGAATTGTGACTGGCGATGAAAAGTGGATATATTTTAAGAATCCTAAAAGATCATGGGTAGCTCCAGGCGAACCATCGACATCGACTACAAGACCAAATCGCTATGGACGGAAGACGATGCTCTGTGTTTGGTGGGATCAGGAGGGTGTGATCTATTATGAGTTGTTAAAACCTGGCGAAACCGTTAATACTGAGCGCTACCGACAACAAATGATCGATTTGAATCAAGCTTTGCGTGAAAAACGACCAGAATATCAAAAAAGGCAACACAAAGTAATTTTGCTCCATGATAATGCACCATCGCATACAGCAAAACCGGTCAAGGAAACGATTGAAGCGTTCAATTGGGAAATACTTCCGTACGTGGCTTACTCACCAGACTTGGCACCGTCTGATTACTATTTATTTGTATCGATGGGACACGCACTTTCTAACCAGCACCTCACTTCTTACGAAAATGTACGAAAATGGCTCGATGACTGGTTTGCCTCAAAAGAGAGACAGTTTTTTTAGCTTGGCATCCACCAATTGCCAGACAGGTGGGAAAAATGTATAGCTAGCGATGGGCAATACTTGCAATAAAATATTTTTAATCATTTTCATACAATAAACGTGTATTTTCTAAAAATAAAAATTCCGGTTTCATATTTACATACCTGGTATCTGTCAGATCAACCACGATCTTCGGAGGGTTAAGTACCTGAAATATACATATAAAAATTATATTCTTGAATTGTGGATATTTGTCAAAATAAGTAAAAATAGTAGTGATAAAGAAAATATTCAGCTATCATAAAATTGTTATTTGTAAAATATGAATTTCTACGTATTTGTATTAGAAAAATAATTTATACACGCTTCAATAATAGTTTTAAATTTAGATATAATGAAATGGAGTATTACATAATAAAACTACGTTCATCCGAACATATTAGGAAATAGTAATAACACAATTCAGATAATTGGATCATTGATATGATAAAAGTTTATTGATTCTCTATTGCACTTATTATATTACTTATATATTACTTATTATAACTGAATTTTAGCTCATTCCTTTGTTTCTTTTTTTTGTTCATATCTTTTTACGTTTTGCGATTTTGTGCGTTTCAATCTGTTTAAGTTATTAGGACATGGTGATGATATTTACGACATTTACATCATTCCATATTCATATTCATACACTTATTATAGCATTATTAGGAGTTAGGTTATCTTCTGTACGAAAAAACTTGTCAAACAAGAGTTGAATCGATGTCGATGAGAACACAATTTGATATTTTTATTTTCTTGCAGATGGACACATAGAGGACATATGTATGAAGGTTAACTACGTTTTTTTACGCCTGTTATTTTCTTTAATACGTACATTTTACTTAGCTTCACTGGATTGTATTCCCAATATGGTTGATTTGTCAATATTATATTCTGATGACAAAGTTGATTCGCCCATTTTCAGTCGTTTGAGGATATTATGTTTTTTTACCAAGATTTAGTATTATTCTCTTTCCAAGATATATTGCCAAAATATAGATACATTAAATTTTTTTCAATAATTTGAGCCAATTTTGAGCTTCATTGTTATATAGTATCGTCTCAGTAATGTGTTCATATTCCTTCAATGGGACATATGAAATATGTTCTGAATACGACAAATAGCTAGATAATAAATAATAGAAGATCAGCTACAAGTTCAAATATCTGAAACTGAGTTATTAACTTGTATCTGTAAACAAAGTGTGATAAATGAAGATAAACAAAGCTCTACTTTATATATGTACTTTCTATATAATAATTTGAATTTATATAAAAAGTATGATAGCGAACCCAAGTTTGTATAATAAGTCAACATGTTAGTTAAATTAGAGACTGA
The DNA here is from genome assembly GCF_905332965.1 of Bombus pascuorum. Taxonomy (NCBI): domain Eukaryota; kingdom Metazoa; phylum Arthropoda; class Insecta; order Hymenoptera; family Apidae; genus Bombus; species Bombus pascuorum. Next base: position 11,677,429 of record NC_083492.1, read on the forward strand.
CAAAATTTGTTCAGATAAATGGAATCCTATTGTAATAGTAAATGATGCCTAACATTTTAGTATAAATTATTTACTTCCTGTATAGCATATATTTGTATAGCAATTATTTTTTAATAGTTTTAGATACATAGATATTAGTTTTAGTTCTTTTTATAATATACAACCTTTTATAAAAATTAGCTTTTATTGTTGGTTATAAAACAAATATTATTTAATTCATATGACATTCATCTAATGAGAAATAAGTAATCAAAATTGTCTGTTCATTAACTTTCTGTATTTACAAGAATATTGTGCCAAAAATTATATCAAAATTGTATTGATATACATACAAATTATATAGTTTCTATAACATAAAATAGTAGAATTTATATATAGAACTTATTATTTTACACAACATATAACATAAGAAAATATCTGATATCTTATATTCTGTTGTAGTGTGTTCAAGCATTTTTAACTATTTTTCTTATAACTTATAATTATGAAAGTGTAATGGTAATATAATTGTTGTTTCTTTACTGATGATTATTTTATTAAGGAATGTAATTGTGATGTCTGTTACTAATACCATAAATTTATAAAATAATTGATGTAGTTTTATTATTAAACAAATTTTGCATTCATTGCTTTGCATTGCAAGAGAACCCGTCGCTATTTAGCCTTACGATAATTTATGATTGAATGGATGGCTCAGCAAGGACCTGCTTGCTAGTACTGGCTGGGTCCTTGAGTGAATGTTTGCAAAACTGATAGCCGCCGAGCTATAAGGTATCGATAGCATGACTGTTTAGAGGATTCGTGAAAGTATTAACAAAATTAATTTTTAATATATACGTAAATAATATCATGTTCAAAATATCATTCATAATTGAAACATTTCAATGTTATTAAAATTTTTATTAAAATGGTAAAATTATAGTACAGTTTTAAAGTTTACAGAGGTTTTTAGTAATGAAAAAAATTTTTTATATTATATAACATTTATGAGACATTAATTAGATACAAAATAATAATAATATAATTATAATAATCATATATGTTAGACAAAATTTGATTTCTATTACCATTATCGTAGGGCCGCTTTATCCTTTCAACTTTATGCTATTCAGTCCGAATATATGACCGCATTAAGAAAAGAGAGAAAAAAATCCGAATCCGGGTTATTTTTATAGAGTGGCGTAACACAACGAATCTTCAATTCTCCATTGCAGCACCTTACCACTAAGAGCCTTACGATCTTACAGTTCACTACAGAATTTTATTTAACATGTTGAGAGAGATGAACAAGAGAGTATCACTGAAGTATGTTGGAAAGACGGCGTGCCTCGAACAACAGTTAGACGTCTCTGAATCTAAAGTATAAAAACCTTTATAATTTTGTGCACTCTAGTGAGCAGAACGGTTTACGCTCCACAGGTATCAACCTACTCATCTTTTCTTTAAAACCGCAACCGTTTTGTATGGCCTTTCCAAGATTTTGGAGAATTTTGCTCGCGTTTTAACTTCAAACAATCCGAAAAGCTATCTCAACGTTTAAATAAAGAAATACGCAACAAGAAAATTAACTTGAATAATAATTTATATTTAAAACTGAATTATAATAGATTGAATACTTTAATAAAGATTTGAGCTTTCATAAAATTTACTTAGACTCTGAGCGTGAAAGTTTTAACGATCCTAGTTTCTTGATTGCAGAGCCTATTATCTGCTTGGATTTTACATGACAATCTTCGAGTTATTTATTACCCAATAACACAAAATGTTATTAACTGATATCAATGAACATTACTTTCATTGGAGCTTATAATATTATAAAACGAATCATTTATGCTTTGACAACTTATTTTCCCATTGTAATGAAAGGTAAATACGAAATTTGAGAGTGATCACCGTTATTACTGATTAATAATTTTGACATTTAATTAATAAATTTGTTAAATAAACTTTTGTTTGTTGTCTCGGCTATACTTAAAGTACAGTTAAATTCGCCGCGCTAGAATTGACCCTATTATAGTATAAAATATTCACGCTAGAGGGAGCCAAGCTCCTATACTATATCAGTTCACACAGCCGTAAAGCAAGAAATTTGTAGAGCTTGAAGGATTTCTGATATTTATGTGTATAATGTAAGAGAAAATAGATAATCCAGAGATATATGTTAAGTGAATTAACAGTGCATTATATAATAGATTCATTGAATTAGATCATTGTTGTGCATAAAAAGATTTATACTTCCCTATGAATTTACTTATAGTCCATTTTTCCAAGTCACTAAGATGGCTCTCCTATAATAGCATTGATATAATTAGACGATATAATCATGCATCAAATAAAAAGTATAACACATCATCAACAATCAAATCAAACAAATTTCCAGATTATAAAATAATTTATATGCTTCCTCAAATCAAATATCCTTATTTTTTCAATAAACTGAAGCGAAATTACACAATTGCTACGGGTGCATTTATACCAGTGACTACATCTTTAGAGATGTTAAATTACATGACACCCACGGAAAATTTATGTTTTACAGCTTGTAGTAAGTTGAAATAACATCTAATATTTTTATGTTGAATTTAAACCTTTATCAATACAATTTAATGTGTATTTTAGATTGTTTGTTTGTCCTTACATTACATACTATTGGTTTTATGTGTAATAATTTAGTTGGAACAATATATATAAAAGATAAAGATGATTCAGAAAATCAAAATATAATAATATCATATATAAATTATTGGGGTAAAAGAATAGATGTAAGGACAACTGTCGATGATATTATTCCTTTCACAGAAAATAACAGGAATACTTCTAATTCAATCTATAAAATCTTAGGCATTCAGTCTTGCAAACTAAAATTAACAGTAAATACAAAACATGGAATAATCATAGAACCTAGTTTTTCTAATATTATTGGATAATCTTCAATAATATTTATTCCCTTGATTAAATAAATATTATTACTACAAATAAAAAGCAAATTTATTTTTATCCTTTTTTCTACAACCACCTATAATGTGCATAAGCTCGATTTGCTTCACATTGCTTATGTAAATCATGTTTCTTTTTAATAACTCGTCCCTGCAAAATATACATTTTAATTAAATACAATTATAAAAAAAAGTTAATTAAACAAAAAGCTAATTAAAAAAAGGAATTCGTTTATATAAGAAAAATAATTTTTTGTCATATTATATACTATTTAACACACATAAAAAATTAAAAAATTAAATATAAATATACTTTATTGTTCGCAGCATCAATAATCTCTCTTGCCAATACATCAGGTAATTTTTCGGTATTCCCCTTTTCTTGTGCACTTCTAATTAGCCAATTTATAGATAAAAATTGAGCTCTATTTTCATTCATCGGTACAGGAACCTATATATATTAATTTCTTATATTACGAATTTCAAATACCTATTTATTAAATTATTTATTTAATAAAAATTACATTTGTATGTGTACCTGATAAGTTATTCCACCTCTTAATATTTTCTGTAACTCTAAAATAGGTGTACAATTTTCTACAGCTTGGTATAAAATTATTTTTGGATCCAATATAATATTTTCTCTACGTTCAGGTGGGCTATTGTAATATTCGTTCAATTTTATTATCTTAATATTTTCAAAAGTTTCATCTAATAATTTCTTGGCCAACTTTTTTTTACCATGTCTCATAATATAATTTGTGAATTTTCTGATATGTATAGAATACAGATAATACATATAAAATATGGACAATCAATTACTTAAACCTAGAAAAACATTTTTTACTTAAATTAAAACTTTAATTATTTACCTAACCAGTTTATCATGAAATTCAGAACATGTCTCAGAAGTATAAGCTGGTTTTATTGGTACATGAGCTAATTTTTTTTCTTTAATTATTGCTTCTTGCTCTTCTTTCTTATAAATTGGTTTTACATAATTTGGAGGAAACACACTATAAAATTGAACACCATTTTCTAAATTGTGCCTGTAAAAAAGAACATTTTTATGCTATTATATATTAATTATTTATTTACGGAAAGTATATGCAAAGCTTTAAAAGTTCAACATCATGTTATATATGATGATAATATGTGAAGTTTTAATAAAACTGTTAAAATTAAGTATTATCGATGAAGGTTATGTGATCAATTTCTATTCGTTATAAAATAAAATAATATGAATTAATGTATAACAGTATGTATACAGTATTGAAATTTGTTATGTTATACCTTAAGTATTACCTTAAACTAAATAGTATTAATGAATAGGTTCTTCTTCCACAGAGCATCTTTATATATTTGTTTTGATACTTCTACATAGCATTCCGTGCAGCGCTTGGACAAAGATTAAGCGTGTCAATAATGAGGGTGATATGTTACTTTACTTTAGAGGTTCAAAAATTATTGACTTTTTTATTTACAATCTCATAATTTTTGACGTGTAGAATCTGGAAATGCAAATTTTAAGGTGCGGAATCCACTGGTTCAAAAGTTATGACTATGTAAAATTGAGCATTTTTAGGATATTTTATACTTTATTTTGACGGTATATTGACTTTTACCCGTACTACGTCCAATGAATGAACCGCACAGATGATATCTAGTTGGCTCGCACAAATGAGCAGTACGTATAGTATAAATAGTGTTAATAATTAAAAGAAAAAAAAAACAAATTTACTTTCCCATATTCCCATATGTGTACATATTTGATTTGAAAATTTTAAGTAAGTTTGTTAACCTTTTTTGTCGAAAATAATTATACATATTTAATATCTTTTTGTATCAAATGAAATACTGCATATTATGTACTTTAAATAGATGGTGGAAGATCATAAATAGTTTAGTCATTGAGTAAATTCAGTGGTTTAATCTATATTCTTTATTGTCAATACTGTTACCGAAGGATGGCGTTACATACAAAATCCTAACTTCTCGATCGGTCTTCTGTGCTAGTCGATTTGTAAAGCACAATTCCCGACATTAAAAGTCTTATCTCCTCCTACAGAGTTCCCAGATCTGTATATATGACCGTGGACTGTAGGTTTTCGGATCGTTTCAACTAGCAATGTCATCAAATCAATGCTATGACGGCGTTATCACATAGGCGATGGACAAATTCATCGTCATAGAAGTAACTCCTTCTCCACATCCAGTTCTTAGTTGGCCGGCAATTCGATTCTATTTTTTGTGTACATATACCATCAGTAGCTGTAGTTAAATTCGCAAAAAATTAGTTTGTATTAATGTAACGTAACAGAAAATAAATATTACCCCAAATTAAACTCAAATTCAGCTACATACAAATTCCATGTTCTGCTTGACTGTTTTATGTACGTATTGCTCTGCAATCAGCCAAGATAAGTCATACCAAGTTGAGAAACCAAAAAAAAAAAAATACAAAATGCAAAATACATACAGTTATACATATTTGACTGACTTATCCCGCCAAAATGATGGCCACTCGCGTGCAGTCAATGGCTCTACAGACTCCATTCATTGGACAGATCATGAGCTAATATGGCGTTAAGTAATATTAAAATACCCTAAAAATGCTCAATTTTACCACAGAGAATTTCCTTTTTGCTTTCTTATCTTAGAACTTTAGTATCTTAGAACTTGCATTTTCGAATTCTATACATTGAAAACTGTAACATTGCAAATAAAGAAGCCAATAATTTTTGGACCCCTAAAGTAAATTTCAGCCATCTTTTTTTCTTAATATCATACGTGAACATTGCTAATTTACCTATATAAAAAAAGTTATTAACTTTTTACGTTTATCTACAATAAATTATTGTAAAGTTGGATAGAAATATACTTACTATTTGAATGCTTATGATATTCTACAACAATAGCTTAACAATATATTGATGATAGGTTGTGTTGTATAATAAGCTGGGTATTTTAGAAAAGAATTTAATTATAATAGCAGGCTGTAGGGAAAATTAAAAACGAATGTAATAACATACAGCAATAAATTGAACCTTTAAATTCTACTTATTATTTTAGTTTTTATCATTTTAATATCAGTCTCGAACTAAGAGAAAAAGAAATGGAACAAATGTGGTAATATTAGTGAATTCGCAAATATTTTTAATCCATAAGATATCATTTTAGAAAGAAGTATTTTTCTTGATAAAGTTGCTACTAGCGCCTACAATGATTAAGGCATAGAACTATAATAGTTCATGAATTCCTTCATAGAGTCTCTAGACTTCCAAAAACATGTATATAAAACGAAAATAAATGAACAAGTAGAAGCAATTCGATGCATGAATTTTTTACCAAATTATTGAAGTTCTGATAGGGTATGGATTGATATAAACTTATCATCATTTTTCTTTTTCACTTACTCCCACATATTACATTGCATGGTACGTATGCCACCGTTGTTTCGATCATCAAATAAGTGATTGTGATAAGCTTATGGCAAAGTATACTTCTGTGATAGAGAGAAAGTCAAATTGAAATTGAAATTAAGTATTTCTGAAAAAGAAAAAGTAGGATTTTGTATACACTGTTCGCAAAAGAACGAAATTGCACAAATGGTGCACTCGCTGCGGAATATATATGCTAGATTGTTAAAATCTTGCGGGAAGGTCTCCTAAAAGGAGAGCCTTTAATAAGAAATTATTCTTTTGGTAGTCAGCTATTAAAAATATTAAATAATGACGGAGAATCGGGGGAATTTTTCAACTCCAACGAATCAAAGTAAGTTGTGATGTTAGAAAATTAGTGATAAGTATACAAAAGATTTTATTTACATAACCTAAACCTTAACTGCATCATGGAAAATAACAATTTTGTTACGAGTATACATACACATACAAATATATATTAAATTATTCATGTTTGATATTATTAATATTTAGGTTCTAGCAGACCATTTAATTTTCAACATTTGGATTTTGGATCTATTAATGATGTTCAAAATGAAATGTCAGGTAAAGCATGTATACCTATATTTATATATATTGTAATATTGTAATATAATATTGAATGTACATGCAAACGTACATACACGTGCATGTGCGCCATGTATGTACTCATATTTATATGAACACATATACATTTCATCGTAATGTAATAACATCTATGTTTATTTTATAATAGAAAAAAGAAGACAATTCAAACTTAATTTTCAAACACAAGGAAGTAATATATCACTTAATAATTCAACAAACTCTTCAATTTCTAATTCAACTGGAAGTGCAGCTTGTTTACCAATGTAAGTTATACAATGAATAATATGATAATATTTAATAAATTGCAGTTTTTAAATATCTCCTTTAATATAGCTATTTTTTTGTTTAATCATCATAGATCTTCTCGTCCAAATTTGCCTTTATCTTTGCCTAAACTACCAGTGAGACCTTGTACTGCAGTTCCACAAGAACTGCCTGATAAAGCAAGGTATGTATGTTTATTAAATATACAAGTATTTAATGTTGTTAAAATGCATGTTAATAAATTATATTGTAGGGATAAATTACGAATGTGTCAATCAATGCAAAGTACTGGAAAATTACAGCTATCACCAAATGTAGTATATGATTTTACAAGTGAAGATCTTCAAGATCTGGGAGAAATAGGACGAGGAGGATTTGGTACTGTAAATAAAATGATCCATAGGATAAGTGATACTGTTATGGCTGTGAAGGTATATATAATTTAATCTTAGTATTAAAATAACTTTATTATTAAAAACAGCTTACAGAGTACATGATGTTATGTTCAATTATAGAGAATTCGTTCCACAGTGGATGAAAGGGAGCAAAAACAATTATTAATGGATTTAGAGGTTGTAATGAAGTCTAATGAATGTCCATGCATTGTGCAATTTTATGGAGCTCTATTCAAAGAAGTAAGTTTGTGATAAGTTTTTTTAATATTAACTTTTCGTAACTAACAATAAATATCATGTCTTGACTAGGGTGACTGTTGGATTTGTATGGAACTCATGGACACCTCATTAGATATATTTTATAAGTTTATTCATGAGGTATTAAAGGAAAGAATACCAGAACGTATTTTAGGAAAAATTACTGTTGCCACAGTAAAGGCGTTGAATTACCTCAAGGAAAAATTAAGAATAATTCATAGGGATGTAAAACCTAGTAATATTCTGTTAGATCGACATGGTAATATCAAACTTTGCGATTTTGGTATATCAGGACAGTTGGTTGATTCTATTGCACGAACTCGAGATGCTGGATGTAGACCATATATGGCTGTATGTATAACAATAAATGAGAAGTATTTAACAAGATTTGTAAATAATTAGAAGTATTTGAATTTGTTATAATTTTTTAGCCAGAGAGGATAGATCCTCAACGTGCAAAGGGTTACGATGTTAGAAGTGATGTGTGGTCATTAGGTATTACATTAATGGAAATTGCGACTGGTTATTTTCCATATCCAAAGTGGAATTCAGTTTTTGAACAACTTTATCAAGTAGTTCAGGGTGATCCACCACGTTTATCTCCTAATGAAAATGGAAACCATTTTACTATGGATTTTGTGAATTTTGTGAATACATGGTACATTGTTTTTGCACTATTAGGCATTACAGAAATTTTGTTTTTGCGTTATTGAATAATGATTTTTTTTTTTCTGTGGTACTATTTCAGTCTAATTAAGGAAGAGACACAGCGGCCGAAATACAACAAATTACTAGAACATCTTTTCATCAGAAAAGCAGAAGAGGATACTGTTGATGTATCAGCTTATATAAGTGGTGTTCTTGATAACATGGTTCTCAGGGGATTGACACCTTTTACCACTAATCGGCATTAAGTCGGAAGTATAAGATAATATTTGTACCTTAATTTCTATAAGTTTTCAAATCTTAAATTTGATTATTGTAAATGAGTAGGTTATTTGCACTCCGATTTAGTGTAGGTAGTAAAATTAATCAACGTCGATCATTGTCAATAATAAATCATTTTGTGTAGAATCATATTATTGTGTCACGAAGTTCTTATATACATAGTGGTTAGAAGTGTTCTAATAACAAGTTGACATTTACTAAATAGTGTATAGAAGACAAATTCTAAATCAGCTTTCTCATTGAAACCACGATATGATTTCAATGAAACACACTTATAAAATTATAAAAAAGAAAACATCTTTTTATCAATTGTAATTATTTAAATGACAACTTGTAATGATGATGAAGTTAAATTTTTTCAATAATTAAATACTTCAATGATATGTAATGATATTATACGTAATATGTTAAAGTAAACGCTATGTTTTAACTTTTTGTAACTTCATGATATAATAACTCTTCAGTCAATCCAATCAAAGAGACAAAAGAATATACATAATTATTCTTGTTGGAATAAGTAAAAAAGATGCGTGTTAAGAGTTTAGTATATTGTTTTGATGTATCTTTTAATCACGGGATAATAAGAAAGACTTCTATTCACACATAATGTTGTAATATGAACCATATTTAACTTTTTTTATTCCTTTTTACTATCGATATACATTAGAATGTACGTATTAAGTAAGTATGAAAAATAATTTTATTTTCTTTGATTTAATGTTGTGAAAAGGGATTATGTAAGTAAAGTTGTAAGAAAATTATAAGTCTTTTGCTTTTAATCTGTTGAATAATATTGGAAAAAATAGATTTCTTATTTTTAAAATTACATTATTAAATTTTTAAATATACCAAAAATTTTCTTGATTTTTATAACATAGTTTTTCTATTAATTAAATATGTGTACATACGAGTAAATAAAAAACACATAATACGCAGATATACATAAATAAATAAATATAATAAGTATTTAATCTGTATTATCCACGCGTCCATTTGTTACACATATGTACAATGTATACAAGAATTTAATTTTTTAGATTGGTTCACCTTCATAAATTTAATAAAAAATCTTTCGTGAAAATATGTATTCCAAAAATTGAAATTCCATTTTATTTTATTTTTTGTTTCAAATTTTATAGAAAATTGTATTTTTTAATTTTTGACTAAAACGCTGCACACCAACATAGTTTTACTCAGTTACTCATTCACAAACATATACAGGAATATATACAATTTTATTTATGATACAAATTCAAATTTAGATAAAATAATTCAAATTGTAAATGAGTTTCTTTGTGCACATAAATTTCATAAAAATTTTTAGGTTACTTAACTACAAATATAAATGGGTATAAAGCAACAATAGCTACCGAGAATGTTATGCTATGGTGTCATCAGAAGTTGATGTTATAATTTTTTAATTTAAGTTATAAGATACTATTAATTGCAAATAGATAATTTTTTTCAAGAAAATGGTTTTTTTTTCTTTTTAAATTGAATTATTCACGTTATTGTAATAGAATTATGTTTATATATTTATAATATACGTACTATGTATTTAGTATATACATATATACAAATACATAGGTACGCATAATATCTTTAACAGTAAATTTTAACTACAATCAATAACCTTTACGAGTGTGTATCTATAATATATATATAAGTATAAAGTATATATTTAAATGCACCTGTATGGTGGTACACTGGTACCGTTTACCGTAATAAGAAGATGGCGATAGTATGATGCCAGTGGGTGCTAGTGTAAGTGTATATAATGGCAGCTTCAAAGGTAACACATTTTTTAATTCAAGTTTTTACCTAAATCTTTTGTACCGATTGCGTACTTATAACAAATGTTTATTAATTAAATATACCATTAACTATAGACAATTGATAATTTTAATTATGAGCGAGACCTTTTCTGCACGGATTGACGTGAATAATTATTTATATCGGTAAGTATTAAGTTTATTACAATTTATGATTACGATTGTATTTGCATAATATTTTGGGGTAAAAACATATTTTACTCGGAAAAATAGCGAAATAAAACATAAATCCGAATATTATTTAGAGTACCTAAAATAATATTATACCTGATCATGCTTTATCTATTGTAGTTTATAATGTTTCGAAATAGAAACTTGTTATTTAAATAGGAAGTTATCTAAAATTAATTATAGTAGGTATACGATAGAAAATAATAATACATACTCCTTGTAGAAATCTCTATTTCCAAGTTATATATCTTTTGCAATATATATTTTGTTTAAGAATATTTAAGAATTTTGAAAGGAATATAGTTATTCGTTTCATAATTAAAAACTTCGCTAAATCTATATCGTTGATATGACAATTACTCTAGCTGCCGTTACTATTGCTGCTGTGGTAGTTGGAATCAATTTCTTTGAATATTTTATAAAAGCACCATCATTCTCCTAAAATCTATACTCCCATTCGCGTCTATATTTGTAATGTTGCGAGGTAGTATCTGGTCTTTTGAGTTAACCATTGAAATACGTCCACATCATCTTTCATGTGGTGACCTATAAACATTTCCTAAGGGGATATGTTACAATCTATCGATCTCTAGTCGATCAACGCTTTTCAAGGAATTACTCTTTTCTAACTAAGAAATAAGTAGTTGTGTATAATAGATCCTCAATATTAGTACTTACATACGCACCCTCTTGAAACTTTTAATATTTTTTTTACTTCATCTAATTTATTTTAATACAAGTATGTAAGTAGCTACGTAGAAAAGAAAAGATTTTAACATTTCTCTGAGAAAATATTTCCGATAAGAGCATTATACTAATTGTACCAATAATGTTTTTAAAAAGTTTCGTTATCATAAATTTCATACTCTGTATTCTTGCCATTAAACACCTAATTAGGTACGTACTTATAATCTAAAGAAATTTATTAAAATGAGAATTACTGAAGAATAAGAGAATTATTCTCATTGAATGAGAAATTTTTGAAGTTTTGTTATAAAACTGAAAATGAAATTTAGCTTTATAACATATTATGTAATAAGTAATATTTAACTAAGAATTATTGAAAGAAGGGAGGAGAAAGGTGTAAACAATTGTACACGACGAGGATAGAATAAAAAAGGAAATAAAATAATAATGAAAAATTTGTAATCACGCAATTGTTTGTAAGCAGCGAAATAAAATTACGAGAGGAAAGAATTATGAAAGTATTTTAGCGACAATTGGTAATGATAGATGGTGGTAAAACGTAAAGTGGTCATGAGTCACAACCTGACGCGGTACGGGGAGGATAGCAGGTGCTACTACTGTTGGTGCTGGTACTGTTGGTGCTGCTGGTGCTACCATTATTGCAGGGGTGGCCAGCTGGATAGGCCAGCAAGGGAACGGATGTTCCCAGGAGATTATTGATCGTGTATGTAGATACTTCCATTTGGACTGCGTAGACAGCATGGAATTTTGCTGAAACGTATCGAATCTATCTTTTTCTAATTTTTTTAATTGAAAGTACAAAAATGGATTTATATGTACTTACATAATTATATTTTCTATATTAGAGTAGATTATAATGGTTATCTATTCAATGTAATAGATATGTACAATATTTTTCATTAGGAAGTTTATCAATTCCATTAGACAGGTATTGGCTACAAAACTACATATCTTAGCTGCAGAACAATTTTTTGTCGATATTTTTGTGCAATTTATAATATAATAACAGAAGTAGATTGTCTAGATCCAAATTTGCTTAGAATGAAATCGTGTTATAAAATATTTTAGTTATACAGAGTGAGCAACGTAACTGGAGCTATATATAATGTAAGTACACTTTGGTAGATAACTGCGTAAGTGACAATAATAATAACCTTAAGTAATATTGATTCGGATGAATGTTTGTCTCAAAGACGATGCACGATTCGACTTTTTCATATCGTTCGTATTTTTCGAAATCTCAGGGTTACCTTCAATTCTCTTAAGTGAAATTCTAATTTCCTCTTATTGTGAAAATTGTGGATAATTAAAATTGTTTGGGAAACTCATAGGATAACAGCAGACACAGATAAAATGTTTATCGTTCTGTGAATATCTTTTATTTTTTATTACATTTATAGACTTACTTTATTACTACTATTTATTACTTTATATACTATTTATGACTTTATAGACTTATGTATGGATATCATTAAAATCTTAAAAGTTTAAAAATCGAAAAGCTTTGAACAACGGTATATCTTTTAATCGAATATTTAATGTCAAATATTGTTAAAAATACATGGCTGTATTGTTTTTATGAACGTTAATCGTTAGATTTATCGATGCACATCCTTAGAAGTAGTAGATTAAATTTTATAAAAATCATGGAACCACAAGAAGAAATCTAAAAGAGTTAAATTTAGAGATGTATGGTAGGTGATCGCTTGATAGGATCTTGACAAGCAACCCCAACTCACGAAAGAAACGGTTTGATACGTGCCCGTTGTGAATTAATTTTGATAACTTAGGTGATAGAATCTTTCCAAAAGTCGTTTAATACCACTTCATCGTACAAACATTTCGAAAAACGTAAGTTATAGAAGAAGAAACAAAAAGTACGCTAATAAATAGCGTACTACGTGGCCTTCTTTAAATGCATTTGGACCACATTTCGCTAAAGTTATTAGAAAGTTATCGAAGTGATTCAAATTATGTGCCTTTGTTATTAATATACATGTATCGGCGTAAATGACAAGTTTAGTTAGAAATTACAATAGATAAGAATGTGTGATGTGCTTAAATATGAAGTAATATTTGAATTAAAATCGAACGAATATACATATAATTTATTTGACAATATTTAAGACTATTTCATGATTCCACGAATAGAGAGGGTTGGTCAACCATTGGATAACGCCCACACCATGAACCTGCGTGTAGGGTAAAATTGAGTTCGGATCTCGTGCAAATTTGTCAGGAAAATTTTGTCCTAACGATCCTAACGGACATCAACCAATAATAAGCAGGCTTCTGAAATTTAACACGCCATTCTCAACGTCGTCGAATAGCTACGGTTCTCTCCCCTCTCTTTCACGTTGGGATATCGCAAGTGACGGTCACTGCCTTCCTGATTCGATCAATGAAAGTACCTGTACCAGAACGTTCAAGCTATGCCACCACCCCTACTGACAATGAAGCATATGACCATCTGATTTTCATTTACATACTTTCTGGACATTACTACCCATATAGCTACACTTCGATCATCATTATTGATAGTATAGACTGTAACCTTCAAATCAATCTATTTTTTTCTCTTAACATAAATAGTACATACATACCTATTTACATTGTTTTTATATCTGTCAGAATACATCATCTACATAGGGAATTGCAGTGTATTTCCGATTAATATTTCTTTTAAAGATGTTACAAACAAACTTTGCATCATTGATTTGTATTTTACATTTACCTAACCCCACTGAAACAATTTTTTTTTAATATAAAAATTATACCTAGATATATCTATTTGATTAATGCATTCGAATACACTTTATTCAACTTTTTGGAATAGAATGACAGATATGAAGCTACATAAATTATAAGTTCTACTTGCGATGACGATTCGTGTTAGAGGTATTTGAAATACAATCGTAATAACTATATGGAGTACAACTGAATAACATTTAGAAGCAGGCATGAAATAATTTCTTATGAAAAAATAAGAAGAGAAAAGAATCAAATTTTTTCATACGACGCTTCGTTTTCAAGAAAATCGATTTTGAAAATTTATAATTTAAAATATACTTGAACATGGTTAATTCCGGACTGGACAGGAATAAATAATCGACAGGACGTTATTCTACATGTAAGAACAAATTGAAAAACGCGGAACGAAATTAGTCCACAAGACGCTTTGTTTCCGAGAAAAATGAATTTGAATATTTATCATACGTCAATTCTTAGTTAAATATGTTCAGACTTTATTTTCTTGCAAATGAAGCCTCGAACGCACATTTTTGACTTATTTTTGTGTGTAGAATAATTCCCTGCTTATTGTTTACTCATACCTATTTCGGTAATTAGTTATGTTCAAGCATACTTGATAAATTTTCAAACACTATTTCTCGAAAACGAAATGAATGAAACGTATGAAAAAATTTGATTCTTTTTTCTTCCTACTTTTTCATAAGGCTTGTACGCGTTATTTAACCGAAGCCTGTATAATAATTTTTCAAATAAAATATAAATACGTTTATTTATATTGAGTTTTCCTCGTATGATATTACATATATTTTTTAAATCAATATTTGTAATAGCAATAATAGTATCTATTATAATAAACTTCAAAACTCTACTATAATAATAACTTTATTATAATACTACTATTATAATAACTTTCAAACTTTGCATCAAATTAAAATTGCGGATTACGGCTATAAAGTCTTCAAAAATGTAAATAACTTTAAGAAAGGTAATGTAGTAACGCAAATAAAGAATAGGTACCTATATATGTAGCTACGATGTACATACTTACATAGCGTGTGAGATATTGTATACATATTTATTATTTAACGATCTGATATAAAGTATCCTTTATTACTCACCGCTATTGATGTTATAAAACGTATTCCAAAAAAGTTCTGCCGAAGAAATTACAATAAAAGTCAGTCTCTTCCCTAAGATATGTAAGTACGTAAGTAGGTAAATAACTTCGTTAATTACAAGCTTTCTTCTCAAATAGTATTTCCAGTTTTTTAACATAAGCGGAAATTTGTAATCAGACTTTATTAAAAAAATAAGATATGATACATGTATTTACTCATACGTAAGTATAAGTATCTGCTTAAAATGCAAAATTTCAAATATAAGTGTTATATAAAACAGTAAATTGTTTATACATTATAACATAAAAAATTTCTAAAGTTAATAAGTTTCCTTTTTCTTTTAAAATGACCTTAAAATTAAGGTATATGACTATGTAGAGATGAGATACGATTTAAAAAAGCAATATTACCGCGATGAATTACAATCTCCATGATAATCCTGAATCTACGTTTTGATTTTATTGCTATATAGGTAATACTCATCTATCAACTACTTTACATATTATGTAGTATACTTATTTCAACTTTGCAGAAGAACGTACATGATGTAACGAATTATAAACAAATTCCTATTTAAGATAGATATGCCTTATTTAGTGGAATTTAGGCACCGTTATAGATCGAAAGAACCCCTTTCTTCTAAGAAAATTACTTTCACCTTTTATTTCGTTGCCAAAGTTCGTATAAAATAAAGCGGGAAGGATAGAAGCAAAAATGCGAGGTCGAGTTCCCCCGTTTACTGTCCAAGAAATTAAAAGAAGGGAAAGGTTTGCGTTTGCACGCAGGTTTGAACAGCGTGTAAGTACATATGGTCCACCTGCAAAAGGGAGCCAACACCTGTCACGCACACCAACCACGGCCAATGGTTTACAGCACGGCAAGCAAGTAGATTCAAAGTGGGGGATTATCAGGGCTTTCGTTACCCCTTGGTACTAGTTTCATTCGAACGATCATGCGGTTTACATGTTTTGTTCTATACATTGGTGAGAATGTACGTATATGATGTAATAAATCGTAATCGGTTTCATGTTCTCAAGTTTTTTTGTAAGTTCGCATAAATGTTTGTTTTACTGTGAAGGATCTTAATTTGCGTTCGATGAATTACCTTGGGGAACGTTTAGAGGTGTGTTGTAATTTTTAAATAAGAATTTTACCCGAACCCTGCACTTCGCGAAACTCTCGTATTGATTTACCGTCTAATTGTTTTTACTGCATATTGTAATATCAGTCGTACCTAATATCAGATATCAGCGAATTTCGATGCATAAATGAAATGGATATACCCATATTCGATAGAATCAATCGTGGAAAAAAGATCTTTTCATTTTCGTTTTGTTCTTTTACTAATAAGTAGGTACATGTCGACGTCTGTGTCTTCTAGATTCTGTTATAACATTATTGGATTATTACTATAATCAGTTATATGTAAAGTATCTTATTTTTATAAATTTATTTTAAACTAATTATTGTAGATATGGATCATTTTAATAATATTCCACCTAACTTAATTGTTATTCTAATTGTAATAGTTATGTATACTGAAGCGTAATATAAAATTGCATAGAAATGTAATTCTCATTTTATATCGCTAATGGCCGTAAATTTTTAAATAATAACAATAGGGTAAACAAAAAAACTAGAAACTGAAATAATAATTTGTTTAATATGTTTAATAAGTTATGTATAGATATGGATACTTTCATCCAGGCTCTGAGCACGCCTTCGATACATATGCGATGAAAAATGGTGAAAATGAAGGCAGAATCGATCGATACTAAGAAACCAACGAATCGTGGTGTATCAATTATGAAAGAAAATATGCATAATGATGATTACGGCGTTGAAGCAGAATTGACAAGTCTTTCATGGCTACAATCGCTTGACATTACAAGTGCTTCTAGTTTGCCAACACCACCCTGTTCTCCATCTCCACCTCCTGTAACACGACAGCCAAGAAAAAAACTGTCACCCCTAATTAAGGCCGAATTAGGTAAGTGAAATTGATTTCATTGCATTGTTATTTGTGCTATCTGTATTATCATAAACTATATTATTATAAAAAGTAGAAATCTGTTGTTATCGCAAATTTTGACTCGTTGAATTTAGGTTTGCAGATGGTTCTTTCTAGGAGTATCGTAACAATTTAATATAGTTAATAAATATATGTCTACGGTTAAAGAAATAATAGCTACGTACAATAGGTACATAGATACACAGATAGGAAAATAAGTAATTTAATAATTTTTTAACTAGTATCTATTTATTCACTTTTCTTTTAAATACTGTTCGTTTATCAAATCTAGCAAATATTTTCTTGTACATGTAAGTAACTACTATTCGGTATAATGTTGAGTATAGGTATTTACATACGCATGCTTAATCTACGTAAATAAATCTAGATATATAAACATAAAAATATTCTAGAAGCAAAGAAAATCGGCACCTAAAAATATTATGCTTTCAAAGCATCAACAACGTAAGATAATTTTATTTGTTCAGATCTAGCTGCAAATGCCGAGAAGTATCGAACTGACCCTGACGCAAAACCGCCATTTTCGTATGCGACGATCATTTGCTTGGCGATGCGTGCAAATAATAACAAAGTGTCCCTTTCAAATATATATGCATGGATTCGAGAAAACTTCTTATTTTATAAATATGCTGATCCAGCTTGGCAGGTATAGTTAAAAATAAGATAAATTCCAATGTTGAAAATATGCCTTTGTGAACATAATCGTTTGTAATTAAATAGATATTATCTAACAATGGTTTCCTTTATTTTAAACAGAACTCAATTCGACACAATCTATCATTGAATAAGTGTTTTGTCAAGTTGCCACGTTCAAAGGATGAACCAGGCAAAGGTGGTTTCTGGAAATTAGATTTGGAAAGAATGGAAGAAGGTAGAAAATCGAAGCGACGCGCAACGATGTCTCAACGAATTCGTGGATCAAAGAAGCTAACAGCTGCAAAGACGATGGTAACGAACAATATTCAAAGCAATGGCGCCCCATCGATCAACTGTCTGTCAACGTTATACGAGACACCGCCCAGTAGCGTATCTCCTCCAATTCCAGACTGTCTCTCAGAAATTCCTGATTCTACCCAAGTTAGTTTAAGCGAAGATGATCTCACTGGTTTGTTAATTGCTACTGCGGGTTGGGATGAGAATCAGTTGGATCTCTTAGATTCCCTTCTTGATACTCTTTAAAAGATTGGCCGGTTAAAGCCTTTTGTACACAAACTCTGACATTTATATTTAACTTTCTTAACTACTCGTTATCCTACAAATTTATAGATACGTTTACAATCTTTTTCATGAATATCAAACAAATTTAAGTAAGTGGCTTCAGTTTCTAAACATTCGATACGTGATTCAAACGATTATACATACCTACGCATCTAGTAGATACTTGAATGTTTTAAAAGATGTTATAAATATTTTCATTTTGAATATTAACTGACAGTGAGGAATATTTAAAACGAATAAGAAATTATTATTTTGCCCAGTATTATTCTAAGTTTATCGTACCTACGTACGTGATGTGGATCGACGATAAATTTCTGAAAGGACAGAAAAATTGTGTATATAAAATGTATTTCAGTTATCTTAAATTAATTTAAAAAATAATATTTATTTATTCGCAACGATAATTATCACCGTTGAAATATTTGTTAATACGAAAATATGATTTGTGCTTATTACTTGACTGAATACATACATATATCTATTAGACGAAAATTCTACAATAAATTGATAGTTAATAATACTGTGTATGAAAATAATTATAATATATTTGTAACACAGTAATTTGCAGTGTGCCTTCGAATAAAGAATAAATATTTATAGTATCATACATTTGCCAAGTCGATTAATTCGTGTAGAGTATGTTTCGTATTCCTGCTTCAAAATAATAAAATACAAAGTGCCTTATAAATACAGAAATATTACCAGTAAACAAATTATACTTCGATTTTTATCTCTTCAAAGCAATTTTCTTGCGTCATTAAAAGAATTAAAGGAATGTTATTCTGGGAAATTAGAATGTAATACTCAACACTTCGATTATAATTCATTTATTAGTATTCTGGAACAATAAAAACGAATATACCTACCTACTTACTACATATATGAAATAATCAAATGGCAGAATATGTAGATATAAAATTCCAAAACAAATTTTGCGCGATAATGAATTAATGATAATGAAAAGTAACAAAAAGTTGTCTGCGATTTGTAATACTTTTCTACATCGTCATAATTGTGCAAGACTAAATCTAGATACATAGCTACGTAGGGTAAGTGCTGCTAATATCGCGTAGTCCGTAATATCGTCTATCCGTAATATGTTGGAAAAAAGACGTTAGAAATGAGCAACGGAAGTTATAATCAAACATGTACAAAGTATTTTATGTATACTACGCATAGATGTACAGTTTCTCGTACTCATATTCATGTGCCCTTTAAAACAATTAAAGTAACTTCTTTAAAATTAGATTAAACGATTTGAATTATTCGACAAGTTGGATGGATTAGTTTCTTAATTAGATTAATTTCCTTGTAATGAAAATTTAAGAAATACATTTTGTAGATTTGTCGGTTATATTACATACTGAAAATTCCATCGAAATCGATTAACGCTGCTATTAGCTACAAACGGTTAAAAATGATGAAAATTGCAGTTTTTCACGACATTCGGCCTATACCTTACAACTGTAACAAATCTAAAGATTCTTACGTCTTTCGATGCTTGTCGCTTATTTTCGCAACAAGCGATATCGGTGAAATTTTCGGCATGTAGTATACCTGTAACTGACATAAATCTGCAAATTTTGATTACAGGCTCAGATAAAAAGGCTGCAAAAAGGAATCTTTGTAACTATAATTTTCTTCGCGATTCCGATCAATTGCAATTTTTTCAAAAATTTTTTACACGTCATTTAGTAAATTACTTCATCTAACTCCTAAAAAGGATTAGCCTCCAATTTAAAAAGAATTAGTATTCTGTTTTAAAGAGTAGATGAATAGGATAAGTGTGAGTAGGTGCCTATACTTACACTAGGCGCCTAATGTCTCTTTCGTTTCAGACAAATTTGATATAAAAATGCCTCTTACCCTTTGAAAACGACTTGAAATTTACTAGGTGATACTAGATGCACTTATGATATACAATCTATTATCATATTAAGCTTAACACTAAAAGATTTTTTTATATAAAATCTTGATATTGTCGTGAAATATGATAATTTTTCAATTAGGTTAATCAATCGATATTTTCTACAAATGATTTCTATCAGATCGGACATCGAATGGCAATTCTTTATTGATCATAAATAATGAAAGACAAATAACGGAAGAATTAACTATACGCGATTCAAATGGTGACTAATTGATTATATTAAATATTTCTGTATCTGATTTAAATTAAAATTAATTTCCGTCCAGACGTTATTTGCGACATTTTATGTTATAAAATATTTTTATGCGCACTATATATTCTACTATTTATTATATTTTTATCGAAGTTCCTTTTTATTCTTTCTTAATTAGAAAAAAGGATATAGGTAAAGTAGTAATTAGTGACTACGTGTGGCACATGATTTAGTAATTATACACTAAGGTGATCGTAACTTCTAAGAATCACTTTGTATTGAATTGTATGTGAAATGTAGGCATTTACCATAAAATAGTAAATACTTTGCATATTGATGTTTTATTGAAGCGAAAATAGTTATTGACTAAATACAAAAAGCGAAACTTCCATTCTAGTCCATACTGTAGTCTTTCACGTATTTTAATAATATAATTTGTACATAAATCTTTTTATTCTTCTAAGTTTCGCATCACAGTCGGAGTAATATTTCTTTTTAAACAGGTGTAAAACCTTTATCATAGTATATTTAGGTACGTACTTATCTTATTTTTCTTGTGAACTCGAGTATTTGAATTTGAAGTACATTTCATGTTTTATAAAATGGATTTAATTGATAATTATATATAAATTTGAGTATGTTGTATAAAATAAAAACATTTCCATGAGATAAAAAAAGTGAAATAATTGGTTCCCTAATAAAACTATTCATTTCCTAATGGAAGATAAATGGAAGAAAATGATATAACAATTCTTTTAAAAATTCATGACACGAAGAGAAATTATTAAAAAACCAAAAGCAGAACCGATTATAATATCAGAAGTAAATTAAACATATCATAATATTTGCAAAATTATGAAATAGTCACAAAACATGGAAAAACTTTTATTACAAAATATTTAATATATTTATTAAATTAAATAATCTGGAACAATCTAGAAGAAAAAGCTTTAACTTCTACCAAGTTCTATATATATGCATACATATGTATGTATAATAACATGTGCATCATACATTACATAAAGACAAATTTTTATTGCAGTACAATATTTTTGACAATTCAATAATAGATTTTATTTTATGTAAATAAAATGTTATAACCTATAAATATGTATATACATATATATATAAATGATGTTTTACAAATTTAGAAATAATAACATCAAATGTTTAAAACATAGCAAACTAAAATACTTGCACTTATTAAATAATATTTTTGAATAGCCTCAATTGTCAAATGAAAGCATGACATTAATTATGAATTAAAATAACAATTGGCTTGAAGTAAATGAAAACAATAAAACTGTGAAAAATTGCTATGAATTGTTCTAAATCATAATCGGTATAGTAGCGTATTTAAGTACACATACATGTGTCACAAAATTAAGTATCATAACCTTAAACTGTCAAACTTTTAATGTACATATTGTAGAATATTTACAGTGTAACATTATGGTTGATACAAAGGAAACAATTATACAAAAATTTAATATGGAATTAGGAAATGATCTGGAAGGGCTTAATAAAATATACGAATTTCATCAATCCCTTAATGCACAGAAAAATGAAATTGAAAAGTCGGTATGTTTTTAAAAATATATTATTATTTTAGGACTTTGCCAAAGATAATATATACTTTTACATATCTTCGCAAACATAGTGCAAAAGATGTTTTTAGTTATTGGTCTTTTAAATTTTTAGTTATCAATGGCATCGACTGAAGCTCCGTCAAAAGTAAAGGCAGTTATAGAAAGTGTTGAAAAAATTAGTATTGAATTTCAACAATTGGAAAAAAATTCTGCAGATTTCAGAGGTAACATACAAGAAACAATGCAAGAAAATGATAAAAGTTTCGAAATGCAAAAAATTATTGATGTTATAAGTTATTTGGATAAATCTTTATCATATCTAAATTTCATAAAATATGTTGAAAATATTAGGTAAACTATTATTCAACTATTTATATTTTACAATTATTTAAAACTTTAAAAGATTATGATTTTAGTGATGAAATACAAGTATCTTTAACAAACGGTGATGACGAATCAACTATTTCATTATATGCGGACCTTACAAATATTAGTTGTCAACTACGATCATCAAATTGTCATTATCTCCAAAATTATGTCAAAGAAACTCTTCACTTTTGGCATAACCTTATAAAGGATAAATTGTCCAAGTATGCAATATGTATATATGTATTTACGTATGTGATTAATTATACATAATAATAATTTTCAGAGAATATAATGATATACTAAAAACATTAAAATGGCCTTTTTGTGGCAGTAATGCAAATACATTACATACTCCTATGCCAGAAACATTAATAAAATTTAAGATACTTACAGAATATTTATTGCACTTACAGTTACCGTATCCTTAGAAAGCACAAATTTTATTTTCATATTTTATTAACTTTATCTATGTTGTTGGAATAGATATATTTCATCTTTAACTAAATGTATAGAGAAGAATCTGCAAAGTCTGTGGTAACATCAGTTTTATTAACTGATTTTACTCCTGTGAGTTTACCAATTTCATTGTTAGTACGGCCACTTAGACAAAGATTTATATATCATTTCACAGGTTCTAAGTTAACAAATCGCCAAGATAAACCTGAATGGTTCTTTACTCAAATATTAACTTGGATTAAAGATCATGTTCAGTGGGTCCAGAAAAATGTACAACCTGCTGCAAATTCAATAGGTCTTAATTATATAGATATGAAGGTAATATACAATTGAATATACATTGTTTTTATTGTTATTTATACATTGAAACATAGAATAAAATTTTGTATATATTATTCTGTCGTTATAGGTCGAGTTCATGCGAGCTTTAATACAATTAGCAGTTGAAAAACTCCATTCTGAATTATCGATAGTACAGTACGATGATGCCTTATTTGCTCATTTGGTTGATGAAGCTTTAGGTTTTGAACGGGAATTGAGAGAGACATTATTTTATCCTTCAACTCAGCCAGCTACTGTTTTTGTACTTACACAAGCTCATATTTTTGTAAAGTGGATTAACATGGAAAAGAAATGTAATGTTATAAAATGTTTTTTTATTTAAGGAATCATTAATTTAATGTATTATAATTTCATATGAAATGTTAAATCAACTTTTTATTAAAATGGTTTGAAACATTTTATTCATATTATATTATCAGATGCAACCGAAAAAATGGATGCTATTTTGAGTTCAAATACAGCTTGGGATAAATTATCAAGCTCTGATACTGATGATATGAAAGTAACTGAATGTGCAGATGCTTTTCTAACACTTCTCACCACAATTTCTGATAGGTATAAGCATTTACCTCAACCAGGGCACAGGTAAATGGATAATATATACGATCATTTATACAATAAAATTATATTGTGCAATTATATATATACATATGTAAGTACATACTTGGAAAGTATCTTGAATATCTTGAGAAATGTTTCAAACAAAAACTATTGAGATAAAATTTTTGAACATGTATCTGAATTTTTTATTTTTACTTTTTATATTAGAAATCTATAAAAACATTTATACAATTCATCAGTAATTAAAATAATCGAATTATTAATTAATAACTAATTACTTAATTGTATGAAATACAAACAACAGGTTACAGTTTCTTGAACTACAATTAGAATTAATTGATGACTGGAGAGTAAGATTGCTTCAATTATTACATGAAAATTATGAAGATCCTTTAACATCTCTTATGCCATGTATTCTTAATACATTACATTATGTGGCAACTGTTTTAGAAGAGTGGGGTGTAACAGTAGTAAGTATTTTATATATAAAATACATGTTTCAGAGAGATATTTCTGACATATTATCTAATTTCTTATTTCTAGCATTTTTTGCAATTATACTTCTTCAAGCAACAATTTGAAACGGTTGAAACTGCTACGTTGAAAGGAAATGATATTACTACAAACGTAGGAGAAGTTGAAGGTTCTGTATTTGATGAAGCTGTTGCTCTCTTAAGAAGATTAGAAAATAAATTAATAAATGAAATTAGTGATTCTGTATCTTTAGATGTAAAAGCAAAAAGCAGACCATATAGAACAGACAAGTACGGATGTTCAATACCAAATTTATTTATATATTATTATATATGTAAAAATAACAGTTTAATATTTATGTATGAAGTAAAAAAATGTTCATTGTAGAGAAGTTTAGGGTTTTAATAATTGGATATTTTTTTTTATATTGACACTAAATCTTTTACTCTGTATTTTTTAAATTTAGATTTAGTAAGAAAATTGATTTTTAATTATTATGTCTCTTACATTATAATGTTAAATGTTAATAATGATTAACAATAATGGAACATTAAATATGAAAGTAAGAATAATGTGATTAAGACAAGTAGCACATTTTTCTAAATTATAATTTTAAATAAGTTAACTATTCATTATAGTAACAGATAAAGTTCTTTTTTAACATTATTTTGTATCATGTTAATTTTTTAAATATTTATATATAAACGTACATAAATATTAAGTATTTCATTATGTATAATTACATATACAAAGTTACATATAGAATTTCTAGGAATATAAAATTAATTTAGATCATATTTTCTACAGATGGTTTGCAATGCAGTCTACTAAAGAAATTGTTTCTTTGTCCGTGACACCAAGTGGCTATTCCATGTTTCAAGAATTAGCAACACAACTTAATCTGTTGCACAACACACTTGCTTTGCCACTATTTCAGCAAGCTTGGAAAACTTTAGCTTCACAATTCGATCAAGTTAGATATAAATCATAAAATTATTTTAAAAACTAACGTTATATTAAGTAATTATACAAATAGATATTTTTTATTACAGTTTATTTTAGAAGAAGTTGTTTTAGTAAATCATTTTAACATGGGTGGAGCTGAACAATTACAATATGACATTTTCAGAAATTTGTTTCCATTATTTGGCCTATATATTAGTGAACCAGAATCATATTTTCCTTTGTAAGTAACAGATAATTATGATATTATCTATAGAGTGGAGAGGGAGGAGTGTGTGTGTGTGTATGTGAGAGAGAGAGAGAACATGAAATATCTGAATATGCAAATTTCTTTTGAAAACATTTTAATTCTTTAATACTTAAATCTGACAAATTACAAATTTATTGCGCTATATTGTTTATTTTATTTTATTAGTATAAGAAATTTGTATATTTTGTTTCAAACATACTTTCTTTCCTTACACTATGTAGTATACACATATGTTTAATATTCTGTACATCTAATTGTCCAAATATTTCAGGATTAAAGAAGCATGCATTTTATTAAATATCATGTTAGGTTCAGCGATGTTACTGATTGAAGCTCTGAACAATGAGGACGAACTTGCTGGAAACGAGATTCTAGCAGACCTTGGTATCTATAAAATGTCCCCTGAACTTGCTTTAAAAGTAATTGGAACAAGAACAGACATAACCTATGTATAAAATTTTTTCATTATGCTATGTCATAAAAGATGAAATTACTTAATTTTGTATATAGTATACTACATCTTTTTAAAAAATGATGAATAGACATTAATGCTTTAACTGAATTTGTAAAATTGTATATTTAAATTATTAAATTTATGTATATATATTAATTTATATTTAAAGATCATATGTATATATAGCATTTAACAAATTAATGTTATTCCACCATTATCTGCACCTAATAACAATAATCTATTAAGAGGGAGAACCGCCATTGTCGTAAGGAGACCTTTGAAAGTATCAGACTTTAATTTTGATGATGAAAATGAAGCTGTTGTTTCTATGGATGTGTAAACTCCTATCCGATTTGCAGTTGTTCCTATAACTAATTCTTGTTCATACGTAGTCATGCAATGAACTGGTTCTGTAGAGCCCCTAAAAATTAAAAATATGAAATTTATTTTTTTATTCGGATATATTTAAGTTCAAAACGACAACTTTGATAATGTAATAAAAGATAACATCTTATTTTACTTCATATGAAATTTTAGTTTTCCATCTAGTGCACTCCATACGGCAATAGTTTCATCTAGTGAAGAACTAATTAATGTAGTTTCATTAATTGCCTCTAATTGTAATATCTGAAAGAAGAGCGATTAAGTATTTCTATATTGAATATTTTTATGATCGTGTTTTAGAAATAACACACTTCACATTCATGGCCTTTCCAAGATGCAATAATAAGTCCAGTACGAATATCTAAAATTGTTAAAAAACCTGATGCTTGACCCAATGCTACCCAATAACCACTAGGTGCTACTGCAATACATCGAATCAAACCTGTTGGATTTACAGATACCTGAAGAAAAAGGAAATAATAATTATTTTATTAAATAGCTTATAATGGCATACTTAATATGATAATACTTACTTTCATTTCATTTACATACTGAAATGTTCTACAATCAATAACTCTCAGAGTAATATCAGTTGTACCCACAAGTAAAGTTGTACATGGGGGAGGACTTGCAGCTAGTGTATTTACAGGGACTGGACGTGAGCTTTCTGGACATCCAAGAAGGGAACCCATAAAAGGATCCCAGCAATGAATTGTGCCATCACAGGTAACTACATATCGTAAAGATTCTAGGAATGTAAGGGCAAGGATCGACTTTTTATGTCCAGTATAAGTATACTGACAAGATGTAACAGTGTTTCCATCCCCCTATTAATAAAATATGCTACTTAATTGTAAACTCTTTTTATATATAAAATATATATCTCTATATCTAATAATATAAGATTTTTATATTGAAAAGCACTAATATTCAGTTATTATAAAATTTTATACATTGATTGATATAACCTTATTATTTTAATTTCCTTTGTTTTTAATAATTTTTTTTTTCTTTTTTAAATTTCTTTTATTATGAAAGATTTCTCTGTCTGTTTGTCTTTCTCTTGCCATTATTCCAAAGTCATAGTACAAGCAAAAAGAAAATGATTTCTAATGTAAAAGTAGGTTGAAAATATAAAAAAGGCTTTATTCTATGTTTTTAACTTACTTTCACGTAAGAAGTCACCTCCATTTCAGATGTATCACGATTTTAGAATTATGTTGCATACGTTTAGGATTGGTATAACATACGTATAATTTTACCTGACTTCTTAAACTCCATAACTTCACAGTCTTATCTCTTCCTCCACTCATAAAACTATTCTCATTATCTAACACATATAGGCATCTAATACTATTAGTATGACCGCTAAAAGTTTGGAGTTTTATTTGTTTTATGTTAAATGCTGTATCTTTTTCTGATCTTCCAATTTCATGTTCCCAATATGCTAACCAATTTCCTCGTAACTGTCTTCCATTTGATAAAGAACAATTTGCTTCACGATTAGATATTATGTTTTCTGAAGTAACATAATCCCCGACTTCATTCGTTTGCACAGCAAACCTATTTCCCACAACTGATATATTTTCAAAATTAACTGCATCTTTATTTTTTATTTCCGTATTTCCTGTTACATTATAATTGCTGTATGATGTATTATACTTGTTATCATCTTTAAAAGAATTGAAAGATATATTAAGTTAAAGACCTTAAGTAAAAAAATCTATAAAAACTGTAAACAGAGGGAAGTAAAAATAAATGGAATATAATATAGAACATACCAGTGTTAAAAGTCGTTTTTGTTTCTTGCTCATATTTATGACATAAATTGCGTATATGTTCATGATTTTTAAGTATTTGTTCCATTACTTCACTATCAATACATTTATAAAAGAGCATATATGTTTTATGAGCAAATTCTGTTGTAAATACAGCTTTTAGTTCTTCAAGTGCCTAAATATATGTTGGATATCTAATAAACTGCAGTAACTATTAATACAAAAATTTATTAAATAATATCTTCAATTACCTTATTCTTTTGAGAATCAGAGGCATCTATATTTTCTACAACTGGGGGAGAATAAGAATCAGCAACATCTTGATTAAAATTTGTTTGAGGTCCCAGAATATCTCTATTATCTTCATTTAAAATCTTTACACTATGAAAATATATATATCCATATATTATACTTTTATTATAGTAAAACATATGATTCTCTCATATGTTTATGTATTTGTTATGTTTCAAATAATATTAAAGTATGTAACGTAATACGTACCTTATAAAGTGCTCACTTATTGTTTTTTGGTGAATCTCATCCTTAACATTTTCTGTAACATCTTGATTAAATGATTTATCAAATGCTAAAAAAAAACGTTGAATAGGTACAGCTAAATGATTTCTTGTAATAACACTACCCAATCGTAAACTAAACATAAATAAAGTTTCTAAACATTTTTCTGTCATTATCGAACGTGCGATTATACCATTGGGAAAAGTAAATCTTGTAGATGATAATATACGAACTGTAGGATACAGTATTGCTTTCACGATTGGTTCCTAAAATGGAAAATGGGAAATTGGATATATTGTCAAATATGCACTGTACAGTGTTAAAATAACTTGTACAGTATTTATCATACATGAAGTATATCCATCAGTACTGCATCACTAAGATATGGTGTAATATGGTTTAAAAGGGTTAAACATGAAATAAGTCCCCCTTCTAAATTTTGTGTCAATTTTCTTTTACACAGTGCTAGAAGTTCTACCATGTGTGCAAAATATTGCAATACTATAATTTGTTCTCCATATAAACCTATATAAATATTTAAATTAGCTTCATTTTTAGAACTTTAAGTTAGTGATTACATATATAAATTATACAAATAAAATAACCTGCAATAGCTGCAAGGCATTCCAAAACTTTGTTAGCATTATGATCACCAAGTAAAACTTTCTTATTCCAGGGAATACCTTCAATAGACAAGGAAGTATCATCGGTTATTGTTAAGTTCTCTTTCCCAGTGTAACATAATGTAAGCATTCTCAATAAATTTCGTGATAAATATCGGGCAGTAAGCACAGGACCAAGTCGATGAGACAACCAGATAATAGATTCAGCACTCATTTCAGAGGTTGTGCACTCATTTGATGTAGATTTTTGATAAGTGTGATCCAATTGGATATTTTCATGTTCTGCAGTGCTAGATTTATTATCATCCATTTTTAATATTGCAGAATTTTGTTCTTCAACTCCTATAATACATGTTTCCTCAGAAGTATTAGTAGGGTGGCCAAATCCACCATAAGTAAATTCATCATTAGAAGTCTTACTTCCAACATGACAACCAATATTACTAAACTCTGTCAGAGATTTACTGGAACAATTGGATATTTTTGGTATAGGAATTGTTGGCGATTTAACAGATTTCAGTGGTGAAATTTTACTTCCCTCTTCATTTAAATCATCATTTAGATTCAAACTCAAATCAACATTTAGATCAATATCATATGTTGCACCAGAATTTAAAGATATCCAAGAACTTTCTTCTGTTTCCATTGTAAATACTTCTATATTAAGAAAAGTACATAAAAATTTTCACAATTTTTTAGATATATGTATGTTTATTATATTTGATCGCTTACCCTCGACGTCATTGTCAGCTGAATTTATATCACGTGCATAGTCACTAGTTATAGGTACAGGTGATAAAGTAATATTATGTTCTGAATCTGCAGAAAAATCCTCATCTAAAGGAGATAAAATTCCTTCTCCATCATTACATATCCCACTTAAATCACAACTCCTGTAAGAGGAAATAAACTTATCAGAAACTATTCATATTAATGGATATATGTATATATATATACATTAGTATAGTACGTTTAATAGGGAGTCAATTAATACACTGCTGTTAATATTAATATTAAGAATAACTTACACCGGGATGCTTCGAGTATACAAATTCTGTAATACTGGGCAGTGAAAGTCTCAAGTCTTTAACTATATATGCATGTTGTGTATATATTGATTTAAATTAATTTCCTTTTAAAATTATGTAATTTTTGTTAGAACTATTTTATTGTAATATAATTGTTATATATTTAAAAACGTTTTTTACTTGATTTTTCTTACTTGAGATTGCCAGTTTTATGAATATATGTTGAAGATCCTTGCACATAATCTCTATAGCCTCCAACTGCTTCCACAAGAGGTGCAATAAAATTTTCCAAAAATCGTCGTAGACCCAACCTTACCATAAGCTTAAGCAAGAAATTTCTATGATATAAACGCGTGGTTTTCAATTTTGCTATTAATCCTGAAGGGAGAATATCAGCATGAGCAAAATTATCTATAAAGGAACCATTTTCATATAATTTCATAATGGATAAAAGAAATGTTTGTGCAGTATCTCGAGGACCCAATGCTCTGGAAAAATACCAATTATACAATACATTAAAAAAATAGTAAATTAGAAAAAGATTAAAATATTATAAATATCAAATATATCAAAGAAAGCTATTTAACTTTATTATAAAGTATAATATTTTATAATGAATATTTATATGATGAACATTTATAAAGATTTATAAAGATTTATAAACATTTATAAAGATGAACGAAAGATCTTATAATTTATAAATAACTTACTTAGCAATAGGATCAAATAAATGCCATGCAGCCAAAACAGCACTATATGGTTCTTCCATTACTTGCTGTATATGAGGCATTATTAGTTCTAAATATGCTTCCCTTGCAACTCCAGTATGAAACAATACATGTTCTAATTCTCTTGCAATTGCTTTAACTTTACATTCACTGATCTTACAAAGGAATTTTGTTTTTGTCTTACATATAAAATCTATATCTTCTTCAGACTTCATTATAAAATTTAATTCACGAACTAAATTATTATATTCTTGTAACATTTCTACAATATTAAACAGATATTTATAATACTTGGAAAATGGAAACAAACTTCCAGAAAGTATTGGTTGTAAAAATTGATGTGCAGATGGTGGAGGTAGACCCATGTGTGTAATAGTTGGGTAACGAAAAGGCATGTCAGTTACCTGAAAAATCACATAATATTATATAATTTTATTATACTATATAACTATATTTAATCTAATCAAAATATTACAAATTTATAATGTTATATATATATATTAATAATCTATTAATCAACATATAATAGATTAATATAATATAGAAAGAGATGAATACGTAATATAAAGTAACATTATTAAATATTTATTATAATAATTGCTTAGAGAAATACTTACTTCTATGTTATCAATATCGTAACTATTTGGTATAATATCAACTTGAAGTAATAAGGCAACAGCATTTCTTACACATTTAGGTAGACTATCAGCCGACATTTTCAAGATGTTTAAGCATGTAGCAAGTCTTTTTGCAAATGATACTTTTTCAACATTCCATGTTGCTCGAAATTTATTAGACAAAAATATTTCCAAAATTAAACAACCGAGAATTTGTTGTTCCTTAATACGTCCACTAGCCACAATTTGTTTGTAATTTGTGAATGACTCGTGTAACTCAAATTGCGGTTTATAAACTTGAGAGCTTACTTTATTCATAAATGCGTGCATAGTTTCCACATGCAAAATAGCTGTAACAGGGTTATAATCTTTTGGAAGAATTATTGTCTGACTTGTAGATTTATCTTGTTTAGCATTGTCTTCAGTAGTGAGTAAAGAACCTCGAGAACGACTTAATAATCGACTTAAGACCAAAGGAGACGATCTCGATGTATTTATAATTGATGTTGGTAATTCTTCTTCTTCAAGTCCAGAACTATGACCTTCATCATCACTAGTTCTATTCCCAGATTGATCACTTTCTATAATAAATTACTGTATTAGTTTTAGAAAGAAATAAAATTATACCAATAAATTGAAACTCTCATATTAGACATACTATACTTATTAACTGAGAAAGATGAGCGTAATCGAGGTGGGATCTTACACCAATAAGGTGAAGGAATGATTTTCTGAGGATGTGGTTGTGTAAAAAGTTGAACAATTCCAGAGTTAGTTAAAGTAGTATGATTGTCAACAAGTTGCAAACAGACGTTTTTAGATTTTACTGCTGCTGAACCGGATAATCTATAATGTAAAAAAATAAATAATAATAACATTAACATATGTTATCAATCAATGTTAGAATAAGCAAGCAATATTTACTTATAACCAAAAGTTAAATCTATCCAGTGATGTAATCTTTCAGAAACATGAAAACTTTCTAAAGCTTCTCTATGTCTTTCAACAAAATCTTCTGGAGATGTTGCCCATCCAGGAATTTCTAAATCTGGCAAATCTTCATGAATGGACTGTAATTTTTAAATAGTTATATACATATTATACCTAGTTACATATATTATGTAAACTATATTATGTAATTTTATTAGTTTTATCTTGCCTTAAAAACTCTAGGATCAGTAAAAAATTGTGGTATACATTCATCTGGACTCCAGTCATGTAACCTTTGTATCGAGGCAGGATATTCACCTGGCACCCATTGTGATCGTACATATTTACAAAGGACAGATTTATTATAGCGACGAGAAAGATAAACGTAGTATGTGATTTCTGATAATACATCGGATACATGATGCCCCACCTGCAAATATTACGGAAATTATATTTAATTAAATAATTATTATATCAAGTAATTTAATTGGCAAATATTGTTCATATACATACTTCAG
Organism: Bombus pascuorum; assembly: GCF_905332965.1. Lineage (NCBI taxonomy): Eukaryota > Metazoa > Arthropoda > Insecta > Hymenoptera > Apidae > Bombus > Bombus pascuorum. The sequence continues at coordinate 11,710,791 of NC_083492.1, forward strand.
TCGATTGTGAATCAAATGTTAAATCTAATTGTCTGTCACCTTTGTTCAATCGAAATTTAGATTTTGTCAAATCTCTCCAATTACCACCACATCTTGATGTAAAATCTGTGACCCAAGGCATTACATGATGACAACTTGGATCACCGTATCTTCTACCAGCCAAATTATTCAATGCAGTTAAATAATCGTAATTACTAATACAATTATACACCCACATTTCACACAATTTTTCAATATTTGCATTTATTCCAAATTTAAAATTTTCTTGCACTATAGAATTTGATGAAATTGTATCTAAATTCTTTTTACAGCCATTAAAACTTTTTACTTTAATTTCCTGACTAGTAGAAACTTTGAAATGTTCATTTTCAGGTTTTATATATATATTGTCACTTACTTTTGGTAACACCTAACAATAAAATCTGGGAAAGTAGTTATAATTTCAATAGAAAATTAAATTAATAAAAGATATTTATAAAAATCTTGTGAATATTAACCTGAATAGTAAAATTATCCATAAGTAATATATCACTAAGGGTAATTTCACCTAATACTAAACCCCGATCATGTAAATCTCTAGATAATTGTAATAGCTGATATATTAAAAACAATGGTTTTCCATGACTCATACTTAAAGCAGCAGGACTGTACATTACACACCTTTAAAAGCAATAAATAATTAACAGATAATCAATTACAAAATTAATAAGAAAACACAGTTGAAATATATAATATGTACTTACTCACGGAGAGAATATTCTGCAGTTTGCTCATGTAATGTTAGGAAGGCAGATGTAGTTTCAATAGCAAACAGTATTGGAAGAAGATTGCAATGTATTTCGGTTGGTGTACCAGGCAACACAGATACCACTGATCCATTTTGTATTTGTACTAAAGTACAACCATACATTTTTTGCAATACTTCTTGCATAATCCATATATCACTTACATTAGCAGTTATATTGTATTGTTCTTTATGTTCTATGCAATTCCATGGACCTGTACGTACAAATAAAAATGGACATATATATGTATATATAAAAACAAAAAAATAAATTTATTTTTCCAACATATAATTAGAGTAATTAATTGTATTACATACTGTAATACTTTTTATAACATTCTTTCCACAAATTTCGATAATTAGTTTCTGCAACATAGTGCATTAATTGTGAATATGTTAGATCTGAATGAGTATTTCCATTTATATTCCTTCCTCTTGGGAGTGGAACAGCATATTTATGCTGTTTTTCATAAATCTAGGAATTAAAATAATTATCACATATATTTCTAATAATGTTATGGACTTTAATAATATAGATTACAGAAAATACTTTTAATTATAGCTAATAATATCATAATTGAATTTAGCATATATCAAAGTTGAATGAGAATGTGAATGAGAAATCTATGTAAATCAATCTCATCTTGTGCCTGGCATGAAAAAATTAATAAAATATATATATATATATATATATATATATATATATCATAATTGCCATATTATTGAATTTATAACTTACAAAAGACAAAAAAAGCTATATAAATATTCCATCATAGCTGAAAAAATATTTAAAACAAATTGAAGAAATTAGTGCCTTTATCTATATAAATTAACATACTCTAACATATATTCTTATCCAGTCTGGACCAAGATCGTCAAGTGTAGGATAAGCTGCAATTTCATCTTCACTTAATCGTTCATGATTAATAAAAGAGATTGGACCTGTGTTAACTAAACTGGTTAGCCAATTTTTATGAATGGTTAAACAAATTCTACCATCTATTACTTTTATATATTTTGTGGGTACAAGCAACTCTTTTGTCATTACATCCATTTTTTATCCTTATGGTTTATATCTATAAAGATAAATTTTTTCAATTTATATATTTTTTCTATGTTTAAATTTCTAAGTTTAAATAAAAATTAATGTGATGTAACACTGTTTAATCGTTAAATTCATACTGTATCTGCACTATAATAAGGCGAAAAGTTAGTTCACTAAACATCTACTACGTATGTTTATTATTTTTGCCGTTTAACGTCAAACACATTTGATTTGTATCAAATGAACAGCTGACACTAGACGCCATATTTAGATGCAATTTTGTAATACGTAATGATTAAAATTAAAGCAGAAATGTATTCAAAAATAACTTTTTATACAGTACGATTCTTTTTCTATTAAAGTATTTCGTAAATTTTTTATTATGCGCATTACATGTAATATTACGTATTATATTGTTCTAGAGCATAACCTATAATTTTCGCGAAAAGATATGCTTATAAATATTATACAGAACTTTACTCGTGTCTGTTATAATATGTAAGTATGTACATATATACTTACTTACAATGAATGGAAAATTTTAAATAATTTTTGTAATAATAAAAATGGAGAAAAAAGTTGGTTATCATAGAATGAATTATAACCAAGTTTATTCTCAAATATTTTTTATAACACCTTCCTCTATTTCAATTTTTTCAGTAATTAAAATGAAAATATTTTTAATTATATTGTATTTAAAATATTTATATTTATCTTACTCTCTTTCATTGCAACTTTATTGAAAGGAAGACAAAGAAAGGTCTACAGGAATAAAAAATTTCAGAAAAATGAATGAATGTAAAAAAAAGAACGATTTATTTTATTAAAAATCAGTTTGTAACTTTAGTTAAATATTTCTCCGTCTATGACATTTCATGTTCATATGTTTATGTTTTGTGTAGAAAAATTTAGTTTATAAGAGAGTCATATATTGATTATTGATTAAACTATATAGAATTAATACAGGTCTTTGTTTCTCTTTCCTTACTTCTTGCATTTCTTCACATATCTCCTTTATGTACTTTTTATGTCTTGGATGTCTAAAAGAGCAGACAAAAATCTTTGTTAATAAAAATCTATAAATTAGTTTTAAATAAGTATTAACCCTTTGCAGTCAGCATATTTTTCTGGTAATATTATCAATTAATTGAAGTTTATATTTCATGTCACTTTTGACATAAAAAAATTATTTTGGGACAAATATATTTTATTGCATATTACTTATAGTGTACAAAAATTAAAAAATTTTAATTTTGTAAAGTAATATTTGTTAAATTAGAGAAGTTAATCAGTGATATTTGTTAAAAGAATCACCGATATGGAGTTTCTGAATACAAGTACCGCAATAGGTGCATGTTTCTCATTTTCCTCCAGGAACTCTTCTGATCGAATTTAGTGCACAATCTTGTTTACTTCTTGAATGAAGTATATGGAGTGCATTATTTAATTTAATTTCTGCATGTGAGATTGAAGATTGCGTTCTAGATGAACGGCCTGACCGAAAATATTTTACTAATTGTATTTTCAATAATTCTACTAATTTGCAATTAATAGTTTTATAGATTTTGTACGTTTTAGCGATTTTTTATGGTTATTTTATTTTATGGCTTTATATATTACATACGATTTGATAATGTACATTTCCATATCCCCCCGATTTCTTAAGGAAACAGTACGTTGGTGCATATTGGTCAGCGCGACCTACTGCTTGTATTTTTTTCATATAATTTATAGCGATAATAGGCCTTGTTATACCTACTGTATCATCACAACATATGTTTCTTTTAATGGATTGTTTTCTTGCTTCATCATAGGTAGTAAGAAAAGTTACAACTCGTTTGCGCTTTCGCGCAGAGTAACGTATTATTTCTCTTATATGCCACAGTAGACTTTCCCAAAAATTTAAGTTATTTAATTGCAGTTGGAAAATATTTTCCATTTGGCATTATAGTATCAGTTAAATGAATTTTTAATTTCAGCTCATTAGTGTAAGTGGCATACTTGTAAAGTAGCTTCTATTAAATAACCTTCAACATTTTGAATGTTAATCAGTATTTTTTTAATCAATGTCAATGGAATTCGAGAATTAATCGGAAGTCCTAGTTTGAACGGCTTCTTAATTAACAAACTATTATAATAGGGTAAGATTGAATAAACATAACCAATGTTCACATCTGTTAATACTTAAATTCGTATTAATATTCCATTTAGCATGTTTGTTTGGATTGTATGTTACAAACGTTATACTCTCTTTAAATTTTACTACAAATTCATGTACACAAATACCTTTACCAGGTATGTTCTGCAAAATTTGTGTTGATATATTGTAGAAAACTGTCTGCCTTTTAAGTAGAGATTCTCAAATTTTTGCCTTACGAAAGATTGATGTATAGATGTAATATCCAAAGAATTTGTCTTTTATGAAGATGTCTGAATAGATTGATCAGTACTTTGATATACTTGCAAATAGCACTGTTTCCATATTAAGATTACACCAACATAAGTTATAAATTTTTTATGTCCCATCCATCTACGAATACCAAATTAATTTTTTGAACAGCCACTTTTCACTTATCTTCCTTTTTGCATACTCATTTATCTCTTGTATTATATTCTTTATCAATATATCAATAAAATATACTTTAAAAATCCAATAGTTCTTTTATACTCTGTGATACTTGTGCATCTATTGTTCATGGAGAAGTTTTAAAATCAAAAGTAAATGGCAAATAGCCTTAATATTCTGTAATATTCTTCACCACTTCCACTTAAATTTTCTATTTCTTCTGCATGCTCCTCTTTATTCTTGTCACCATCCTCATCAGAACTTTCAGCCTTTATTATCTTTCATTTTTTGACAGAAATTATATTACTGTCACTAGTTTCACTATCATTATTTAAATTAGAAATTTTCATATTTTCATCATACATTTCAAATTCAAAGCCATCATCACTTTCAATAGTATGAAAATTATTATTATACTTCTTTGTCATTTTTAGGAATCATTTTAGGAATAGGTTTATACTGATAAAATACACTTAACATCAAATATTATAATCTTGCACATAGAATATCAGAGAATATCTTGAATTACCTTCCTTAGCACATAAAATTAATTACAAATTGTTTCTTCGATACAAAAATGTACTGGATATCCAAATGAAATTATTTTTAAAAACTAAATTGCAAGATTTCTTAGAAATACTTAAAAAGAGATGGTAAAGTAATAAATATTTACAATATCTTTTCAATATACCTATGTTACCTTTTCTTCACAGAAAAAGATTATATCGCCATAGTGATGCCATCCGACTTTAAAGACAGATTTTAAATAACGTTACTATGGCGATATCCAACGGCAAAGGGTTAAAATTATTGTAAATTTGTGCTATAATAAAAGCACTTCAGAAATTCTATTCTATTATACATAATATCTTTTTCTTATATACAGATACACAAACAGAATTTAATTTATAGCATTGAAATAAAATTTGACCAAATTAAGAATCATTAATTTTTTAAATTTCATTTCTTAATATGATTTTATAAATAAATAAGTAATAAATAATAACAACAACTTACTTGTCTATGATAATTTGTATACTTTTTAGAAAATCTTGGTCTTCTTCATCAATTTCTAAGAAACTAATTATTGTTCTTATAACACTCATTTCTAAAAATAACGCAAATATTTCAATTGGGATTTTATGTGAAATCCTCTGGAAATACGTAGACATCTGCGCAACCATAGAATTTTTTAGACTTCTTCTAGAACTACCAGAAAGTTTGTCTCTTTCGGATAAAATAAAATTAATATTGACATTAACTGGATTGTTATTACTCAAAAAACAATCATTTGTTACTGTTTTGCTTTCAGATCTATTTAGAACAGGTATCGAATTATCTAATCTTTGAAAAAATTCTCCAACTTCTTGATTACTCATTCTTTTTTCTTGATACCTATCACGTTCCCAACTTTGAATTCTTATGTTTCCTTTTTCTCCGGCTTTTAAAAGAATAACGTGACTGATAGAGTTTTCTCGACAATATTCAAGGATTTCTTCAAGGGAAACCAGATCTAAAATTGTAACTTTGAGTCCAAGACTCCATAATTCTTTTAAGAGATCGATCATCTCCTTTTCTCGATGATGATTGCTCATACAAGAAATGGCAACGTCGATACCGTATCTATATTCTAAAGATTCTGAAGTTTCCGAGACTGCAGAAACAAGTTTTTCTAGTGAGATACTAATTCCAGCGCCATATTGTTTAATTTCTTTACTGGCCATTCCTGTACGTTCAAGAATTTTTTTAAAAGAAGAAAGCATTTTATCGTAACGACCTCCTGCTGCTATTACTTCTTCTCCACCTTTTTTTTTACGCCGCTTAACTTCGTAAGTAATTTGATAAATTATACCACTATGTTGATTTATATTGTGCACTAGAAGAGGTACAACCAGTACAGGCCACTGTTAAAGAAGAGAAAGAATTCAAATTTTATTACACCTTTATATAATATTTGTATGTTTACCTTTAGAATAAAAACTATAAGATGATATATGTAACGAAAGAAACTTCTTTAATTACAAATAATTATTTTAGTTACATTTTAAATATGATTTTATTAATATAGTACAGTATTTACCTTTACTCCAAGTGTTTCAATATTTTCCATAACTATCTCAATTTCCTTCAGTCCTTCTCTAGCTAAAGCAGCAGCATCTCCTTTTCTTCGTGTAATTGTTTTTAAAACACTATGAATTTTAGCAACAGAACTTTCCGTTTCAAACAAATTGAATAATGTCTCCATAGCCTGATCAGTCAAACATAAACTTATTAAATGCGTCTGTATTTGAAACTTTGTAAATTTTCCATCACGTGCATCTCGAAGAATTGAATAAATATCTTGATATTTTTCTTTATCTACTCCACAATACATTAATACAGCTTGTAGTAAAGAGGTGTGGTTCAAACGAATAGTAAAATTTCGTTCTTGCAATGGAGGTAATTCATTGATGATTTCCCAGACAATGTATATTAATTCACCTTCCATTAGAAGATTGTCAGGAGTAGGATCTATTATATCAAATGCGCATTCATAAAGTTCTCTAGGATGAAAGCCCAAAACCTAAAAATAATATGAAATATAGAAACTTTGTTAACTTATATAATATTTAAGTACTTAAAAAAATCAATGCTTTATTCCTTAATTGCTTTTAGAATACAATAAGAAATAAACATAAATTTTTTTAATTTTTAAAATAATAGATAAACATAAAACTGTAATCATAGAATTTTGTCTAGCAGAAATTACAAAATATTTATTGTAGAAACTCATACTAGTCTTTATTTAAAAGTTAAAGTATTTAGATATTAGATTTACTTAATTATTATCAAGATAATAAATTACAATTCTAGGAGCTTAACTATGTACCTGTGTTGATTGTTTTTCTTCCCTATTAATTTTCAACATTATATAATTATTTTAATTATTTGTTGACTTTTAAAACATTAAATTTTATTTTTTTTTATCTTGTATTAATAGAGTAATTTTACGATGATATAAACTGTTTAGTAAAATCATACCTTTTTTTCTCTAAAGACTCTTTCAATTGCATATCTTCTAATATGTGGAACATTATTCCATACTATGTATCTTGCAAACGCAGCGCGTAAATCATGAGGGATACAAACAATGTTTCCATTACGAGTCATTAATTTTACACTGGAAGTTGAAAAGCTACAGAATTGATGCGATTTTGGTATCAATAGAGGAGTTCCTAAGTAAACACCACCATGTCTCTGAAAAACCTCGATTACTTTGCTTTTAACTCCTTCTTGATGTTTTCTCCAAGCAATAAAGTTAGTATGCCCCCTACTAGGTAAATTCATATCGTAAGTAATATCGTCTGCAGGACTAACTTCCTGAGTAAAACAGCATGAAATCAAATATTTATATGCTTTGCTTTGATTATTTGAAAGAGTGCGTCGGATCATTTCTTGCAATTCCGTCTCTTCAAGTCGTGCAGGAGGCAAATATTCCGAAGAAAGGAGTTCTTGAGCAGTGGGCCGTTGACTAGGATCATGATTTAATAACCACCTGTAATAACCGAGAATTAATAAACACGTATTTTAAATTAATTTATTTTAATCTGTACTACATGCCGTAAGATATGAATTTGTCGTGACATATCAGCTTGTTGTATTTCTGATGGAAGTATAATTTCTTTCGATCGTAAATTAAGTAAAACTTTAATTCGTTCCATTCCTGTAGTTAGAGGTTTGTAACACATTTCAAACAATATTATTCCAAGACTATAAATATCAACTTTTTGATTGTAAATAGCTTTTGCTGCTTTTGTTGTAAGTTCCGGAGCTACATAAAGTGCTGTGCCTACTTGTCCTGTAAGAGATCCAACATCTTCTGTGCCAAAACTAATCCCTGAAATATATTACATAATACATTATATATAGAGTGTTCTACTACAGGTGTAAAAAATTTAAGGGGTGACTCTTAAAGTTAAAATAAGATGAAAATCAAGAATAAAAAAATTACGTTTTAGGCTTTATTTTTAGTTATTGACAATTAAAAATTATCCTAAATATCCCTGTGCGCGAGCAAACCTCCTTACACGAAGATAAAGTACATCAGCCTAAGCAGCGAAGTGCACAGAGATGCTCAAATCGAACTATACATGGGCAGCAGCTTATGTCGTACAAATCGTAGAGAAGAGGATTGTGACATTTGTAAACCGTGTAAACACATCGCTGCGCAACGTTTTGTAAGGAACATCGTAGATTAAACATCATACCTGCCTACTCTAAAAAACAAAGCCGGAAACGCAATTCTTTTATTTTTGATTTTCATCTTATTTTAGCTTCAATAAAATATTTTTACACTTGTAGCCAAACACTCTGTACGTGAAAATACCTATAGAATAATAGTACATAAATATCGTCGCTGTGGAGATATTTACCTTTTTCAAAACCTTGACATTCTTTATCAGTTTCCATTGTTTGTACAAAAGATGAAAGTATATTTGTAGTTGCTAAACCAAAATCTCCGATCTTTACATGGTCATTACTATCCAAAAATATATTTACTGGTTTTAGATCTCTATGTATCATTCCTTGTTGGTGAATATGTGCTAGACCTTCCACAATTTCTCGAAATAATCTCCACACTCTTTCTTGATCTTCATAAACTCCATTATCAATTGCTGTCCGAAGAGTACTCTTTTCACAGAATTCCATTTGAATATACATAAATTGAATTTCTCTGACTGTTTCTTTTGATTCATTCATATCCCCATTTTCATCACTTTTTATATTTGATGCAGATGCTTGATAGTTTGTATCTCCTACAAATTCTATGCTATCGGAAGAATCCATTCTCAGAAGATTCTGCATTCTGGAAAATTTGTTACAAATTATTCGTAACAACATAAGGTTCAATTAATATAAATTATATATGTATATATGTTGTGAATATATACTTCAATATGCTCAATTTTTAAGTTTCTATGGACAAAAATTATACATCTTATTCTATACTTTAAGATGTGTTCAATTACACATAATTTTTTCATTTTTTTAATTCTAATAAATTAATTATATAAAGTAATAAATTATTGTATGCTTTCTAAATTTTGGAATATATAATTGAATGGAAATTAATTGTTAATTTGTTTGTTAATTTTAGATTTTTAACACTTGATACGTAAATTTCGTACCTATTTATATATCTGTTCAAAAAAGAATCTGTTTCTTGAATGTAAACAATTCTGTCACTAATATTTTTGTTTTAGAATAAAATTTATGTAATTTTAATCTTTATATATTTCCAAATTCATGATTTATTTTTATGAGAAAGTATTTTTGTAATATAAAGATATGTCACCTACAAATCGTCATTTCAAAAATGAATCTCTTACAAAAACGCACAATCTTCATCACTGTCAGTGTCACTCGATGCATCACTGTTATCCTCATCGCTATCAGCTGGAAGTGTTGTATTTGTTCGAGATTTGTATGAAACATTCCATTCAACCTCGTGTATTGGTGGTGCTAATTTTTCAATATCATCCGTTATTAAATGCTAGAAGATAATTATAGATTAAAGGAAAAATTATTCACGAAATTATCAGGACTAATCAACAATCGTATCTGATATCAAAATTAATTATTAGGTTGTCCCAAAAGTTTCTTTTGTTTTATAAGGAAATAATAAATGCACAACATTTTTTGTTTTATATTATTTTATTAAATTATGTATGATCCATTTTTTTAGAATAGAACAACAGAATTATTTCCTTATAAAACGAAAGAAATTTTTTGGGACAATCTAATATTTATATAAAAGTAGATTTTTATAAATCATTACATGGTATGTAACACACTAAATGTTAAGAAATTAGTTACTACATAAAATCTTAAATATTATAATACTATTTAAAAATGAAACAGATACAGACTATCACAATGTTTTGGAAAACAAATAAAAAATAAAATAAAATTTTAACGATTAAATTTCAAATTCAAATATCTAGGAATCCAATGATCAAATTAAAAAATTAAGTAATAAAATAATATAGATATAACAATTACATTAAGCAGCTCTGGACTCTTTTTTTCAGAAAATGTCATGGATGCATGTTCTTCTACTGCATCGGTTATTATAGCACTTTCTATCCATGAATTGTAATATCGTACTACATTTTCATGATTCATCCGAGATAACAATTTCACCTCTCTGGTAATTTTTTTGTGAAGTTGTTTATTTTTTGGGTTCAATTCTATCCTTTTAATAGCATAAATTCCACCATCTAATTTATTTTTCACTTTTAGAACATCGCCGAAAGCACCTCTACCAAGCCATTCAAGAATTTCGAATTCATTTGTAATTCTTGAATGACCTCCTAATGGAGGTACATATTGTCTAATATCTGTATCTGGTTCTTCTGGTTCATGATTCTCTTGTTCATCTCTCCTTGGTATTTTTGGGGGCGATAATGCATGGCTTAAAGGCGCCTTTATAAACGAATGTTGTAACAGTTGTTCGGCTGACCAACGTTTTCTTTCATCATTGATAAGGCACTTTAGTAAGAAATCTTGAAGATCAAGCTAAAACAATTAAAAAATTGATTCCTTTATGAGAAGAAATGAGTAAAATGTGATTCATTTGTTTCTTCTTACTTAAATATTTATTTAAAATAATTATACTTAGATAGAAATCATTTGCTTTAAATTAGTATTTAATTTGGTTATTTATAGGCGTGCTGTGGAAATTATGTTGTTTACAAAATGTAAATAATGAACAGATTCAAGTCTGAAGACAAAATAATATAACTAGTATTTCATATCTAAGATCATTTGATTATTATTCGAATTAACTAAACAGAGGTAATAGGAATTTTTTAACAACATGCACATGTCATATACATCATATAAATACATGATATTATCAATTTTTGTTGAAGTTGAAGTGTAGAATAAATAAAGAATCTGTTAATATGTAATTTCTTATTTAAACCTTTTACTTAAAATTTTACTGAAATAAAATGCATAATTACTTATTAGCAAACGTCTGCATTTCACATCTATAAAGCTTTATTACTAAACAGTAAAGTGAAATTGATTGTATGTTTACTAAATAAAGGCATAGGTCTCTACATTTAAATTGTAAAGTATGCTAAATAACGTCCGTGTAATAAACATGTAGTCTAGAGTACAATAAATATTATTATATTTAATAAATTAAGTATTTTTGGTTACCCTCAAATATTTTTTATTATAATAATTTCTTTCTATATGTTGTATATTTAGCTATATTAAATTTTCTTTTTTATTTATATTTTATATTAAATATTCCGATTATTTGTATTTGTATGTAGAGAAACACACCTGTACAATTTTTGTTGGATCAATTTTATCTCCAGAAACTATGATTCCTTTTAATAAAGAAAACATAAGAACACCAAAACGGTAGATATCTGCCTTTTTTCCACCTCTGCCTTGTACACTCGGAAAATCTGGTTCAGGCTTGATTATTGTACATGTCTGATAAATATCAGACAATCTTTTATTTAAAGAATAATCTGATAATCTAACTATTCCTGTGTTATCAATATAGATACTGGTATCACGTAGATCTTTGTGGACAACATTATTCTCATGGAGATATCTTAAAGCAGAAAGGATGCCAGTTGCCAAATATCGCAGAAAATCGATGTCTACTGCGATATTTTCCAGTAAAAAAAAGGAGCAACTCGTACCTATCTAAAATCCGATAATTAACATATATGACAGCATACATGAAACTTTAGTTTTTAAAAAATTAAATCATAAAAATTAAATCAATTCATATTATTGGAACGATCAAATTATGTTATATAAAAGTTGCTATTATTAGAAAATGCATGTTTGTATTTGTATTTACAGATATAATAATTTTATAATTTTTTCGAAATAAATGAACTTTATCATAAATATTGAAATGTTAAAATAGCTGTAGAATAAGGCTTATTTAAACGTATAAAATTTAAGCTATTTAACTTAATTAGTGAAACTTATTTCAGGAAATATATTTTATACAATACAGTGGGCCTCCGTATAACGCAAAGAATAAGTTCCACGTTATAGGAAACAGCTTTATATGATACGAACCACATGTATTATGTATGTGGACTATGAGTGTGATGTTATACAAATTTTACGAAGTCCCTTATATTTTACATAGTTCTTCAATTTACTCACTTTTAGAAAAATTAATTCAAATAATTATAATTACAAATACTGTATCTTTGGTCTGAATTATAACTAAATATTATCATACCTACCACAAATTCTTGAAGAACATAAATAAGTACATCATCTTCCTCCTGCAGATACTTCATATTTAAATAATGTACAAGATTTGGATGATGTAATTTATGTAAATGATTTACTTCTTGTTCTAAACTTCCTACTTGTTTCATGATATGTTGAATATTATTTTCTTCAATTTTATTATTTACTTTTAATGTCCATTCACTAATTGCAAACAATTCTCCAGTTGTCATATCCACACCTGCATAAACGACCGATCCCTTAGTACTATGACCCATACATTTTGCTCTGTACACTTGTCGTTCACCTATAATTATTATACATTATAAAAATTAGTAAAATTGAATTATTTTTTTAATACACAAGTTTGAGACAACAGACTAAAGTTATCTACCAAAGTATATACCTTTATTATGATCAAAGTGTAATAATTTTGTGCCCCTATGTTCGCACAGAAAACCGTCAGAACTTTCAGAACTACTAGCACATCTTCTTCGAGAATAAATCCGTGATCTCTCTTGCGGAGATGATGGTATTGATTGAGAGGGATTATTTGATCGATCACAATATAAACGAATAGATTCTTTTCGATTACGAAGTTCAGCTTTTAAAGCTTCCTGCCTTTTTTGGATTTCATCCTGCAATACCTGCAATTATTTTTGTAGATACAATATCTGAATTAAAACAGATATATTTTTGAAATGACCAATAATAATATGATTAATAAGTAGAACAGTAGTAGCCTACAGAAATTGTAATTTGAACATTAAAAACAAGAAAGGTAAAAGGATGTTTGACTTGCCATGTTTATTAATTAAAATAATTGTAATTGCAGTATTATCGAAATAAGTTTTTTCAATGAAAATTTATAGATTTTTTTATAAATTGACGAATATAATTATTATTAAAATTACTATTTCCGCCAGTGAGACCGTCCGAGAGAGCCTCGGCATTGACGAGGTTTATAGAATTTATGGTACGACAAACGCGAAAGAAGTAACGCTGTATTCTTGTGTTCATGTTTTCCTTATCTTCAATATGATGCATCTTAATTTGTATAATAAATTATGTACAAAAAATTACAGTCATATCTAGTCATGTATAACTAAAATCTTCAGAACACCTACACTTCCAGAATGGACATATTTACCGAGTCATGCATCATTCAATTAATTTTGTCTATTTTTTACTATTTTAGATTTATAGCTTGAACCAATTGTGTGTAATATCTTGTGTGTATATATCTTTGCATATTTTTTAGTCCTATGATATATGTATACATATAAGATAAACGCAAAACATGAGTCATTTCATCAGAAGAATTAGTATTTTTTTTTAAATTTGATATGTTACATTCATCAAAATATTATCAGTGGATAAGTACAATTTTCCAGATAAGAATGAATTGAAATGCAACCCTCTAAGTATCTTTCATTTCAAGTATGTACTACATCAAACGTTGTCCAATTCTTAAGTCGGGTTGATATAAAAAATTTGATAACAAGTATGTATGAACAAATATATATATACACATATAGTGAAATAATTAATTATTTAAGAAGCTATTACTTACCACCTTTTTATGTAATTACTCGCATCTTTGTCGAGGATACATTTCTTCACCTAGGACAGTTTCTTAAGATTCTTTAGGCACACTTGTTCATAGTAGAGTTTCAGTTATTAACTTGCAATTATATATACGGTGTCTGACTTCCGGCATATAGTAACAAATTAATGTGTTTGGTTTCCTTCTTGTCTAACAACGGATTCTTTTCTGATTTGGTGATGACGCTGTTTTTTATCATTCCATTTTCCGTTTGTTGTACTTCATCTTCAATTTATTCACAGATCGATAAGATAAGACCATTTTTGAATTTCATCTACGGACACTATTTACTGAATAATTGTGGCAATTATTTCTTTGACCTCAGTAATACTGAATATATTTGAAACATGCTCCACCTTTGTTTCTTGCTTTATGGTTTCTTTCTTCATAACGTTGTTTAGAAATCGCTCCCATGAAAACTGATTATTAAAAGGTAATATATCGTCTCAAGCTTTTTTTAACAAATCAGTGTGAGGAAAATCTAAGATTTTTCTTAGCGTATGATGATGAAACAAAGTGTTGAATTTTGTTACTATTTTCTGGTTCCTCGGTTGAAAGAAGGAGTTCGTGGTATTTTCAAAAAGGTACACGACGTCGACATCATAGTCGGTATTTAATCTGTCCAGTGTTAGAATATGAGAGACACAATTGCATGCCAATAACGACATTCGTCTGCAAGTTCATTTTTCCAATTGAACTTTTTACAATGGATTTGGAATGATTTTACAAACAATCAGCAAATATACATTGCAATTCATCAAAGTCTGTTTTCTAGTTTTGGACACAACGGTAATTCATTTGACATGTTTGAGCGCTTTCGGTTTCTCGTATCTATGAATAAAAAGATGTAATTTATAAACTCCACTTGCATTTACACAAAATTCGTTACTCGATCTTCTTGTATTTGGCTTTCAAATGCCCTTTTTTCAATCGTACGAATTAACGTTCGATTTAGAAGAGTTTTTCACAACAAAGATGTTTCATCTATTTTGTAAATGTGGTTTAGATCTATGTACATTTTAGTCTTTAAGGCATTGTAGGATATCTTTGACAAATTTTGACTCTATATCATTGCTTGGTGTTTTTTAAATCTCCATATCGAACCGTTGCCAGTTGAAAGTGTCGAAGGGTCGCCAAATTTACCGCTTGATTCGTTTGCCTTTTTTCAATAATAATATACTTAAAGAAGTATTGATAAGTAATTAAAGAAATGGAAATGATCTCGAAATCTCCGGAAACCTTCCGCTTATAAGAAAATTATTATGGCTTCCTTCAGAGATATTCAAAGTGATTAAAGTTATTATCCCACCCTATTTGTATCCTCATATGAAATTATAAAATGTAATATTAAAATTTCGCTGTATCTATACTTAATAATTTGTACGTGTCTAATGGATAATTTAAATTAATTGAAAAACATGTAACTTTACTTTTAAATAAATTAGATTATTAGATTAATAAATTAAAATTAATACAAAAATATTGTGAAAAAAGTATCAACTTTAAAAATAACAAATTGTATACAATTGCTTCGTTATATATTTATGATTTTTTACAATCAGCAATTATTATACAATATTTTCAAATACACATATTTAATTTATTTTCTACAATAGAATCCTTGAACAAAAATATTCAAAATACCAAAATATTTATTTTTATCATAATGCAAAATTAATTTGTAAAAACAGTAAGGTAATCTCAAAAATTAAGATTAATAAAGACTTCTTATATTCATATGGCACTAAAACTTTCATGGTTCTTAATTTTTAATTTTCAACGATTTATAATCACAACAAAGATAATTATTTTAGAAGTTATTGCTTTTATAATAGATAGAATACGAGAATTACAGAATATGTTTTACTCGTTTCATCATAAGTTACATTAATAAAATGATCGATCCAAAATTCGTAAAAATAGCATCTTTTAAAATTATGTGTCTTTATAAAACTGGCAGGTCAAACATCCTTGTAATGTAGTAATTTATTTATATTCATTGATTCATATAATTTGCCCTTTTGAAGGAATAGATTGTTGCAGTACAGAATGATGTAGGACAATAAGCTTTAGACAGTAATCTCAGCTATTCATTTTATTACAATATGATTTATATAATGTGCATATCTAACCTGTCTTTCTTTATCTTCTTTCAACTGCTTTTCCAACATTTCATATTCGATCTTTTCTTGGCGTCGTGAAACCATTTCTTCATAAAAGCTACTGTAACTTGGTTTATTATTCTCGTGTAAATATTTCTGAACATGTTGCGTTAATTCAAAGATCATTACTTCTCCCTGTAATTGTTTTGTTAGCTCCACTAATTCGGCATACAATACTGCAACTTGTTGATGAGATAAGCCTCTGCTATTTTTCAACTCTATGTTTGGTACTCTGCAAGTTATGTAATAAAAAGCGTAAAAACAGTTTTAGTAGTAAAGATCATATAACTTTAAGTTATATCGATTAGATTTAATATACGAGGGTGAATCAAATATAAACGAGACTTTTGTTTCTGAGCGCGTAAATTTAAAGGGAGCGAGCGGCCGCTTCTAGTGTGCATTGGTTGGGATGTCAGGAGTGGGGAGAGCAGGCCGTTGTCCAGTTCAGACACGTTTGGCGGTAGTATTCAAGATGTCAGAGCAACAAGTACACCTCTCAGTTGCGCAACGCATTATTATTAAATTTCTCACACATGAAGGCGTCAAACCAATAGAAATTCTGCAAAGATTGACTGCACAGTTCGGGGATCAGACACTGTCAAGGGCTCGCGTGTTTGCCTGGCATAAGAAGTTCAAGGAAGGACGTGAACTGGTTGAAAATGTGGAACATGATCGTCGTCCTCGAACCAGCATTACGGAGGAGAACATTCGCACAATAAATGCTGCTTATTACTGTGAGCTTTTGAGGGAGGCAAAGGTTGCTTATCGTTCGAAAAGGCGTAACCAACCGATTCGAGACGTCATTCTCCTCCACGACAACGCCAGGCCTCATACAACAGCTCTAACCTGCACAACATTAGAGGAAATAAGGTGGACTCCACTTGATCATCCTCCCTACAGTCCTGACCTATCGCCCTGCGATTTCCATCTCTTCGGACCGCTTAAAGAAGCACTAGGAGGACAACGATTCCAAGACGACGCGGCGGTGGAGGCCTTTGTGCGCAATTGGCTTCTGACACAGCACTCTTCTTTTTACGATGCTGGGATCAAAAATCTCCCAATCCGCTGGGAAAAATGCATTTCCAAAGCAGGAGACTATGTTGAAAAATAATATGTGCTTGGCTATGTTATTTCACTGAATAAAATTATTTTAAAAATAAAGTCTCGTTTATATTTGAGTCACCCTCGTACATTCACATTTGGTTAAATTATATTAGTCTAAAATTTAAACATTAAATTTCACCCATCTATTTTCACAATTATCCTACCTTGTACAATTCTCACATTTATATTTCCGAAACATGTTTATATCTATGTATGTGTGTGTGTATGTATAACATGTAGTCACGTATGTATAATGTCTGGAAATGTCCAGATTCTGCATATTAATCAAAATTTTTTCGCTCTAATTTCAAATTAAAAAAAAAAAATTAAAGTATTAGGTTGTCCCAAAGTTTGTATCGTTTTATAAGGAAATAACAGATGCACAACATTTTATATTTTATATTATTTTATCGAAATATATCTGATTCATTTTGTAATAGACAATATATACAATTCAATAAAATAATATGAAACAAAAAATATTGTGCAACTACTATTTCCTTATAAAATGAAATAAACTTTTGGGACAATTTAATATTTAACAACCATTTAGCTTCCAATTCAGATATATGTAACATATTTTATTGAGGACTGATATTTCACTATAAAATATACAACAAATGTATTGACATAATATAGAAAATTTCGAGAATAATTACATATTTACATTAGCTAGTCATGAAAAATTGCGATTCAAATTATTGGGTTAGCAACTAAGTGATTGCGGATTTTGTCATTAGATGGTATTGACAAAATCCGCAATCACTTAGTTGCCAACCCAATATATATAATGTTAAACAGACTCCTATGTGCAGTCTATTTTATTTCATATTACTAGCATTACCTATCTTGATCAAGATATTTTATATCAATAAAACGAGGATGTCGGGAGATAATGAATGAAAAAAATCTGGAGATAAGAATAGAAGAAATACGCAAATCACCTTGAAATATGGAAATCTTGAAGATCTTCCTGTATTTGATGAGTAAAAGTATTATTCTAATCCACCCTACTTATTTCCCAAAATAAACTCTCTACCCGTTTTGATTTGCACGCGTTTCTAAGTCACACTGACAATGGACGATTCTATGTCCTTTTTGCTTTTACTATTTGCGCCAAGTAGAAGAATTTGAAAAGAGCTTAGTGTCATTTGGGATACAAAAATTATCAATTTCGAATTCATATTAGCATTCATATTAATATTTAAATACTAAATTCATACTTTTAGCTATTTTCTATGTTTAAATTTTTAAAAAATAATGATTTGTATAGAATAATTAAATTCTAACAGTTTTACTACAATATTTTTTAACCCTTTCGCTCCTAACGCCGGATATATCCAGCATCCACTATGAGACATGATAAAATCGTTTGTTCTTTGTGAGTTATTGTTATTATTTATACAGGATCTGGTACTATTATAGGGCCCTATTAAGATTATTCGGTGTATGTGGAATTAAAGAAACGCGTGGGTAAATTGTAAGGTATTGTAAGTATATATATTGTGAATAATAAAGTACAAAATGTGGAATACAATGTAAGCTGATCCAGATCCTCTCGTTAGGAATGTTACCCTGAGACTAAAAGAACCGCCGAAACCAACGTCGTACGTGTACCGCTTATGGTCTGTCATCGACGCATTCTTTTGTCTACGCGCTATCGATGACCTTAGCGCTTGAGAAACCGAAGACCAGATGTAGAGTTTTCTTAGAAGTAGCGATCACTTCAACAGGCCCGAACATAAAGATTGTGATAAATCAAAAAGTATTGTTGTTACGTTCCGTGACTCCCTACACAAACTAGACTCCACACCTCAGGCAAGATGGCTATCAGATGTCTAAACACCCTTATTGCGGACCCTCAATAATCTTAATCGGGTTGGCTCGGTAGTGGTCCTAGCTGCTTAACGCCTCGATCCAAGATGCTAGTTGCCATCTGAATTGTTGCCGTCCGAATAATGCCGTCATCGCTGAGGCAGAGTCTTGATGTGAAGTGGACGAGAAAGTGTCGAAGGAGGTGTCGGATGAGGTGTCGGATGAGGTGTCGGATGAGGTGTTGAGAGTGTCGAGAATTCGGCTGCTAGTGATGTCCCGAGTCTGGATTCAAGTTTCAGACTCATGCAACAGCGTGTGGCGTCGTTTCCCGCACATACGACAGGATCCGGCGGTGCAATGGAGAAGTGCGCGTCCTCTCCTCAGGCAGTTGGTGCACACTGATACCTCATTGGCGGCTATAAGGCGTTCTCTGACGGGTTTCGCCTTGAAGATATTGCAGCTCCAAATTCCATGTGGTTCACGGCAGATAGGACAAGATGACGGAGAGTGCGACGTGACGAATGCGTGCCCTTGTGTTTGACGTGTTGATCCTGTAGGTTCTAATATATTGCAGCGCTCGTTCAGAAATTGTTTAGTTCTTCAACTATTGGGAAGGGTGTGTTTTTTGTCCTTTCCTTCCATCTTAATTCGGTCTCGCGATCTAACTTGGACGTGAGTAAATTCAGCAGCACTGTATCTGCGGTCGGTTGTCTGAGGCCGTATAGTGAGCTTCTACCTTGGTTGAATAGGATTGTAGATCACGATATGATGTTCGCTGTAAAGGAGCTATATCAAACAATTCTTTTAAATGTTTAGCCACGATTTTAGCCGGTTGATTGTATCTTTTTCCAATATCTCCCAGATGACCGAGTAATTGGCTGCTGTATTGTCTAGCAATACTATAGCGTGAACAGCCTCTTGTGTTAAGCAAGAGCGGAGATACATTAATCGTTTACAGTCGTCAATACGTGGGTTTTCATGAACTGTGTAGCGAAATTGATTCGCGAACCCTGGCCAATCTTGGTGGGCTCCCGAAAAGATAAGTAGTTGAATCTTCGGTAAATCGACGGAATCCGAAAATGATGTGCCCGGTGAATTTGGTTTATTACTTTCGGTTGTCTCTCCTATTCGTGTGTTTGCATTATCAATGATGTCGAACGCGCGTCCCTTACAGTTATAGAACGCCTGTTTTAAATTTCTGCATTGGTTGACCCTCGTCCACATCGTCCAATTCGCCTTTATTTTTCCTAAACGTTGCAAATTCTGCTTCTAAGACGTCTAAATTACATCGAATGGTAGTTGCTGACCTTCCTTCATTATAGTTATCAAGAGCCGCTTGAAATGCTCCTAATTTTCTCCTGAACACTTCTCGTTTCAGTGTATTACGACCGTTCACGGAGAGACGCGATCGCGAGGAAAACGCGTCAACGAGAGATGTAAATTCTTGCTACGATTCGGATAATCGACGCCGCGAATTAGTCGTTCCCCTGTTTCGATTAAGAGGTAGTTTAAATGAGTTTAACACTGAATTAACAGGGTTAATATAAACTTGTATATTTAACAATATTCAATATTATAATAAAAATCGTCACAAATTATTTAGCGATGAATACAATTAATATGTTACAGAAATTCGACCCGACTTTAGGATATCTCTCGATGTATTTGTTAGACTAAGCGACTTTAATTTTATTCATCAGAACCTCTTGATGCATGCCGTTTGAATCTTCAAATGAGACTGATCGAACTTCGACCTTTTGTCTTCTCTGGTGGACGACCCCCACTACGCACGGGTCACGTCACCGTTATGATCACGTATGCTACCTTCTTTGTGTGGATAAAATAACGGACCGAAGGCGAATGGATATTTCTAGAACTCGCTGCTTGATAAAAAATATGCGCTTGTCGCTATACTGTATATTTTTCGTCGGTCATATAAGACAATCTGTCTGCGACACTGTAGTATTACGAGAGACGGTTAGGGACACGGCCTATGGTAAGCCTCGTGGTGTAACACAGTGTTAAATGTTTAATGCGCTCTTCTTGACTAGGGGCCATGGTGAGTTTCGATAAAATGAACGAGCTTATTTGTAGTTGCGAGATTGACGTTGTTATGGCGTTAGGCTGTTGCTCGTTATCCTGAGAGATTTCAACGCTCATTTCACGGAATGGGGAAACCCCAGGACCAAAGTGTGCGGCCGTGCGGGGGTCTTGGACTCCTGCAGGTGAACAGGGACTCGGCCAGTACCTGCGTAGCGTGGAGGAGGTGCTCCATCGTGGACATCACATGGGCCACCCCCGACGCGTTCAGACGGATTTCAGGCTGGACTGTGGCCGAGGGGGTGGAGATATGACGGCAATATGCGACGCATTCAAGCCACGAACCATGCTGGGCACCGGACGAAGCAGAGCCGTGTATTGGTGGACTCCCGATATCGCGGTGCTAAGGCCAAGATGCGCTCAGGCCCGAAGACGGTACCAGACGTCCGCCGCAAACGACGCCGCGACGCGGGAAAAGTCTCTATGTACTACCGGACGTACCGCGAGCTACGGCGCTCGCTGCAAAAGGAGATCAAGATCGCGAAGTGCCTGGTCGGACTTAGTCGAAGCAGTCAAGTCCGATCTATGAGGAAGGCCATACAGGACGGCGACGCAAAAATTTCGCGCGAAGGGCCCCACGGCTACGACGGAGATGAACATCGAGGAGAAATAGTCGCGGGAAACAACCCGGACGGTGGAGTGGACGGACGATTGGGAAGTCACGGAGGAAGAGCTGTGGGAGGCGATTAGAAGAATGGCCTCCCGCGACGTGGCGCCGGGTCCGGACGAGATCCCGGGCCGGATCTTGGGGGAAGCGATGGGGGTCATGGTTCTCAAACTTCGGTGCCTCTATAGGAGATATCTGAGGCAGGGAGTCTACAGCGGACGGTGAGGCTGGTCTTGCTCCGTAAAGAGGGTCGACCGACGACCTTACCGCCGGCGTACCGGCCGATTTACCTGCTGGACGATGTCGGCAAACTCCTCGAGAGAGTCGTCGCCGCCCATCTGGAGCGACACATGTCGGGGCAGGTGCCGTGTTGGCACGAAAGCCATCTGGTTTTACGACAAGAACAGGCGAGGGACACCTCCGTCTGGTCTCAGAATAAGCATGGCAGGGGAAGCTGTCGGAGTGAGATCGCGAATGAAGTATCTGGCCTCACATCGACAGCCAGTGGACGTTCGGGGCGCACTTCGACTCCCTGGTCCCGAACGTGTCGGCGGCGGCCAAAGTCTTGTGCGGCCTGCTGCGGAACATCGGCGGGGCTGGACTGTATGAGGGCGTCGTTCAGTTCGAATGATGTACGGGGCTCCGGTATGGGCGGACGATCTGATGGTGAGTCGCCGCAGCATCCTGTTCCTAAAAAAGCTGCACAGGATGATCGCCATCAGAATCGTCAGTGGATACCGAACGATGTCGCACGCGTCGGCGACTATTCTGGCCGCGTTTCCTCCGTGGGAGCTCCGGGCGTTGGCACTCAAGCGGAGGTATACCCACTTGAGAGCGCTGGATCCCAGGAAGGACGCGGCCGAGCAGGCGGCCACAGACGACCTGAGAACCGTCGAGGAGGATGCGTGGGTCCAGTGGCGGTCTCAGCTAATCAACAAAGGAGGTGAACATCGAGGCGTGGAGGAGGTCCTCCCAAGTTGGGAGACATGGAGGAGCCGCCGCGGTCTCCCGCTGACCCACAAGATGACTCAGGTGCTCACGAAACACGGCGTGTTCAGCGACTACCTGATGAAGATCGGACGCGAGGCGGCGGATATCTGTCACCACTGCATGGAGGGCAGGGACACGGCGCAGCACAAGCTGGAATTTTGTCCGGCATGAAAGCTGCTCCGCTACACCCTGCGTCTCGTCATAGACGAGAGATTGGCCTCATCAGTGATCGTGGAGATGATGCTGGGCGGGCCGCAGGAGTACGAGGCTGTCCGCTCCTTCTGCGAGCATGTTAGTATGCTCGTAAAGGAGCGGGCAGAGAGGGAGAGAGAGAGAGAGAGAGAGAGAGAAACTCTCACTCTTGTAGGGTAACGCGGTGGAGGTTGATGGCGGTCAAGCGGCTGAGGGCCGCTCCACCACCGCCCCCCTCGGGCCGCGACTAGCAAGGCAATGATCTTCCCTAGCGTCAAATTAATTTATTAGGGAAATTTGCAGGATTGCCTCGATCAAAAGGATGCGGGGAGTGCACCGGCAGTAATTCTCAAGAGGTCCCGGGGCACTCCTGTCACACGCGTAGGCAGGCCATCGTGGAGTTTTAATCGGTAAGAGTTCGACAGCTCAACAGCTGAGTGTCCATGAGGATTTCTCCACTACAAAAAAAAAAAAAAAAAGAAAAAAAGAAAAAGAAAAAGGTTGTTGCTTGTTACTATGCAGTGGGAGGTTGCGTGGGTGTGCTTCGCGTTGAAAATGTTTCCTTCCCGAAGTTGATCCTTTGCTTGTTGGGACTTGCTGCGTTAATGATAATGGTGGAGTCATGTAGCACTGTTTGATTGGAGTTAGGTGGGGCTGCTGTGTCACTGATGTGTACACTGTTTCATTTAACGGTTTAGTGCATATGAATCCGACTCGAAGGACCAAATGTTCGACCGTTCGCGGAGAGACACGGTACTTAGCGCCAACGAGAGTAGTAAATTCTCGTTACGATACGATAATCGATACTACGAATCAGTCGATCCCTTATTTCAGTTAAGATAATAGAGGTGGCTGAAATGATGATAACACTTAGTTAATAGGTTAAAATATATGCTTTATTTCAATAACCTTTAAAATTTAAGTATTTACGCGTGGTACGTATAGATATGTTTTCAGTGAAGTTAAGATGATGACTGATGAAAGAATGGAAAATCAGTCAAGACGTTGGCTGGTCTAAAAACGTAAAACCAGAAGCTTCCGCTCGTCTGCAAATATGTTAGCCATAAAATGGCACGATAAAAAAGAGGTTTTCATGATTTCAACAATACATACAGAAGAATTTGTGGATGATACCAAAACACTACAGTGCATAAGAAATTTTACAGAAACCATCTTGTATATAAGACTATGATAAATTGATGGGTGCTATAGACAGGACAGACATGGTCATCAACACTATAAATTCTACCCGCAAAACAACAAAATGGTACAAAAAATATTTCTTCCATATGATTGATATGTGCTTATGGAATTCATATTATCTATACAAATTGGAAACCAACAAAACAATATCAACTACAAAATTTCAACTGAAATTAATAGATCAAATTTGAAAGAAATATCAGAAAAAACATCCCGTCATCTTATTACACTCGGAAATAATTACTTATCAAGACTCAATGGAAGACATTTTCCTTCACTTGATGAAGCTACAGGAAAAAATAGATCACACGAAGTTGTGTTGTGTGTGCGAAAAATAATAAGAGATGAGAATTTCGTTATTAATGTCAAGAATGTGATGTTGGGTTGTGCGTGTTTCCATGTTTCAAAACATATCATATTAAATTAAATTATTAATAACTGTATATTATTCTTTCATTATTTTCAATCATTGATCAGACTCTTTACACCCACTAAATAAGTTTATATCTTTTATGTAGAAATTATAAGTATATTGTTTTAAAGAAAAGTCCCTTTTCTTTCAAGATAAATTGTCCACGCGCAATGTGTACACTTTCGGCGTGGCGTCCAGTTCAGTGTCGGCGTTACGGCGGACCGAACCGCCGTAGCGAAAGGATTAATATTCAATACTTATTATTACAGCATTATAGCGAATTTTTCCTTAACACTGACTGCCACGCCGAAATCACATGTTTCGCTCAGGACGCCACGGGAGTATTTTTATTATTCAAAGCATATAATGGCAAAATAATAATAAATTGAAGATGTAAGACAACATTGTTCCCCAATGGACCGTTTATTTTATTGGTGGCCACGGGTGACCACCATGGCGCCTTGGTAACAGTTGATAGCGACGTATTATAACAAGGCTTCGTTTATTTCAACAAACCATTCGCATTCGTAAGCAAGACGTCCAGAATATATTGTTGAAACGTGTAGAAGATATTAGTAAACGGTATTTGCTCATTCTATACATAATGATAAGGTATCTTCACACTTCTAACTTCAATTATACGATTATAAAGCAGCATTTACGATTATTTTCTAAGGTATGTTTATAATAATATTCGTAGATTAACCCTCAAAGATATGGATACAAACACAGCGCACCGTTAGATGCAAGATTTGTTGTCATTTATTTTTATTGATGTTCTAATAAACATGTTTAATTGTTCAATGGGCCACTTTTTATTTCAAAGTATCTCCTATTTATCGGTTATATTCAAAATGCCCTAACTGTCAATTTGCATTCAATTTTTACAATTGTAAGAAGTTCAAGCGGTCCGGTCACCAATGACCACCGTGGCGTCACAGGAGAAACTGTGGCCGGTCATATATGACCAACGTGGCAGTCAAAGTGTTAATCTGTTTTCTAACATAACAATTGAATGTCGAACGAAATTTTGAATGTCGATAAAAAGCGACATGTTATACGTGTGTGTATATAAATTGTAAAATATGTTATAGAACTCTATTATCAATAACAAATGTTTTCTATTACTTCATATAAATAAGATATAGGGTATAAAACTATAATTAAAAAAAGGAAAATACGAGTATAATGAGGGAAGATCCTAAACCTGCTGCTTTTTCACTCATTTTTTACAATTGTTTTAGATCATAATTATATTATAATAATTAATATTATACTTACTCATCAGGATACTTATCACTGCACATTACGTGTAGATCAATTTGTGCATACACTTTAGCTGGACCTGACATGCCTTTCTGAGGCATCAAAGTGATTACTATGTCTAATGGTTGCCATTTCCGTCTATTTTTTTCATGACGTAAATCGCGGAGTTCATCTCCAAAGATGCTCTATAAGAACAATAAACTGCCGATTTTAACAGAACTTAAGAATGACACATTTTTCGAAAAATATTTGACGCGTATGTTTTTTAGATGCCAGCATTTATGTAAGTAGCCTCCAAAGTTGGAGATTGGAAATATACTTCATGGGGTATCTTGCAAAATATTAGATTTAGGACACCTATACTCATGTAAACATTGCTCGTTTTTAAACAAGAAATTTAACTACGTAAACAACATTAAAAAGAGTATTTGTTTGTAAAATATAATAAAAATTATATTGTTAATTTATGTTGTAAAGTACTGATACATTTTCATGAAAATTTACATAAGGTACTCCAAATTATTGGCACAACCTGGATCTTTGTATAAAGTTCTTTGTAAATCTGTAAAGAATGTGATTCCCTATTTAATTTTTATGTAAAATATAACCGTCGACTCTAAAGTTTATGTATATTATAAATCATAAATTTTTAAAATAGTTATAATAAAGAAAAAAAAGTAAAATGCACATAAGGGTCCGTTTTCGGTGGAAAAAAGGCACACTTACGATCTTGTAGCATAAATTTATTATAACATTTTATTTAATATTTATTGTGCAATCCTTCCTTTTATAAGAACTTTCAGACGATTATACGTTGAATGTACAAATTTTTAGATTCTTCTTTTTTACATTCTTCAAGGAGTAGTTTCTCCAGATCTAGCTTAGACGTAATATAATGTAATAGGATTTAGGACTGAGGATTGTGAAGGAGTCATTAAGATATACGGCGTATTAAAAATGATCCATTGTCTAACAATATAAGTTGTGTGTTTGAGATTATTATCTTGTTAAAAATAATAATCTTGTCCTAAAAAATTTCATTTTTCCACACTTTTACTTTAAAATATTTAAATAATCATATTTGTTCATGGTATTTTCAATCAAAAGAAGCTCTCCTACATCAGATAAGTGCTTCACCATCCCCTTGTTTGATGGTTTGAACAATTTTTTTCATCTAATCTATTATTCGATTTTCTAACTAAAACCCGTTCGTCACATTGAAAAATAATAAATTTATTTTGGTCTCTATTTTGTGGGAATGCTGTATTTTCGTGCACATAATTAATAGCGAACTCTAACAATTTTTTTTTTTATTAATTTTGCTAATCCATGGTTTTCGTCCTGCAACTCTTAGTTCATATCTAATAGTTTTGAATGTTCTTCGAATTATTACTGGGTGCATTTCAGTGTTAGATTCGTTTTTTACTATCCCAGCTATTTCCGAGAATGTAGTTTTAGATTTTTTTTTTATTATATTCACTATTTTTTTTTCTTCTCGGTCTCTAAGCTTCTGAGGACGTCCGCTTCGTGTAGCATTTATTGGATCTTTTTTGCCAAAAAATCGTTTAATCACATTTCTCACGGTAAAATGACTTCTGTTAATAACTTTTCTTTTAACATTTAAAAGTTATTAACTTAATAACTTTAAGTACTAATTTCTATTTCTGCATAAGATTCTTCTTACTTGTATAAATTTAACACAATCTTTCTTTCAGCAGTTTTTCTTCTTTTTACAAAATATTCTAACTTTAATATATGACGATCAGTTTGGATGGAAAAACTTCCCGCGATATAACAAGTGTGCTAACATTGGAAATATTTAAGTAGAATACACGTTATAACAAATTTTTAAAGTACGTCAATATTTTTGTTTTACTGAAAATTTCAAAATTATTTCAGTTAAAATGGACGTGTATGTGTATTTGATTTTTTTCTTTATTATAACTATTTCTAAAATTCATGATTCATAGTATACTTGAACTTTAGAATTGACAGTTATACTTTACAAAAATATTAAATAGAGAATCACATTCCTTACAGATTTACAAAGAATTTCATACAAAGATCCAAGCTGTGCAAATACTTTTATTTGACATTGTATATAAACTTCAAACATTTTATACAAAATACATTTAGTTTTACCATATGTTTTATGTGCCAAAATATGTAATAATGTGCTCTGCGACATGTGAAAGCCATAAATATTAACATTAAATGTAAATACATAAAACATTGATCAGTACTCTGATATTCAAATCATACGAGTACTAGCTTTTGCTTTTAATCGTTACTTTAAACAAAAATTGAATTTTATTTCTAAACAAATCCATGTATAAATACATTACAGTACAGAGTCAAATGTACTTAAAAAGAAAATATGGATTCTGGTGAATTTTTATATTCTTAACTAACTACTTTAATGGCTTTACATAAATCAATTATAGCTTGTAATTTCCACAAAATAATCTAAACTAAATTTTCATGCTTAAACTAGAAGCAAAACTAGTAATTTTAAATAAGAACCAATAAATAAAGATGATTTATATTCATCTTCATTGTTTATGTTCTTTATTAGCTTTAAAGATACTTGAAAAATATGTTACAGAAATAAAGGCATTGATTTCAAAATATTTTTCCACATTAGTATACAAAACTATAATACAATTAACTATTCATTTTAAAAATTAAATTATCAAAAATTATTTATATAAATGATATTATTTAACTTCAAGTAAAGATCAAATGATTTCCTATCAGTGTATATGTGTGTGTATAATAATCACAATTATGTATGTTATAAATAATATATACAATATATAGACAAAAATTAAGCAGTATAAATAAAATTACAATTCAGCACCAATTATATTAATATAGATATATATTCATTCCCCAATTTTATTTGTTATAATGTAATTTTATTTCCTATATCATTTTAATCCATTTATGTTTACACTCATATTAAATTCGAACATATTCATACACTACACTCATCGGAATACATTTATATTTATTACACATCCTTTATTTAAAAAAAAAATACGAACAATTTGTAGGCATGCATAAAATACGAAAATCTGAATCTTTATCTATTCATAACTTATATAAAAAGTCATATAAAATTTAATTTACTAGAAATAAATGTGTATATTCCATTATGGTACAAAAAACATACAACATTAAATAAATAAATTTTTATCTATTTATATCATGACGTACCTTCAGAACCTCGATTTCGTTTTTCTGTCGATCTTTAGACGACTCACAGGACATATTTTCATTATTCAATTTTTAAATACTCTTCAAGAATTACGAATAACTTAGTTTAACTCATTGTTTAACATTTAACCTCAAACTTTATTACAGCGTTCAAGTGAAACTAAACACTAAACACTCACTGTTTAAATGATTTCACATTACTATTCACTGAAAATTCTGTTGAAAATATGATTCCACATATTTTTTATAACTTAAAAAGATACCAAATATAAATTCACCGATAATCTCATGTTTTGATTGTGTCGGTGTTAAACAAGTAGTTTAACTTAACGACAAGAATAAAAATACATAATACAACTGCTCAGTGTTCACCAATAAACCACAAAACATATAATCTTTTAGTAGAATATCGAGCACGTGATTACCGTTTCAGTATTGCGCGAAATTTGAAATATAATTTTTGTATTTCAATTATGTACATACATATATTATTAGATATTAGTAATTATAATTAATAGTTATAGTAATAATATGACATAATATTAAATCCAGAATATATTTTCAAAGTAAAGAACTAACGTTTTTTTACTCTATTTATGTAATTGTTGTGTTCGTATATTTATATGAATGGATATTTATGGAAATAAAAATTCATAATAAATTTATATAAGACCACATGAATTAACAAATAAATATAATCCTCAAAGTATTTAGAAAACACAAGTTTTAATTTTATTACCTGCACAAGAAAACAAATTCAATAGTATGAGATTAATTGTATCAGATTTCACCTATACTGTATATTAATTATGATTTAACTGTTGTAAATATGTATATCATTCTAAAATTAATTTTTGTAAAGTACTTTTTCATAAAATACAATTTGTAAAGAAAATAATTCTCAGTTTTACAATTTGAAGTTATAAGTGTTGATAATATTAATTTATATTTTAACAGTAATTTAATTTATGGTTTATAGCTTACATCTTAATGTATACATAAAAACTTATAAAAATATAATTACATTATAAAAACATGATGTTAATCATCTATTCGACATTAATCATTAACGACCAAACCTAACATAACACAACCTATCTTTCTCTCCTTCATTTTGTGGTATATGTAGTGTGACAAAAAAAAAATATTCTAATGTCAAGAATCTTCCAAAACTGTGTCCTCTTGTGCAAAAATAAAAAATCTAAAGTTTGAAACAAATATATATAAAAATTTTGTTTAATTTTATATCAGAACCCGAATGTATCACCATAGTGCGTTGGCAAAATTTGGATAACGATTGTTCTATAACGAGGTTGTGTACCTCGTCTGTGATATAATTTTTCCTTTTGTTTACATAAAGGTTGAATAGTCGTAGCAAAATGGTTCTCGCAGATTTAGGTCGTAAAATAACATCTGCGCTTCGATCCCTCAGCAATGCAACTGTCATTAATGAAGAAGTAAGTATTTCCACAGTAACATAACCTTCAAACTCATTTCTATACATCTAATTAAAATTGTAACATATGTTAATTTATGTTATTCAATAAACGTTACATTATAAACATTTCCCAAATATTTTCTAAATATAATAATTTCTCAATTTTATAAACTTGAAAGCTTATAGCATTCAATCTATTAAAAAGTCAAAATAATAATTACTAAATTAACTATTACTGTCGATAGGAATACCTCAACATTTTATACTATTATTGTATATTATGTTTATGTTATATTAATTTAAGAAATATTTATGTACATATTTATACGTATATATGTGTACATATATGTATTTATTTGTGTAATATTATTGTATTTATATGTATTGTTTTGGAGTAAAATATTGTAGATAATAAAATTTATATATACATGATTATATATCATAAATATGGTTTTTCTATTATAATTACATATTAGATTTGCAATTTATATGTTGAAAATATTTTTAATAAAGCAGTATTTTTATTTTTTCTGTGTATAAAATTTTTATAAAATAAAATTTATAATGTTTCAATACAATAAATATTTTGAACGTGTTGTCATAAGTCATGCACTTATATGAATTTGAAACAATGAATTTTTTAATAATTAAAATTTTTTTAATTAAAAGTTTTAATTAAATTGTAAAATCTCATGTTGGTTTACATATTTTATTGTATTTAATATTCAGATAATTAAATAGAAGATTACAGGATTGTATCATTTGTAGGTCCTGAATTCTATGCTAAAAGAAATATGTGCGGCATTACTTGAAGCAGATGTTAATATCAGACTTGTCAAAAAGCTAAGAGAGAATGTACGTCTTGTAATTGATTTTGATGATATGGCTGGTGGCCTTAATAAGAGGAGAATGATACAGAGTGCTGTATTTAAAGAACTTGTAAAGGTAAGTTGAATGATTTATTTATTTGAAAATTTATTATTCGAAACACTGAAAAATGATTTTCTTCTCTATTATTGTAATTAAGAAATATTGAAAGTATATTCAATTCATTTTGTTACAGCTCATTGATCCTAGAGTAAAAGCTTATCAGCCTATTAAAGGACGCCCAAATATAATAATGTTTGTTGGATTGCAAGGTTCAGGAAAAACAACTACTTGTACAAAACTTGCTTATCATTATTTAAAGAAAAATTGGAAAGCTTGTTTAGTTTGTGCTGATACTTTCCGTGCTGGTGCATATGATCAAATAAAACAAAATGCAACAAAAGCAAGAATTCCATTTTATGGAAGGTGGGTAATAATTTAAAAATTACTTGTTACTGTTCAACAACAAATTAAGTATAAGGCACAAGTAAATGAATTAGTTTTATGAGATATAGCAGTTTTTATTTTTATATATACTTTCTATGTATAGTTTCTAATTTTATTCCTTCAAATAATGGATAATTCTACAAAGATTTTAATGTTACAAAATAAATACTAGTGTAATAGGACAAAACAAATTTATTATTTAGTTATACAGAAGTTGATCCAGTTACAATAGCACAGGATGGTGTGGAAATGTTTAAAAAAGAAGGTTATGAAATTATTATCGTTGACACTAGTGGTAGGCATAAACAGGAAGAGTCTCTGTTCGAGGAAATGCTTCAAGTTGCAAATGCAATTGTAAGTAATTTAATAGTTCTTATCTCTTGCAAACATTTTCTGATAAACAAAAATTAGCAATAACTGATTTATGAAATATCTATGTCAATAAATAAAAATTGTTATTATTTGTAGCAACCAGATAACATAATTTTTGTAATGGATGCAACGATAGGTCAGGCTTGTGAAGCTCAAGCAAAAGCTTTTAAGGAACGTGTTAATGTCGGTTCTATCATTATTACAAAACTTGATGGACATGCAAAAGGTGGAGGTGCTCTTTCAGCGTAAGTTTTCATAATTTGTAAATAGTTTCTCTAAGTTTTCAAGAAACATGTTTGAAAAAGTTCTTTTACAGTACCTTCATGTACTTGCTTATTCATATCATATACTTTTCTTTAAGTAGTATTTAAATTATATTTATATTTAAATAATACTATGGGTAAACAATGTTTAATTAAGGATCAGTAATATAAGTAATGATTCTTAATTATTCAATAAAATGCAATTATAAAAGTGATATTTGTATTATTTATAAATTCTCCATAAAACAGTTAATACTTATAACAGAATGTATTATTTTATACTAGTGTTAAAAATCCTTTTTTAATGCAATCAAACTTAAATTTTAATGTAATATTATAATTGAATTTGGGGATCAAAGAAAATTTATCTTTGTAACTATTAAAGCTTTTTGATATTATGTAAGTATATTTCTATAGGGTCGCTGCAACACAAAGTCCAGTAATCTTCGTAGGTACAGGGGAGCATATAGATGACTTAGAACCATTCAAAACAAAACCTTTTATTAGTAAATTATTGGGTATGGGTGATATCGAAGGACTAATAGACAAAGTGAATGAATTAAATCTCGATGATAATGAAGAACTACTAGAGAAAATCAAACATGGACAATTCACTTTGAGGGATATGTATGAACAGTTTCAGAATGTTATGAAAATGGGACCATTCTCTCAGTTAATGGTAAGTTTTAGTTTCTTCTTTTTTTCTTTATCTATTTATAAATTTCTAATATCTTTAAAAAATTTCATCTAAATTTGTAAAGCGTAAAGAATGTAATTTATATGTTTTTTACTTATAATTAAAATATGCTATACACATATATTTTTAATAGAATATATACTTAAATATTTTTTACATAACATAAAGGGGATTTTTTGTTAAACAGGGAATGATTCCTGGTTTCAGTCAAGAATTTATGTCAAGAGGTACAGAACAAGAATCTATGTCAAGACTAAAACGTATAATGACTATTATGGACAGTATGAACGACTCAGGTAATTTTCTTTTAATTAAATTCAATTATATGTATAAGTTGATATTATTGAAATATGAGATTTCAACATTCATGCACATTGTTATATTTCTATGAATATTTTATTTGTGATAAACAAATATAAAATTTGTCAAAAATGTTAAGAATAATAGAACTCAGATCTTTCTGATATTATGTATTCTATAGCCATAGTTTTAATTATTTTTAAAGTAGTCACAGCAAATAAGTTTGTTGCATATAATTTATATGGATCCTTTTTTTCTCTTATATTGCTTATTTTCTTATATCGCTCAATGTATATTTTCAAAAGATATAATTTTTTAAAAATATAATATTTTATATTTTTTGATCATATTTCGATTATTTCTATATTTTTTTAAATGAGAGTATTATAAAAGCGCATATTTTTATTGCAAACAATAAGTTGAGTTTATAGTAATATTTTACTATACATAATGTACTCTTAACGTTATTTAACATATGAATTTACATTGTAGAAAAAATTGCTTTCAGCTATTTGTTTTGAATTAGTAAAAGAAATTGTTTCATCAACGAATCTGGGTTATATATTAACACAAATATATTTTATAATTATACATTCAAATAAAAAATAAAAAAATATTAAATAAACAAACATTTATAGAATTGGATAACAGAGATGGTGCAAAATTATTTAGTAAACAACCAGGCAGAATTATAAGAGTAGCACAAGGTTCTGGAGTG
Source organism: Bombus pascuorum (assembly GCF_905332965.1). Lineage (NCBI taxonomy): Eukaryota > Metazoa > Arthropoda > Insecta > Hymenoptera > Apidae > Bombus > Bombus pascuorum. The sequence goes on from NC_083492.1 coordinate 11,745,226, forward strand.
ACTGAAAAAGAAGTTAAAGATATAATTACACAATACACAAAATTCGCTGCTGTTGTAAAAAAAATGGGCGGTATTAAAGGATTATTTAAAGCAGGCGATATGTCCAAAAATGTAAATTCGATACAAATGGCAAAGTTAAATCATCAAATGGCAAAAATGATGGATCCCAGAGTGCTACATCAAATGGGTAAGTAATATTTTTATTAAACAGTGGTTAATAATTGATATAAAGTTAGCAAATTTTGAAAGGAATGTACAATTCATTGATTTAATTTTTATGTTCATTTTCATATTATTTTTTAACATATACATATTCGTAATTTATGTGTTTATGTGTATATGTATTGTGTGTCTGTATTCAAGTGTAACTAATCTTTACACTTCAAATATTTACATTGTAGCATATTATGTTTGTACTATTTGAATCAAACTAAATAAAAATAAATATATGGGTTTGAACATTAAAAAAAGCTTATCTACATATATTCTTATTATATTCTTAATATAATAATATATATAAAATCGCTACATTTTTTTATTTCATTATTAAAATTTTTCTTTTCACAGGTGGAATGCCAGGATTACAAAATATTATGAAACAATTACAACAGGGTGCAGCAGGAGGACTTGGAAATTTAATGGGTGGCTTTGGTGGAAAATCGTGAAAAAAGATTTGTTAGGCAATGCTTTGATTGCCTTTAATATAATTCTTTGTTAACCTATTAATTGCAGAAGACGATTTCATTCGTCATTCGAATAATAATTTTTTTATTTAGATATCCCCCATCTTCTATCTATAGTTTCATTTTTGTTACAAATAAATTATTGTGTAAACTATCGTGTTTACATTTGCAATAGCTAAACCTGACGTAATTGAAATCAAACTATCTTTATTATTAACTTTGAATTTCATAATTATAGAAGTTTCTTGTTAAAGGACAAATCATTTAATAAAATAAACATTATTTAGTTATAAAAAGAAGAATGAAGAACGGGGAAGAAAAGAGAGCAAAGAATTTAAAATTTATTACTCTATGATGATCTCTTCAAAATTTTTAAAAAGTTTAAGAAAAATTTTATGTTTACAGATCTTTTTCAATGTGAAAGAAATAAAAAAGTGATGTTCGTTACCATGTGTATATTTCTTACTTTTTATTCTGTTTCCTTTGTGTGTATGCTTCCTTTCATTTAATTCTTTGTTTTACACAGATATAGAGTCCTATTTACCTTAATACTTGTTAATATCTCACTTGTTTTTTATTGTAAGCAGAAATATCAGTGATCTGACCACACAAAGGCTGTTGCATATGGAGACTGACGTCCCATCCACTCTCCTTTTATGTACAGAGATTAATTCATTTTTAAGCAATTCTCTCTTTGGTGTGTATGCAAAACATTTTCATAAATTCCTGATTATCTTGCAAACAAAGAGTAAAGGAAGTTCGAAAAAAAGCTGGTGCGATAAACTAAGAATCGATATTAAAATATAAATTATTTTGATAAAATTTTATATTCTTATTTTTTAATTTCATTCTTAATTTTATATTCTATATTAAAAGTTTTAACTTGATAAAACGTTATAAATGATTTTTGTATTGTTATAAATTAATATTTAATTTGCATTAATAAATAAGTACGTAAAAGTTTATTTTATTTCGATGTTCACTTTACAAGAGTTCAAGTAAAAATCAGCTCGTGCGAATGTTTTTACTTTATCAGATGATTGTGTGTACATGCCACGCTTGAAAATCTAAGCCTAAAATCTCCCCTTAGCGGTATTATATATGGTAATAAGAAATTAATGGATTTTTGTAAAAAGATAGATTACTATTAATTAATATTAATCTGTGATATAGGAAGGAAGATTTGCAAAAACTTTCTGGTGCAGAGTACAATACAAAACAATACTCAAATCGAACTGAAAGACAACACTGAAAAGAAAGAAAATAGAATCATTATCAAAATAAACGAAGAAGCAACGTACAAGGTATTAATATAAATCTAATAAACTGAAAGAAGAAATTAAATTAAACAAAAACAGGAGGAGAGAGAAAAAATGGGAAGAAGACGCTAAAGGGGAGATACTGGAAATCTTAAGTTAGAATGAAGTATTGCCATCTGGTGGGAAGGAGATTTTATTTAAGTTAATATACCGGTAATTCTTACCAACTGATTAGTCATCTCATGTCATATCAATCAAAAATCTAATAAAGTGTCGAATAAAGGTAATTTTTGTATCTTGATATAACTTGAGAGTGGAATATCTCCTCTTTCTACCTCTTGTAATTTTAAAAATTCTATTTTGAATTATTTATACTCTTGTTTGGACATATTTAAAATAACATATTTAAAGATCATTCATTAGATCTAGCCCCATAAGCTAAACATTCGAATGCAGATTTTATATAAATTTTATCTTACGCCGAAGTTTAACTATATATATAATATAATACAGAAAAATGTATTGTTAATATAAGAGTGAAGAACTTTAGATGTCCTATTCACTCTGTCGTTGATATTCTTCATCTCATCTGATCATCTAATCGAAAGTAATCTCAAGATATTTTGTTTTTTCAGATCAGAGAAGCTGGTATGACCAAAAATTTACAAGGTGATAAAGTTAGTCGAAAGTTAACGATCTTTGTCGTGAAAAATGCTTTTTCCATTATAACATAACCGAATTTAATAATTTCTAAATTTTTATTGTAAATTTACGTTTTTGACAATTTATTACCACAATAATTACTATAATTCTTATATTTTTTACAAACTAAAACTATATACTTCTGAAGTATTAGTTTTTGACTTACGATTAGAACAGTGTTAATTTATATTAAATGCCAGTTTATGACAAAAATAGTTATACTATAGTAACCAAACGTCAAGTTGATCAGTGATAAAAAATGATTATATTGTAATGATATGTGCACATTCTGATTTCTATCTTTTCAAGTTAATGTCAACAATCTAATGTTAATGTGAGCAACAACAAACTTTAGGTTTTCTAAAGGAAAAAGAATTTATACAATATTTCAAATTGTAATAATTATATTAAAACGTGAACACATATAGAATGAAGAATGAAGATTATTTGTTTTTGTACTTTTTATTATTTATTGTATACTAAATAAATAATAAAATATTGTAGACTAATTGATGGATGTCATAGTGTTTCTTGACCGTCGCGTCGTTTAAGTTGCACGGACGTAAAATTCGACATATGTAATTTTTGTGATTACATATGCATTCATATACACTTTCATGTTACAGTACATTAAACGAAAGCTTGTCTGACTAAGTTCTAAGTTACGTACCATTTTCCATGCGCCCTTAGCACATTTTAGTGAAAAAAGGGTGGTTGATACCTAGACGAACATGAGGCTTCGAAATAATTAGAAACAGGTAACGGAAACTTTCTGAATCTTCTATTTTCATCTCATCTCTTATCGGCTACCGTTACGTAGTCTTTCATATAGATTTCTTACTTTCCCAAATTTGCATTCTTAAAATTTCATAACATAGATAATTTTTACACTATTTAACATACAATAATTACAAGAAAAGATGTTATGTTAATATAAAAAAATATAAAAAATGAAAAATTATTTATTCTACAGTCAGGAAACAGAAGATACCTAACATTTATACCAGACATGATAATGATATGATAAAATATACAGTTAAGTTGAACATTTAAATTATTTCCACTGAAAGTAAGAAATAATGATTAAGAAGGATTTATATGATATCAGAACACGCATCTGGCAAAGTCTCTCTAAGCTTGTTTAGAATGTTATTTCAAGATCATGATCATCTTCCTGCATATTAATATGATTTGTCTTTTGTAACGTGAAGTTATCTTACATGAAAACAACCGTTATACGAAAAAACTGTTGAATATCGTATTATATGTACATATGTATACATAATTATGTATACATAATTATGTATACATATGTATGTTAATTTAAATATTAAAAAATTTGAAAAATAGCATTTCTTTCAATAATACTTTTGTAAACTAACGATATAATATTAATTTTAATAAAATAACATTCAAAAATATAAAAAACAAGTTAATTTATATATATATATATATATTCAATAGAATATTTTCTAAATTTTGATACATAATATAGAAATTTGGATGTTACATCACGTATTTAAAGTTATAAAATATTAATGTTTGTGCCATTATTCATTTTTTTAAATATTTTTCAAGCAAAGTAGGAAGATATTATAGAACGGCAAGTAACAAAAATGTACATTAAATTTAGTTTTTTTTGCAAGTGAGAAAGATTTATTCAACAATCGAGAAGGTAATAGAAGAGTTTAGCTTGTAGGTATGTACAGGGTGTTCAAAGGTGATTTGTCTCGATCATTATAGCGTTATTTTACATCTCTGGATTGCTGAAGATTTGCAAAAAAAGTAGCCGTAAAATTGACCTTGACCTTGTCAGTCAATCTTGGGAAGAAACTTGGCTGGAAAGTAGAAATGCGAGTGATGCTGCTTAAATAGCAGAAAGGAAAAAAAGAAAAAAGAGAGAAAGGAACATATGGGTTATATGGGGTATAATGATGGATTTAGAGTATCTAAGTATGTGCGGCAATAGATGCTACCTCGGACTGCAAAATGTAGGTAAACACATTTGAAACGAAGTGAATTCGGAAACCAATGACACTTTAACGTTTCATTTTTGAAAAAGCGTTTATGGTACGACCCATGATTCTTTTGCAATTTTATATCTTCATAATGAGCAGACTACGATCCAGTAAACAAAAGAATTGTCCTTGAACTTCGAGATCATGGTTAATTTTGCGACTACTGCGTAAAATAACGTTACGATGATCGTGACATATCATTTTCGAACACCCTGTATATGTATAAAGATAAGAAAAATCAAGCAAAAGATTGCGGAGGATGGACTTCGTAAAAAGTCACTTATTTTAAAAGTCAATGCCAAGAAGCGTTCGACTATACGACACATAGGTATATATATGTATATGCATATACATATATATACATGTATATGCACACACACACACACACACACACACACACACACACACACACACACACACACACACACACACACACACACACACACACACATATGTATAATGGATATTTTACATATAGCAGACAATAGTTTGAAAAATGTGCACCGAGATGAGTCAACATTTAAAATTCATGGTAATAATAGAGAATAATGTTTAAAATTGACAAAATAGTCATTCTTAACTAATGTAATATGTTAATGACGAATAAATATACATATATGATTTAATAAAAATTTAAATTTTGTGAAATTAGTACGGCTACAAATTGTTAACATGAAAGAAATATGTAATTTTTTTTAAGAATATAATGTACCTAACGTAAAATCGGAGAATCATCCAAATCCGAAAGGACAGGACTGTGTAAAAATAAATAAATAAAATAAATAATTATAATTGCTATATTTGTTAGAAATCATAATGTTTCTATCATCATAAAATTATGTAATTAATATATTGATTATATTAATTATGTAATTAATATAATGAGAATTATTTCTAACAATAAGAAAATACAATAATTTTATATTCATATCTTAAGAAAATGAGAATTAATAAATACTTACTAATAATAAAAATATTATCATTCATAAATAGTATAATAAATTTTGACAATAACTTATTTCTTTTATGTTTGTTTGCATTCTAGCTGTTGCAAAAATGTAAGACATAAAAACAGATTTAACTTGAATTTTATTATTTATTTACTTATTTTATTGTACACATGTACGTTAACGAAAAGCAGTAGTCGTTTCATCCGAATATTATATACTTTGTGCTTCTTCTAGAAATCTTCTAAAAATTACAGTATCTTTTCATTAATTACGGAAATAATTCAGGTTTTTGACTAAAGAAAGTAAGCGCATAAATATTTAGTTTCTAAGTGAATTAAGAAAATTCTATTTTGTCAATTGTAAAGAAATTTTCGAAGAAGATAGTTCAAAGAAGGTGGGCACAAGGTTGCAATTGCGATTGGGATGGTAGGGAGATATTGAAGATTGGCGAATCGATATAAAAGAAGAACGAATACTAAAGCAGCGCCAGTTTTATTAACTTTCTTTTAGGTATCACGTGGAAAAGTAAATTCCATTTAGTGAATCGTACTCATCACATACGGATCTACCGAATAAGTAGGTGCCATTGTTTCTAATCTTGATCTACTTTTGAATTTTTAATTTTATTTATATAAATCAATGAAAATATAGAATTATAAAAATTTGGCTATTAAACTAATATTCAAACTTTTACCAAAGTTATTTGCAAAATTTATTGGTTTACAAAATTTAAAAAAATAGTCAATTTTTTATAGTAATATTCTGTACAAGTAACATAAATTCTAAATCATGAAATATCTAAAGTACCTTAATTATTACATTGAAAATAAGATTTATCTGTTTTCCATTTAAAATAATTATTTTCCTTTCTTTTATGCTATTTTGTATTTTGTGGTTAGTGCCTTTCTTTGTTATATTAGTTCTCTGTATATAATTTTTTCATTATTCTTTTTTTTGTAATTCTTCATCGTTACTTTGTGTAATTTGTTTATCCGTGTTTCATAGAAATATCAACGTCAACAAATATCTCATCACGTTTTATACATTACAATTTTTTAGTGTATTTTTTATATAAATATCACTTTTTTCTTCATCCTTTGGCAAAATGAAAGCTATTTATCGCTATCTTCTGTAATTTATTTTGACAGATATGTTATACAGATTTAACAACAAATTATAACGAACATATAAATTACTAACAAATTTTTTGTTACATTGTTCATTTAAAGAATATTATCGTCGATTAATATACAATATTTTATTTATTCAAAATACTGATATACGTTCTTTTTAATTAGAATTATTTTATAAGAGAATTGTTTATTTTTAATACACATACGGAAATTTCAGGATGAACAAAGAAACACGACATGTATATTTTTCTGAATTTTATTTTCGTAAATGATTATTAAGTATAAGGTAAAACTAAAAAATATAAATTTATAATCAGCAATGAATGTGCATAAAATGAAGATATTCTACGTTGATATATTTGGTTGTGATAATTAATAATTAATTTGTTAAAAAATGATACATATATATATATATGAATCTTACATTATGAATCTTAGATCAAAACTTTGAACGTCCGTGACATTTAAATCTTTTGGTTACACCGGTTCTAGTTGTAGGAATCGAGCTTTCAATTTTTGTGATAATTTTATAACAACTACATTTTTATAAAAATAATTACATTCTTTATACACGTTAATAGATTATAAATTAGTGAGGAAATTAGCTTTCCGATATAATTTTAAACAAAGAAAACTTTTGGAAATTGAAATTTATTTAGTTTCTTGTAAATTATTCATATTTATGTACATAAGTTATATTACAACATATTTGCAAATATCCGAAAAGGATATTAACGAAACTCCCCATCATCCATAGAAAGCAGATCCTATCAAATTGAAGAGATAGTTTAATATATTTGTATTTGTTTGTTTATCAAAAAGATTATAAAATTTTCTAAAATAGTATCTATAAATAGTAATTGCTAATAAAATAGACGAAGAAATAACTACGAGGAAGGGAGAAAGGGAGATAGAGAGGCAAAGTGAAACACTCTCGAGGTCGACGAAAGAATGACGTGAGCTCCAAAATATCATTCTTGGAATGTAGGACATTAGAAAAGTAAAAATCAAGAATCTCTGTATGTGTGTATTCCTTTCTCTTTCGATCGAGACGATGTGGCCTGGATCAGCTATTTCCGGGTGATGGGTCTTCCTTTTTCCATAAATTAAAATTAATGCTTTTCACCACTTTGCCCAAACGTCAGCATTCTTCTACATATACAACATTTTCTTCGTATTTAGTCATGAAACGTGTCAGTCTTCTATATTTACTTTCAATTTTCTTATTCTTCTTCTTTTCTTATTCTTCTTTTCTTCAATCTCTTTTATCTTATTGCATTTATTTATTTTTTTTTTGTCTTCATGTTTATGTATTTTATATGTAATTAATTTTAACTCTATTTTGTCTTTTATAATGTTAAAGTATCTTGACTAAAGATTACAATTTTTTGCTCTCTTACATCGCTCGTTTTATAATCTTTACAGACATACATAGGAGAAACACAAAGAAAGATGCTTGTCAGGTCATTAATATTTATTGCTATTATTTTTTCAACAAATGGATTGCCCTACTCGCCTCAAACTAAAACTCCTTACACAGGTCTGTACATTTGATATTTTAATATTTATGTAGTTCTATGCAAACTATTAAGGAGATTTCTCCACAGAAGATCAGCTTTCTTTCCTATATTTATACGCATTTATTTATTCAAAACAAAAATATTACTTTAGAAATTGTCGTATCGATCAATAATGACTTATTAAATGATTTTCTTATACATAGCTATGTAAAATCTAATATGAAATACTAAAAGCATAACTTTCTTGAGTATCTTTTTTTTTTGGCCAATTGTTTTGGTATTTTTTTCAGTTTACAGAGAAATCTCGTCTTTTCTCGTATTAAATCACTTTTAATTAATGTTAATTTTTATTATATGAGATGAAAGTTAAGTTTTGTATTGCTGTTGTTATCAATCGTCTTTTTATTTATATAGTATATCAAAATTCTGAACAAAAATCCATATTTCAAATTCCCGAACAACAAGAAGTAATATTTCAACCTCCTGAACAACAACATGTGATATTTCAAACACCTGAACAACAAGAAGTAATATTTCAACCAGAGCAAGATGGTGTAATATTTCAAAATTCTCAGCAAGAGATGATATTTGAAGATCCTAAAAGAAACACCAACCAAAAGCAAGCTTATCGAGGTCATTTTGCTTCCAATGATTTAAAATTCGCGGAACGGGACACTGATTTTATAATTAGCTGTATTGGATCGAATAGAATTTGCGTTAACAAAAAAGATTGTGTAAATGGTTATATTCACTCAAGTAGAAGCACTACTTACTCTTCATCCATCAAGGTAAACTTATTTGTACTTTTTCAAAATAGTACTACTAGCTATAGTATGATGCAGTTCATTTAAAGAATTCATAATTGTTATTTTAATTACAATGCTTTCATTAATCTAGTAGAAAAAGTTGGGATACAAATATTCCTGTTTCTTTCTTAAACGTTATTCCGTAATCTTATTTTTAATAATAACGTGATAGGTCGTTTTCTTATTGCTTCAAAAATATGAGAAATTTAATTTTAGTCCATTAAAAGCTTTTAAACAATTGTACAACCATATTTTTCGTAACAGATTTTAGATTTTACCTGCGTCAATCATTAACAGATGTCATTTTCTTAACATTTCTCTTAATAGGATGAACAATGCAGGGTACATGATCAAGTTTGTTGCACGATTACAAAAGAATTTGAAAGGAAATTGAAAACGTCTGGCAAAAATGTAAAAGATAATTTTAATAATATAAATTATCAAACTGAGCAATCATCCATAAGCTATAACCAGGTCGCAGTAACTAAAGAAAGGAATGTGCCAAATATTTTTGGATCTTCTATACAAAGTATATTAATTTAACTTTCCATTTATTATACACAATTGATAACTATAATATGCAATAACAGCTTATATGTAATTTTAAGCTTGATAGTGGCTACTACAACATATACAACGAACATACATGTACATATATGCACAATACCACATATGCATATGTACACGATATAGAATTTTACAAATTAGATTTTAATTAATGAAGTATTTTTTACAGTAACTTAAAAAAAATATATTGCGAGATTATTAGTACAATCCGCTATTCGTTTAGAAAATATTTACTGTCCAACGTAACTAAGAAATTCAAGAAAATAACAAATTTTATATCTAGTACAATATAATAAACGTTAAAGATAACGTGCTTATAACGACATTGCTGAACAGGATCAGATACATCTTAAAAAAGATTTCTAACTAAAAAACCATCAACCTTAATGCGTTCCATTTCTATTTCGAAATTCTGTCGATATAGTTGATATACTAAAATGCTCAAACTAGGATTGTCGCTATCCATATTTCTCGAGAAAACAACTCGTAACATGTTATAGCTTATTCTATATTCATAGTTTTCTAAATGTTATGCAACCAAAGAATACCTATTTTAGCAAATCGTATAAATTATTCAATTTCTTAATTTTCTGGTTGCTAAATAAAATAATTGGTATCATTAATATTAGTTGTAACGCAATGCATGAGATAACATAATACTACTAGGGAATATCTTATTACGACAACAATTTAATAACATTCTTCATTGAAATATCAAAATATTTAGGCGCTTTTGCAATTCCGACCCATATACAGCTTGGATGTGCAGCAGCGCTTATATGTGTTGAAGAAAAGTTCTGCACTATAGACGGAATGATCAGTCCAGAGCCTGTTATTCTGACGGAAAAGCAACTTCTTCGACGTGTGCCAATGAGTGTGAGTAAAAATTACCGTGAGTAAAAATTACCGATTAAAAATACCGCGAATAAAAATAACAAATATTCAAAATGTAGAGTTCACAACGTCCAGTCTTAGGGTGCCCTCAGGCGTTCAATAATATTGTCAATATTTCAAGGTTTTCAACGAAAATACAACTTGTCAACAAATATTGACAATATTGTATTGATAATACATATTGATTTTTTTAGTTGAGAACCTTGAACATATTGAACATATATTGACAAGATATATTGATAGACCGAGGGCACCTTTGCAGATACAATCGTATTTTCATGACTTCAAGGAGTTATAGAAAAAGATTAAATATCAAATAGAGAAATATAATACGATACATATAAAAATAAATTTTGCATAAAAATTCTCTTGTCAAAATATATCTGTAAATATATTTAAAATTGAAATATACCGATAGACGCATTGTTTTAAAATTATATTTGCAACATAGTGATACATATGTACTACTATTATATTTCAGTAAATAGAACACCGATGCAGTATAAAATTTTTACTGATTTTAAAATTATTTTCGAAGGTAAAAATATGTGGTAATATTATAATAATTGTATTATAATATAAATAAACAGTACTCATTTGGATATAAGAACATTGAAAATACAAGTAAAAGATTTACTAAAGAAATAATCTTTACTAAATATAAATTAATAAATCTTGAAGTTTTTAATTTAGGCACAGAATATTTGAAAATTAACATTTTTATTGAATTTTCGAAACTCAGCTTACAAGAAACGTTATTATACTTGTTTATAGAGTTGCCAAAATCCTAATAATGGAATAATTGGCAAATGTTGTCGAGATCCAAACTACGTAGATCCTTGGCCAACAGGGAATCTTCCGGCAAATTACTCCGGTGGATTTGACGAACAAGGATTTCCAACGTTTATGAATGTTGTAAAAGTGAAACTACCCAATGCATCTGCAAAAACTACTAAAATACCTGCAAACAATCGCAATGTAGAGTATTCTAAAGAAGTTGAGCCCATGTTAATACCAGAAAATTCTGATATTTCTGCGAAAAAAGTATTTTTAGTTCCTCCAAATACGGACACAGATGACAGAAGTGGTTTTGGCACGCCAGAAACAAGATTAACATGTGGTATTAGAAATAAGGTAAGTGTCAGTAAATGCGTGTCAGTAAATGCGACAAATTCTACTTCCTTTGTGCTAATTTTTATAGTAAAATTATCAAAACCGACTAAAAAATCAAATAGCTGAAATTTATATAATATAGAAATAAAAAAAATTATAGTAACAATGTAAACCGAGTCCCTTTTCATGCCCGGAGGGCTGAGAAAATAAACTATTATTCTTACTATTATTATTATTATTAAATAGAAACAATAACTGTATATAATTTTATACATATACATATACATATAATTAAATATACAATAATGTTATGACGTTATCATCGAAGGGCAGTGCAGTACGTGTCAGAAACAAGCTATGCTAAACTCACAGAATTTCTTACCAAAAGCTTTTCTTACCGAATTTCTTACGGGAAGACTTCTCACTACAGTAAAACTCGAAACACAAATTGATAAGATTTATGAGCTAGATGGCGTCATTTAAATGTCAGGTGACTCAGTGTACACATACAAAATTAGAAATATTTTTATAAGTACACATTCAGCTTGTTTTTGTAAACGATTAGTGGTAGTTTTTATATTTTTGTGTTTTCAATATATTTCCACCTTCGACAAAATAATGCATCGCACATAAAAACCATATATTTTTATTTTTATAATTATCAAACCGTCCCCTTGTCTCTTCTAATTTTGCTATGAACGAAAATTTATTTTCTACGTTACAAAATATTTTTATTGAATTATCATTAAATTGTAATATCTACATAAATTATCACAATGTAGAATACTTTTATTATATAAGCATATGCCATAAGATGTAGAAGCAGTATATGTAGAATGTATTCCTATTTCAATTTCCTGTGGAAATGAAATAAAATAAAAGAAGAAACTTTCTCATTTTTATGCGAACTCTTTCGTAAATGTACAAGTACATATGTATTTATGCATACTACATTACAATAATACAGAGAACAATAATCGGTGTAATAAAACGTTCGAAAAAAATTAGGATATCGATAAAACAATTTAACATATTACAAGTACGTTATTTATTAATATAAGAAATTGAAATATGCAACAATATGAAACAATTAACATTCTGAATATGAATAAATAAAAAATGTTCTTAAAAAGATTGTTCTCTGTTGTCAGGTATTAAAACAATCGCAAGAAACGGACTCCAAAACAGTTTTTGCAGAGATTCCATGGCAAGCGATGGTTTTACATTCAAAGGAACGGAAAATTCTCTGTTCTGGTGTCCTAATTGGAACTCAAGATGTATTAACAGCAGCTAATTGCATCTACGGGTAAGCATACTAAACATAAAAACAGTCAATAATAATTCATATATCTTTCTTGTATTATTTTCCCCAGAAGTGTCAGTTTCACTTAAAAATTTTGTTGAGATGAAAAATAGAAGAAATACAAAAAAATAATATTTTCATAAACTAATAAATATATATATATATATACATTCGTTTTACTTAAATTTTTAACTTCAATTTATTGATAAAAATGAAATCTGTCAAAAAATCTCAATCTATCGTCTATTTTCGATAATTTAGCGATAATTTAGCGGGAATTTGGTACTACAGAACAATATCTCAATTAAACATAGGTTAACTTCATCATAACTTACAAATTACACATTAGAAACGGTGCAACAAATAGATACTGTTATGTAGTATATATATATATATTATATAATATATTATATTATTATATTATATAAACTTCTATAGGCCACTATACATCTTAACAGAAAATTAGCGAAAGATTGAATATATATAGATTCTATAGATATTCTATATATTCTTCAAATATTCTATAGATTTACAAAAACTACTTAAAAGTATTCATAGTAGGAAAGGACAAAAAATTTTCCAAAAACGGATTCGTGAAGCTACTCAATAAACAGTAAAAAGTCATCGAAAAAAAGGAAGGCGTATGCATTATTCAATAAAATGCAGATTTTATGAATCATGAAAATATTTTATCTTTAAGATTTTTTTAAATTTCGTAACGACATTTCCGAACGATCCACCCACAAAATTTAAGCGAAGAATTTAGCATAGTTACCATATTTGGAAAGGTGTACGCAACTTCTTATTAAAATCTCTAAGAATATAAGAACATAAACAAATGATGTAACCGAAGATACTTACAGGCATTTAAAATTTAGATACATTTTTAGAACTATTATCAAAAACATGACCGAATATTACAACATACTTTTATTAAATAAAAAGTATTTTTTCTATTACAAATAGTTACCTCTTTCGTGGTACATGGATATCGCGTTTTCTGTTGCAAGTGAAATTTATTTTTTATAGTAATTATATTTATTAAGCTTTATTATTTTTTGCATTTGATTATTTAATTTTAATATTACTGTTTGTAAGACATATGTAATTAGCTTAGAATAAACTGTTATCATTTTATTTTCTTCACCAAAATGTTTTATATTATTATTCAAGTCTGCTGCCGGAAGATGTTTTGATAAAATTGGGAGAATGGAAATTGGGGTACGAATTAAAGCATGAAGAACCATTACCTTTCCAAATCATCAATGTATCATCGATCAGTATACATCCTTATTATGAAGGAAAACCTGGAGAATACGACCTCGCAATGTTGCATCTCGAAAATTCCATTATTTTTGATCGTCATATAAGTCCTATATGTTTGTCTGATTCAAAGCATTTACTGCAAAATAATAAATTGTGCATTGCCACCGGTTGGGGAAAGTCCATTCTTCAAGGTAATTAAGCGAGGAATATCGTCTATTATATTTAAATAAATAATTTACACGTAAATAGAGATTTAAATATTGTTTATCATAACAATGTTACTTTTTTCATAATTCCGATTCTGTTTTCCAGTATAGTCTTACATAAAAATTTTATTATTTTTGTATACATACATATACATATATGTACAACAGTTGTATATTATTATGATTATATTTATTTTTGAGAATCAAGATAATCCGGAAGTTAAACCAAATTAAATGATTAAGTACATAAATATTTCTGTTTTAGCACACTATGCTGGTGCAATCATGCATGCAATTAGCATGAACATACTATCCATAGAACGTTGCAAGGATGTGGTTTTACTAAGCACAAATCTTGGAGTTAATGTTACAAGTGAGACTATCTGTGCTGCACCCAAAGAAGAAAAAAATAATATTTGTGACACAGATGTTGGAGGACCTCTTGCTTGTCAAAATGAACATGGTGTTTATGAATTAAGTGGAATTTATAGTCGAGATACAGGATGCTATCCATCAAATCAAGTAAGATAATGATATTATCATATAATACTGAAGATATTACTATTCATATCTACATTAATGTTAGATTATAATAATAAAAAAATAGAAAAAGATATGTTTCCAATACTGTTTTTGTATTTTTGTGTTTGTTGATATAATTACTCATATTAGTTATAGGAATCAATTAATATTCGAATATCATATGCTACTTTTATATTAAATTAATAAATCAATCTTAATAAATTTTATTTATTTTTAAAATTAATAAATTTTAAAATCAGAAATAGATAAATACAAATTCTCTGTTTTATATTTCAGGTTGCTATGTTTGCTTCATTAGATGTAGCATGGCTAAGGAAAATCATGTCCAACTCTACAGTTGAAGAAAACAAAATAAATGTCAAATATGATGCAAACAATGAAAATTCATCGTCAAGTGATTATAGGAAAAGCACTTTGGTTACAAATAATCAATATCTACCTCCACATTAAAAATTTATTGACTAATATTTTTTGTCCTTAATATTTAATACTCTTTATCTTTTTGTATTATATAATAATTATTAATAAAATTGTTATCCTTGGGAAGTATCTTAGCATAAGAATTTACAATTACATTTTATTCTACTTTACAAATTACTGTTAATCTTATATATTGGGTAATAGTTTTAGGAAAAAAATAAAAAATTAATTCTGTAGCTGTTTGAATTAATACATTACAATCCTGTCATCAGAATCACCTCTAAATCGATTTACTAGTAATTTAATATATTTTGAATGACTAAGTGGACATTTGTTTCTTTGCTTTTTTACAAACTTATATAATGTGTATGAATTTCTATACAGGATAATAGATATTTCTAATCTTTCAAAAAATAGCTTATACCATTACTCAAAAGTTTTTCTCATGAAGGAATATGTTAAACTGTATTGGTCTGCTTAATCGACACCATCCATAAATTTTAAGTAATATAGAATATTAGATATTTCTACAATAATTTCAGTACCATCCCATAGTATCCTTTTGACAGAACTTGTTCCACCAATGTCACAATTTGCCAACATTGCTGTAATTTGCTTATTTTCCAAAACCAGGATCAAAGTATATTTCCTTAACACTTAGCCAACTGAACAGAGAGATCTCCCCTCTGTGAAGAACATCACTGGGTGACCAAATGAGAAGATCATCCTTTTTGATTTTAGCAACAAGTTTTCATTTTGTTGTTGTTATTATTATTAGTTATTGTTTACCTGTAATTGTTCCCAATTAATTACATCATTTTTTCTGCTTTTATAAAGTACAGTATATAATAAAATACACTAATTTAGTGATGTTAAAATTAATTAAAAAGCTACACTATCAGTTATGACTAAATAAAGTTATAATCGAATGATGTCACATTGTAAAAAAATATTAAAATGCATTATGAATTTTTAATTTCACGTTCAAGTCGTGTTATATATCTTTAATTATCTTTAATGTTTTTAATTTTACCTACATTTTTTTATACTTTTAGTATATATTTTTAATTTGATGTTTCATATAAACAATATATGAAATCGTTAAATAAAATTATTACCGCAAAATATAATTAACCACAAATAATTTTTAGACTTCTTTGTTTTTTAAGTAGTGAATATTAGTTCTTGATATTTGGAAAAATGCGCGGTGGACAGCGTATAGGTTAGCTTGTCCGAGGGCGGTGGAAATAGCTCGCTCTGGCGCGCGCGGTTGGCTAAATGTTAAGATGCTATTATAGATATTTCATTCTACTTTATCTTTTATGGCAATCTTTTTCTATTTGTTTGAATACTTCCTTTGAATTTGTTTGGTTAAATAACACTTCATCTTGTATAATTTTTTGGGCAAAGAACAGCTTGTATAATAGTCACTGAACATACGGTGTCCTTGAGAAACTGGGGCTTTATCTAATAGCGTTTTATACAAGAGTAAAGAAATTCTAGTTGACACTGGAAGATCAATTCTTATCAATTGTTCTGTCGAAAACAGACTATTATTAAAATACCACAATACTCCAAATGTATCTTGTTTCAGAGTCTATTATTATTTTTATTTCTTATTTTCCATTTGATTGGCTCTTCTGGGTTCTAGGTAATAAAAGAAACTGTCCCTTTGTATTCCACAACTACAGAGATATTCTCACCCGGCACAAAATAAAGCAAAAATTTTAAGTTTATGTATTTCAAATAACAACTCAGCTCTTCCCTGCAAACAAGTTCTTATGCTTCCATCTTCCTTTTGAAACTGTCATCAAATGAAGCATCCAAAAAATTTGGATGAACCTATCCTAGGTAAATGTATTAAAAGAAAAAATCCGACTGATATCATTTGTTAATCAATATCCTTAAATATTGGAACCGATGGCATTGTACCTATATGTATAATTACTCCAATGGGAGTCCATAGATAAATCTAACCTAAACCTAAGCGATATCTAATCCACGTCAAAGAGCACATAACAATCCTTGTCTCGAAAACTAAAGCCGAGCAACAGTTATATGTATAGGAAAAAGTTGTCCAAAATCATGATCCTGATAACATATTTGAAAATCATTGAACGATTACTATAATAATTATAATAGTTTAAAATATAATATTATAATAATAATAGCAATAATAATAATAATAATAATAATAATAATAATAATAATAATAATAATAATAATAATAATAATAATAATAATAATAATAGAACAATGCTGTACTATGAAATTTAAAAGAAACGACTATTTATTTTAGAGTGTTTTCTCTTTATATACAAAACAGTGACTATTACTACAAGGTACAATATAATCTGTCTGGTACTTATAACAACTACAAACTACAAACTGCAACCTATCATTCTTTCCGTCGGTCTTAGTTACAAAACAAACGTTAGATATCGAACCGTTGCTTTGCCTACAAGAAAATGTAAAACCAGCTATTGTCGCCTCTCGATTCTGGAGTGCAAAGAATTACTAATAAGAAATACTAATCAAATACGTAAAACAGTTTAACAATAAACGACCGAAATTATGATAGGAGACATTGTGACACATTGGTAGATTAATATATATATATATCATAACTTGGATAAAATGTATATATTTATATGTACCATCTTAAATAAAGCTATATATGTAATCACTATTGTAATTTATCATTGGATATTGATTTTTTAATTTACTAATTTAAACCTTTTTATTATTAAAAAATCCAAATTTTCTTATCTTAACAACATTTCATTTCTTTATAATAATATTTTATGGATTTAGAAACCTGTCTTGTACATATATATGAAAACAAAATTTGCAAATATAGTATTTACAAATAAGTAGCGATTAAGTTAAATATGCAGTTAACTGTGCGTTTAATTGAAATAATATGCACCAATAGTTTCAAACTTCATTTATACTTCTTAAATTCATACTTTCAGTGGCGCCAATTTGGTGCAACTGTGTCCACTTTTGGTACTAAAATATTGAATCCTTTTCCCTGCTATCATCCGACACAACATCTATTCAAAAAGACGTTCATTTAATGACGAAAATCATGTACCTGTAATACAGGACGACGAAAGTTTGAAATACTTAGTAAAACATTAATTCTACTTTTCGTATCATCGAGTAACGCTACTATTAAACATGGATAAAAGAAAGATGTCGTGAGTACTTTACCACCCTTGCCTAAACTTTTGCGTTTTAAATTATTTCTTTACTTTAAAAAAATTACGTTGTTTTATTTCAATGGAAATTAACATAAATTCTTCCACTGAATTTGGTGCATATATTTTAGGAATTAAAAATCTTACAAAATTAGAAAATTCTAGGTTATTCTTCTACTCATTCGTGTATGTTTTAATCTCTATTTTTTATTTACTTTTTATTTTAATTTGTTTGCTTTAACAAAAATAAAAAATGATAATTCTATCAAATGACAGTTTATTCTATAACGATAAAAATGTATATTTACTAGGTTAATTTGTTGATTTGTGCATACTATTTCAACATAAGTTTGAAGATGACTGTCATTAAAATTAATTTAGTATTTTATCTTCAGAAACGTCTTATACTTAACCAAATAAATTAATTTATTTAAATTTTAATATGAAAATTGAATATTAACTGCAACTGTCAAATTTGCAAAATATTTCTTGCACATTTGTAAAAATCAATATAGTGAAATAAAAATTTTAAACAGTGAAGGAAGTACAGGTTTTCTAGTATCAAGAAAAATTATCTGTTTTAAAATAAATAATAACTCATATCCTAATTAATTAAAATCTTTTAAAGTATATGTTAAATACTTTTTTTATAAACTCTTTTATACAATTAGATTAATATATTAATAATAATATGATATTTCTATGACAAGAACCTGGACATTTTTAAATATCTTCTTTATTAAAATTAAATTTCTATTACATAAATATATTATTTTATAAGTAAAAAAACTATATATGTCAGACTCTTTTTTTTATTATTCTATGGTATATATGGACTACAATAAGTTAATCTTATAGTCTAAATTTAAACATTTTTCAATGTAATTTTGAAAATATTTGCTAATTTACAAGTTATGTTTAGGATAGAAATTGATAATTAATTGATTTATTAACATCTTATTTGTTTTAGGACAGCAGGAGATTCCCTGTATCAAATATTAGAAATTCCAAAAACTGCCACCCCTGAAGAAATTAAAAGGACTTATAGAAAGTTAGCATTAAAATATCATCCTGATAAAAATCCGAATAATCCAGAAGCGGCAGATAAGGTAGAGTTTGATACGATGCATTAGAAAAGATTAATATTAATTATATCCATTTTATTGTAATAATCTTTAAGCATCTGTTTGACACTTATTTTATTTTAATTTGTCAGTAAATTGCAATCTTTTATATTTGTATGAAAGCAATTTCTTCTTACTTTTCCTATTTTAAGGAGAAATTGCATCTTTTATAGTTTAGTTTGATTCATTTGCTTCCAATTTCATATAATTTCAACTTTTAGTTGTAAGAACAAGTATGGAATTTAACTTTTAATAGAGATGTATATCTTGCTTTTCATATAATAGTTCTATAATTTCCTTAAAAGAGTTCATGTCTGTTCTATAAATTGAACAGTATTCAAATATATTGTCGTAGAACTAAATATGATAACATTTGTTTCCATCCAACTATGTTTTAAAGCCTATTATAATGATGTATGCATATTTAAATAAATCTTATAAATTAAATATGGAAAAAATTCTAATTATTACTTTAATCCAACTCAATATAACAATTTAAAGTTCATCTCTTTGAACATAATTATGTTTCAGTTTAAAGAAATAAATAGAGCACATGCTATATTAACAGATTTAACTAAGAGAAATATATATGATAATTATGGATCTCTTGGATTATATGTCGCTGAACAATTTGGTGAAGAAAATGTTAATGCATATTTTGTAGTCACTTCTGGTTGGTGCAAGGTAAGTCTTTATAATTTCTAAGTGTTTCTATAAGCTAAATATTATTTCAATATTAGCTTTGATTAGAATTTAATAAAATTTTATTAATAGTAATATAATATACAGATGAGTGAATACAATGTCTTTTATTTGTCCAAATTTATAATATTTTCATTTAATTATGAAATTAATAAACTTACTTTTCAAATTCATAATTTACATCTTCGATGTCAATATCATGCAACTGATTATATGTTATAAGTTTATAATTATCACATTAATTAAAACTAAAAGAATTTGTTATTTGCAGGCACTCTTCATATTTTGTAGTCTGATAACTGCATGTTATTGCTGTTGTTGCTGCTGTTGTTGTTGCAACTTTTGCTGTGGCAAATTTAAGCCAACACCACCAGAAGATAGTGGAGAATACCACAATTTACAGGTAAGATTATTACTTATGTTTCCATTTCTTAAATATTTTATGACGTGGACAATTATATTGTTTATTCAAAATGAAATTAAAAATATTCTCCATCTGTTCTAATTAATTATCAAATATTAATTGTAGTTCATGTTATCGTATATTTACTAGGAATGTACAAATATAAAAAAGAAAAGGAATTTTTTAAAAATCCATAGCATAATCATTATTTTTGATAAATCAAGGAAATTATTTTTAAGTATATTTTATAATACAAAACATACTGTTTTAAAATAAATCAACGTTTATCAATTCCTTGAAGTTACTTAAATTAATGGATGATAAAAATAAAAAATATAATTTCAATGATGTGTTTAATATATTTTGGCTATGAAAAAAATTATATAAGAATTAAAATTCTATCACATACATTAAAATATAAAACATTTTCAATCTTTTAGGAGATTCGTATCTTTTCATATTTTGTTGATTAGCAAGAAAATCCATATGAAGTCCCAAAGTAATTTACAAATGTTGATGTACATAAAATTTATATTTAAATTATCAAATTATATAAAACATAATATATATATATATATATATATATATATATATATATATATATATATATATATATATTACATGATATATATAAACATAAATAATATATATAGTAAAGCCCCATTAATTAATCGTCACGAAATACTACTTAATTGATCAGTCGTTATCCTCATCTCTGGAAAATTCCCCCATGTTTCTATCGATTTCGGTTACCGATTTTTTTCGGATTCGTATGACACACCCGAAAGCTAGATAATTGTGTTGTGTAACTTGATACGAAATCAAATATCTATGAGATAAATTAAAAAATATCTATGAGACATATTAATTTAATAATAAATTTTTTATTTATGATCTTTTTTGAGTTACACTTTTACTAATGTATATGTGAGATCTTTATGATTTTTTCCTACGCTTGGTAAGATAACGGACTGTATCTGTATTTAAAATCAAGTCCTAGTCATGATAATTTGTTGCCGAATGATGCCAATGTTCGAGACTTTAGTGCAGAGACATATATATATATCTATAAAAAATAACGAAAATGCGTATATGATAATTAGAAGTATCGTAAAATTATGTTGTTATTATCACCAAGCATTCTAGAAAAGATTAGTTTTTATTGATCATGTTTCATCTTTGATGTGACATTCTGTATAAACATGAAATCTGAAAATATAATAAAAATATAAATGGATTGGATTGCATCAAGTGTCCAAATACTTATGCATGATAGTGTACATCTGTAGAACTATCCTTGGTGACTAAATATTCATACAGGGAAGGGATTAAATAAAATATTACATAATTTTCTGAAAATTCTTGCAGGTACTGATTTCATCTTTCTTTTTTCTCTCTTTTTTCTTTTTTTACTTTTTTGATTAAATGAAATGGAACAATCATGAATAAATTTTTTGGTATTAAAGGGACAATTTTATTTAAAATACTTTTATCAACAACATAAATAACATTTAGTTGATGTACTCTTTCTTATTCTGCATAATTTGAATTATGACGAAAAATATTTTATTTAAGAATTTCTTTGAAAAGGCAAACAAAGAAAAATATAGGTGAAAAATATGCACTATGTATGTATTCTGAATATTTTTAGTTTGATTATTAATAGTAATTCTTTTCTTTTCTCTTTTCCAATCTGCTTATTACTTCATGTCATTGAACTTCTTTTAGAAAATGATCTGCCACATTTTAATATACTTATTAATCATATATGAATTATGTGTATACATATATAGTAAGAAAATATTGAGATAATATATAGATAATTTTGAATAAGTTTGTTTGCTCACTATGAGTACGTGTTCATTTCAGTTTGATTTATTAGTTTCCTCTTTACATACAATATTGCAAAAATTACTGAAGGAAGGTGGTACGTGTATTTATGTGGTTGATATGAATGCGACTTTAAAATTATATCCCTAGCTGTCAAATTTTTTCATCTCGCTTAAACAATAGTATTATCATGTTTTACATTTTTCATAAAACTATCTAAAGCTTATTCTAACAAACAAATGTATTTATTTTGGAGAGATGTTAAGTTAAAAAATACTAAAGTTCGCCGTTTTTATAAGAAGAACCATTAACATGTTTATTTCAGAAATTATTATTACTTTTTATGTTATATTAAATTCTGAATTTTTTAAAAGTTTTATAGTTTTTCTGATTGTAAATTTACAAGGTGAAGTCGAACGGTACAACCATGTAGAGGCTGATTCAACGTGAAAAAAATAAGTCTAAATATAGAATAGAAATTTTTCATAGAACGATTTGTTTTTGAGAAAAATAAATTTGGAAATCCATTATGCAGGTGTAATTAGATCAGTTCTTAACTAAATATGTTTTCAGTTTTTATTCTCTTGAAAATGATGCCATAAACATTTTCATTTTATATTTTCAACTTACTTTTGCATGTAGAATAACGCTGATCGTTTACTAGTCGGTACTTAATTAAGTTCAAGTATTGTTGACAAATTTCCAATCTTTAGTTTCTCGAAGATGAAACATTATATGAAACAATTTTATTCTGTATTTTCGACTTATTTTTCTACGTAAAATTATCATCATCCTGATTGTATGACCCATCCGGTCTTGCCTTGTAAATTCTAAAATCAAATGTCGATTCGGATTAAAAATGTACGTAGTGAATGTGTTAAACTTAAAAATAATTCTGAGTTTTTTCCCTAAATACTTTGTATAATTACAAGAAAGAAAAAAAAATACAATGACAATTCATATAGGTACATGATGTTCAAATCCTGATTGTAGATATATGCAAGGATTTTCATCATATATGAACAACAATTTATTAATTAATCTAGAAATTCAAATAATGAATGATCAAGAGAAAATATTATGAATTTATTAATATTTTTAAATAGTTGTCTATTTTAAATTTAAAATTATCATTTGAAATATCTCTATCATATAATATCTGTATAATTAAAACTGTATGAAAATGTTTTTTTATGAGAATTACATAGTTTTATGGAGTAATGGTATGATAGTAATATGGTAGTAATATCTTTACTCTATAAAAATTTATTAGGTTGTCCGAAAAGTTTCTTTCGTTTCATAAGGTGATAACAGATGAACAATAATTTCTGTTTTATATTATTTTATTGAATTAGGTATGATCCATTTCGTTATATTTCTATTATTATATTCGTGCATAATTCAATAAACTAATATAAAACAAAAAACATTATGCATCTATTATTTTCTTATAGAACGAAAGAAACTTTTCAGACAACTTAATATATTGTATAAAAATATTAAATCTTAATTACTAAATATTTAATTCTAAGACTTCTAAGATTTATGTCACTATTTTATTGGAGTTAAGAACAGTATAATACGTGCCATTAAGAAAATAATATTTATTTTAAACCTGGAAACATCCTACCCAAGGAATAATTGTCAACCTGCTATTGTATAATATTCATGAGCAAACATTCTTATATTTTTAAATTGATCAAAGCCAAGTATGTAATAAATGTTAACCAATTCTTGAACTCTAAGAATAATAAGGAGATAATATTTACAATATTCCTCTGTGTATAGTTTATAGCTAACTATCATATTAGTCATTTAACCAATTTTTCATATTATTAAAAACAATGAAATATTATTTTTGACAGTCGCGTTAAATGGATATTTCTTACAATTATTCTGTGTCTAATATTGAATAGTTATTTAATCTTTGATGTAGAGTATGTTCCATCTGGAAATCAGTTGATTATTTTGTTTCAATTTAATGGTGCAACATATAATTCTTCAACCATTTTCAGTATTTTTTAATGATGTTTGTATCATTAATAGATTTTACTTAGATTTAAGTATACCTTTGTAAATACATGTTAAAAATTTTTGATCATATTTATTTTAAGAAATCTCAAGGACAGGTACATTTTTGGCTCTTTAGGTATCTTAGCCCTCTTAAATCTGTGATAATCTAGTAGAAATCATATACTTATATATCACAATATAATTTAAGCATAAAATATTAGTTTGAGGAGATTCATTCAGGAGAAGGTTCATTAATAAGAAGGTAAATTTATAAGTTAAGCTTACTCTACATGTAAGTTTGCGTAAAAGTTTCTAAAAATGATTTTTAGAGCTTTATGATTTTTATCCTTAATTACAAAGTAAATTACATTATTTTATGGCACACAATTTACAATTGCACTAAATATCTCTCATATAATAATATAAATATAGTGATATAAATTAAAGAGATGCAAAGATAATTCTACAAAATGTTAGGGTGATTTAGTATCACTTACATCTTTTTTCAATAATTTACAGTATTTAAACAAAATTTATTTTAGATATTCTTGTAGATACAATTTTAAAAATGAAACGTATGAAATTTTTTAAAAACTATGAAGATAAATTTATTATTAAACATCATAATGTATAATGTATTATTAAATTATGGGATAAGTAATGTCGTTTTAAACTGGTTTCTTTTCATGAAAGCTTTTGTTAGATAAGAAAATTTTGCAATATGAAGATTGGTAGTAGATGACAAAAATTTAGTGGATTTCTATGAAAAGGATTTTTTGACTGTTGAGCCAAATTATCCCAGCATTCTTGCATGTGATTTTTTTAATTATTAGTATTAGTTATAATCCGTGTTAGTTTAGTACAAATTTATACAAGTTATTTACTAGTATATATAGTACAAGCCTCTGTTGAAATATATTTATTGTTTCTTATCCAGTTTCCAGAAAAATTTTGCATGGTTTTTTAATCTTGCACGAGATTAGATATTATAATTCTTTAGATTGAAGCTTATTATTGTATAGTATTCATTACTAATGCTTGGCAAAAAGTTTCATTATTTTATTTTGATAATTAGAAGTATGAAAATTGGATATCTACATAGCTTATGCATTACATAACTGTGCCTTTTCTTTGCTAAAGGGCGTATGATATATCTTTTTTCATATAGATTAAATTACATCGTCATCTTGCAAAGAAATGTTAGAATAGGATGGTAAAAGGGATTAGGTGTTTTTGTGAGATGTTTTAATTAAATAAGTTTACTAAAGAAAATCTATTATATTATTTTATGCAAATATGTATGATCTATTTTGTCCCAATAGAACAATTCAATAAAATAACATAAAACCAAAAATTTTGTGCATCTATTTCCTCATAAAACGAAAGGAACTTTTGGGATAACCCAGCACATCTATTTAAAACGTCAGCGAATTTCGATTTAAGGGGGCTGTCCTGAATTAGAATGTTCTAAAACAGAGTCTTTTTGTAATCTTTTGTAGGAGGGAGAGAAAGAAATGAAGTTATTGAATTTTGAGGTATGATTTTATATATATTTAACGAACACAAAAAAATTTGTTTAAAGTAAAAAAAAATAATAAATTTCTAAGCCTATTTCATGGTTTCTGCAGTTTTCAATCGGCGGGAAAGATCCATCTTGTAATTCTTGACCGAAACAAAAAACCAAACAAGGATTAAATTATTATATATTTTTCTCTTGATGAACTAAACAAATTCGTCAAAAAGTTTATTCAAATAATTGTTGTAGCACCTTAAAGTTTATTTTTTCTTTTTATAAAACACATTTTCTCTTTAAACCCGCCAAAATATTTAATTTCACACTATGTTCTGCCTTTTTTTTTTAGTTCATCGAGAAGAAAAATATAATTTAATCCTTTTTTGGTTTTTTGTTTCGGTCAAGAATTACTAGGTGGATCTTTCCCGCCGATTGAAAACTACAGCCCATGAAATAGGCTTCGAAATTTGTTATTTTATTTTTATTTAAAAAAAATTTTTTTGTGTCCGTTAAATATATATGTCGGGTTATCGTTAAGACCTGGGTTAGGGACGTGTAATGAATCTTCACCGAAATTATTCATCGTTGTCACACAATCGAGGTAGCGTTTATTAACACAAGTATGGATGTTACAAGATTGACAAGTGGCCGCGGTAATTAGATACTAATGACAATGACCTTAGGTTCGATAACAAATCCGCGGTCAACGGGATAACAGATGTACTTTTCTCCAAAGTCTAAGTCGGACTCGACTTACTTCTCGCGATACAAGGATTACTTGACTAACTCTTTATTGAAACGTGGATTATTCACCGATCGTACAGACAGTACATAACTGACTAACGAGACTGCAAGATGATGCTGCAGAGGAAAACTATGATGGGGTGTGCCTAAGGGCACGAATCATCGGATTCGTTGAAGAAAGCCTCCGCTCGGAAGGTGAGGGAAATGGACGTTGCTGTTAACTGGTTAATTTCTATGTTGGTGGTTAGAGAAGGGTACTAGCCGCCCTTGAGAGAAAGTTGCTAGCGGGAAGCGTCGTTCGTGAAAAAAGCAGATTTCCCGTACCTTCCCGTAGTAGGTGATAGATTTAGAGACTGTTAGGATAAAGACTGTTTGTCCGTTTGAAGGACCTTAGTTAACTAAGTCCTAAGATTTGTAGCGGGTCCTCAGGCTAGTTGAAGGTATACTGTGAATGATGCATTGACTTCTGGCGATCATCTTGCCCGAAGAATAAAGTCTGTGTGTGACGAGCCACGGGGCCGTTGGAATGTTTACTGTTAAGTGTCGGTACGGCCAATTCTATACCTCTGTTAGGTGAAACGTTCGTCCCGTGACCGCGGCTACATTCGGCGACTAGTTTTCGCCTCGAGCCTAAGCTCATTATCCCAAGTCTCGAACAATTGTGTTTGGGTTATTTTGTAAATTTTCCAAGGAATTCCAACGGGGGGTCTGGTGTCCTTTTATTTACGACACGGCCATCCTGGCTATCACATGGCCTCAGGTGTATCTAGAATATTGAGTTTTCCCAACGTTAGGCTGGATATAACTGATGTTATTTACAATTTAACTAAATGTCCAAATAGATCAAGGGTCCAGTTTGACAACAAAAATTTTGATCAGATATTTGATAAAAAAAATTAAAAGAGAGCAGAAATCAGTAACGTTATGATTAGTATTCGAAGTACTAGTTACATTCTGTGAATTATCAGTCCGACCGTAATGACATGATGGACCATTCTCGATCTCGTACCTGGACGAATCTCGCTCCTCTGGATCATGTTACCACACTGAGCATTTGTGAAAACACTATGTTAGATATTATGATTATAGTGCTAATGATACCTGAATTGAATTCGGTAACGGTGTGTTGATCTTGCATTTAATTTCTTTGGACCACATGACCACCCGTAAGCGTATGTGAACCATTATGCTCGATCTTACACCTGATTATATCAGATTGTCACTCTGGACATATCGTGAAGACGCCAAGTGTCACATTGGGCATATCGTAAAAACGCTAGGTGCCACACTGGGCATATGTAATATCGTTCTGCCAAGTGGTCATGATGATCTTCTGAGATCGGGGTACTCGTATCGTCATGGTCACTTTTCTCGTCATCACAGCAGACGTGCAACTCAGCAGGAACGCAACTATTTGGCATTTTCCTTAATCTATCATAGCTGTATTTATATGGCCGTTTGCCATCTAATGTTTTCAAAATGTGCCTATCTCCTTCCAAAATTTCTGCTATTACAAATGGACCCTTAAATTTCGGAGTAAAATGGAAACGACATCCAGATGGCTTAATTTACCAGTTGGAGACTCCACCACGCAGGGGTCGACTCGACGTTCGTTATTAGAGTCACGGTTTGTTTTTTGCAATAACGGACAGTTAGGCGCGATATGGCCCTCCTCGCGACACTTGAAACAGGTCATCTTGGACGATACAGCTGGTAGGCTCCTCTCCGAGCGACGTGTATTCTCTTGTTTCTCGGTCTTTATTCTCCTACGGCACTTTGTTATTTTATGTCCGAGGACACCACAGTAACGACACTTATTCCGGGGGTCAGGTAGCTTCTGTCGTTTAGTTTCGGGGCCCACTGATGGATTTTCTAACGAAAGCGTCAGCCTCTTCTTCACATAAGAGAAAGCATTCATTTCGCTCATAAATTGGTCCAGAGTCTTGATATCGCTCGTAAGCGCTACTCTCTTAACACGCTGGTCGTGTAAAGTCAGTCTATAAAGGACGGCAGCGTTGACTAATTCAGCTGTAGTTAGATTTTATATGGAACGGAGACGAATACCATAGGCTCCCTTCAGGTGGTTTCATCCTTCAGCGGCTGTTCGTTAAGTATCTTCATTAGAGCTGAGGTTGCCGTCTCTTTACCACCAAAACGCGCAAGGAAAAGTTCCTTAAATCTTGACCAAGTAAAGCCCCTAGTGACCGGTGTTTGCGTAAGCCAATGCGAGGCAGTACCCTCTAGCGCACCACTTAAAGCGAAAAATAACTCGCCGTTTTGAATGGGCCTTCCCTCCATGAACAGAATGACAGTTGAGCACCATGCAGCCGGGTCGGCGCCCGCGATTTCGGGATTAAAACGCGGTAATGCTAATTCTTTAGGTTCCACGCTCACCCTTTGCTCTCTCGGTTGAGTTATTTGGCTCACGATAGCCATGAGCTGCTGCATCGTTACAAACGGCACTGATCCCACTTCTGATGTCGGGTTATCGTTAAGACTTAGGTTAGAGGCGTGTAATGAATCTTCACCGGAATTATTCATCGTTGTCACACAATCGAGGTAGCGTTTATTAACACGAGTATGGATGTTACAAGATTGGCAAGTGGTCGCGGTAATTAGACACTAATGACAATGACCTTAGGTTCGATAACGAATCCGCGGTCAACGGGATAACAGATGTACTTTTCTCCAAAGTCTAAGTCGGACTCGACTTACTTCTCGCGATACAAGGATTACTTGACTAACTCTTTATTGAAACGTGGATTATTCACCGATCGTACAGACAGTACATAACTGACTAACGAGACTGCAAGAAAAGGAATGACTTTCCGTCACGATGACGCTGCAGAGGAAAACTATGGTGGGGTGTGCCTAAGGGCACGAGATCATCGAATTCGTCGAGGAAAGCTTCCGCTCGGAAGGTGAGGGAAATGGACGTTGCTGTTAACTGGTTAATTTCTATGTTGGTGGTTAGAGAAGGGTACTAGCCGCCCTTGAGAGAAAGTTGCTAGCGGGAAGCGTCGTTCGTGAAAAAAGCAGATTTCCCGTACCTTCCCGTAGTAGGTGATAGATTTAGAGACTGTTAGGATAAAGACTGTTTGTCCGTTTGAAGGACCTTAGTTAACTAAGTCCTAAGATTTGTAGCGGGTCCTCAGGCTAGTTGAAGGTATACTGTGAATGATGCATTGACTTCTGGCGATCATCTTGCCCGAAGAATAAAGTCTGTGTGTGACGAGCCACGGGGCCGTTGGAATGTTTACTGTTAAGTGTCGGTACGGCTAATTTTTTAAAGAAGAGCTATGCAATTCTATACCTCTGTTAGGTGAAACGTTCGTCCCGTGACCGCGGCTACGTTCGGCGACTAGTTGTCGCCTCGAGCCTAAGCTCAATGTCTCAAGTCTTGAACAATTGTATTTGGGTTATTTTGTAAAGGCTACAGTATTGGGGGTTTTCCAAGGAATTCCAACGGGCCCGGTGTCGCAATAGGGACGGTCATCGTGGAGGTTTTAGTCGGTTGGAGTCCGACAGTACCACGCCGCTCTTCGCCCTAGAGGCGGCGGGCGTCCGTGCAGATTTCCTCCGCAAAAAAAAAAAAAAAAAAAAAAAAAGAAAGGAATTCCAACGGGGGGTCTGGTGTCTTTTCATCTCCGACATATATAAACCCATACGTCAAAATTCAATAACTTCATTTCTTTCTCTCCCTTCTAAAAAAAATTACAAAAAGGCGCTGTTTTAGAACATTCTAATTCAGGACACCCCCTTAAAGGAATGGTACAACAGTAAAACATACATGCATAGTTACATTTGCAAAAAAAACGTAGTTCTCAAAATATAAATCATTCATATTTTATTCTGACAATTTTTATTTTACAATAACTTGTTTTAGTTGTGCGGATACTATACTATACCTAGTATACTATAGTATGTAATCTTTCATTAAAAGTTTAAATGTAGCTAATTTTCTTTACTTTTCCATTTCTTGTTTTGGTATCTAGAGTATAAATATTTCAATATTCTTTAATGTAATTTAAACCGCTGTTATCGAATCCTTCTTTCGAATGGTAGAGTATATAGAAAATGCGTTAGCCATATTTCTTTCGCTCCTAATAAATTTTTCGTGTAATATGGAAACATTCTTAGTAGTTATTATCTTTTTTCATACTTTTAGTAAGTGATGTTCGTACTTAATCTTTCTGAACCACAAAAGCGACATTACTTATAACTTATAAGAGCATGTAACATTCAGGAATTGTTATTGATTGTTCTTTTAAAGTAGAGCATAACAATTTTTAATGCATACGTTTTATTACTACAAATTAAAGTCACGGTTTATTTTCAGATTAGCCATATAATGATATATATTTTATTAAATACATACAATATTCCAACTATAATATTATCATTGAATCATTAAATTTAATCTTTAACTTTTATATAAAATAATGTATTATAAAATATCTTTTATTTTTACAAGATAGAATCTCAAACCTAGAGGTTAGCAAGAAACGAAGCTTATGAAAGAGAGACAAGAAAGACAGAAGTTTCGAATCCGTAATTTTTACGAAAATTTGTGATATTTATCAGAGGGTTACTATAATGTTTGAATATATATTACTATCATACTTATGATAATTGTAAAATTATGTAGTATTATAAAGTTTTGCAATGGATTTATTAATATTTGAGTGTTTCATTAATTATTAGAATTAAAATTTTTTTAATGATATTTCTTAAAATTACTTTGTATAAAAATACAACAGCATAAAAGTACTTGGTTATTTGTTAATATTTGAATATATATATTAGCAATATTCAAAAAACACTCGTCAAGATCGCAACCTATTCTTGTGAGATCAAGGCTATTTTATAAATACATACACACCTATAATTGGTTATATGCTTTTCATTTTAAGAAGGGTATAGAAATTATAATAACACGAGAAGTTTTATTACATATATCCAAATTAAAATATCGTTTCATCCTCCTACCGAAATTAAGAAATCGTGCTTCGTTTCAGAAATGTTGCACTTGTTTAATTTTCCAAAATTACATCTTATTAACACTGGTTTTACAGATTTACGAGGACAAGAAAGTAATATTTCTTTTTCTTTATTTCTCGACAATTCAGTGCACTTTTAATGTAATTGATTATTTCCTTGATCAGTCATTTCATATTTGTCATACATCATCGATCTGTAATTTATGAAATCTTTCTAATTTAGCCTAGCATGCACTTTTTATGTCTGCCTTTTTTTTTTAGAATACGATAGATTAGCGGTTTTGTTTACGTTGTTGTTGTATTGTAGCGGAACCAGAACCCAGAGGCAAATGTCGTGATGAATCAGCCCAGAGGCCTGGTTAAGGTAAGTTTTTTCCAGTATCAGTGGTTCTTAGTCCTCTAATTTTATTTAAGAAATGTGACTGAATTTTGTTTTAGTTGCGACAAATGTTGCAAAATCTTGTTGATAATTATGAAATACTAGAATTTTTTAATAGCGAACATAAGTTTTGTTCTTCATTAGTCGTTAATAATCTTTTATGCTTGTTAAATGTTATTTTTTAATTAATTTCAATCGTGCAAATTTTTTTTGTCTCATGATACAGAATTATATGTTTTTCATTTTATATTTGTATATAATTACGAAATTTAAAAATCGCGAGTTCGTTACGAAAACACAATATTTATAGTTTCATTTAGTACATTGATATGTTTTTATACTAACTTTTAATTTCTAGTGACTTATACTAGGATTTATAAAGTAGAAATAAGATTACATCATAAAAAAAAAAAAAAATATATATGTATTATAACAGGAGGAAATGAGAACCATTGAAACAAACATTTACATACAGAATACATATTGTTCGTTTCTCGATCATTTTCATACCAGCTTCTTGAACATTTTCGTTTCTTTTTCCATCATTTTTTTTTTCTGGTCTCCATACCGGAATATACAGAACGAGAATTGCAGGTTTGTATACATTAACTAAAGGGAAACATGATGCTTTGAGTTTGATAAACAGAATTTGTGACTAATATGAGTGCTTTTTTATTTGAACTGACTTTAAAATATAGACTAATATCAATAAAGAAATTCTAAAACATCAGGCATTTCGCTTTACAAAAGCTGGTTTTTTATGTAACATTTTAATAATTGACCATAATTTCGTAATAAATGAACTTTAATACTTTCGCAATTAGATTACTTTCTCGTAATAATATAATTTATTTAATTATATCAAAGTTTCAGTGATGTTTGTTTAAATGACTACTATATTCTGTACTCTTCTTGTTTCTAGATGAAACTGTAAAAATGTTAATTACCCTACGATTTCAATGATTTTTGAATATGTTGTAAAACTCAACATTTTGAACAACTTTTTCCTATACGTATAAGGGGTGTATATGTATATGTATGACTCGCTTAGTTTCTAAGAGAAACTGCCGGCACAATTACGATGTACTTTTGCCTAGATGTGCGTTTGTGGCATCAGTTAGTTTCTGGCTGCCGATCACTTGTCTTCTGTTTACAAACCAGAGTCGGGAAAGCTTAAAAGCCCTAACCACATATGTGAGACTGCAAAAAATGTGCGTTATAATTCAATTAAGAGTGAATATCATCAATATATTGACTTTAGGTTTGAGTTAGATTTCTTCGGCTGCCTAACCCCTAACCTAAACACAATACATTGATATTTACTTTTAATTGAGTTATAAGCTATGAAAGTATACCAGACTCTTGCAGCCTCGCATATGTACGTTGTGTATAAGGCCTTTAAAATCGCCTAACCTTTGCTTAGAAACAGAAGATAAGATCGGCCGATTGCCGGCAACTAATATTGACGCATACGTTGCCAGAAGTGCACAATTATAGGC
This sequence comes from Bombus pascuorum, assembly GCF_905332965.1. NCBI lineage: Eukaryota > Metazoa > Arthropoda > Insecta > Hymenoptera > Apidae > Bombus > Bombus pascuorum. The sequence goes on from NC_083492.1 coordinate 11,779,019, forward strand.
AAAATCCACTGTAGTGATACTGACAGTTTATCGCAAATATTTTAAATATATATAGGAAAAATATTATTCAAAATACCGATTTCTACAACTAATCCAAAAATCATCGAAATCGAGGGGAAATTAACGTTTCTACACAATGTATTTCATTTCACATTAGCTATATTTTCGATACATCTTCTTTCTGTTTTTTCAATTCCAAAATTCCTTACAATTTATCTACGTAGACACTAGATAAATTCTTATATTCCATACGGGGTTAAATATTATGTAGACAATTTATCCATTAAGGAAGCGTCTATGGTGAACTCTATCGGTCTATCAGATCTGCTTGATGAGTACCTTTCTTTAATCGAACTGTTAAATTGCAACAAGATCTGTTTTAACTTTTTTTATCACATTAGAGATTGTTGATTTACGTAACTAAAAATATTTCAGTAGAATGAAAGCCGGATAGTAAAGCAGATAACTGATTTTAATTTACATTGTCTAAGTCTTAATCTGTAATCCAAGATGATTTCTGATTATTTCTCGTAGAAAATAAAACAGGAATCCATAGAAAGAGTTTTAATTAGAATCTAATTGTAAGTGAAATAAATGACTCGTTAATTTACATTAAGTGCCAATCAATTCAAAATGTCAATCATCTTATCTAAAACAGTTTTTGTGATTATTTCCTCATAAGTTATAAACGTTTAAATTTTAAAATAGCGTAGTTTGATCGAGTCATGTTGCACGTTATACATAGTTTTTAACGATAGGAAATATCATTTATATCTATATATGATTTCTAATTAAAGAAAGTATAATGCATATTCAATTTTTGTCTTAAAGGAAAAATTTTGCAAATAGTGACAATTTTCTATGAAAACCTACTGCGAGCTGAACAAATTGAAATTTGATATTCGGCACAAAACCATAATGACAGCTTCAAATAAACTGTTATTAACTTCTCATCTTAATACATAGATTTATTGTATTTAATTAGTCATGAGTGTTTTAGAGCGTAAAGCGGCCTTTATTTATCTCGGAGCATGCCTGTAGACGAGGTCTTATACATGACAAACTTATACGTGGGTATCGTGATAACAACTTACAATCAGCAGTTTTAATCCTTTCGTTCTTAACGTTAGAGCTAGAGTCACCGGTTATCACACGCTCACTGTATTATTCTACCAGTGACTTTAGTCACTCGTTCAAATTTTGTATCAATTCACAACTTTGATTAAGCAGAGCTTAGCTTGTTTTGTTCCAAAATTTTCGACATCCTTTATTTTAATTGTTTTGTTTATGTCATAACGATTGTGTGAATAACTATTGCGAATAAGAAATTGCTAATTTACATGACATAACAAAGTTACACTTCAAATTTTACGCTCTGTCCGCGATGAAGTATAATTTGTGGCGGACTAGGCCCGTGATATAGTTGTGTAGTTGGCTGTAGATGTCGCTACTGGGGGGGGTCTATTGTATTTACTTCCTAATTATTGTGTCGTGGAAGAAAAATATCGGACTACGGGCACCGGGGGGGATTCGAACCTGAGTCCTGAACGTTCGTAACCAAAGGCGCTAGTCACTGCGCTATCGTCGTCTAGTGCTAGCTAATGTCTAGTGACGGTATTTGTTATCGAGTGCCGCCACACATTCGTGTCTTGACTGCTCTGTACAGTGATAACGTGTTCGTCAAATCCCCCCTAGCGGAAGTTTAAAGTAGTAAAATAGCGTTTTAACTAGGTGTACGAAAAAAATGCAATTGTTAGGTACAGCAGTAGCTATATATGTATATTAAACAGGGAGAGATACAAGTTAAAAAAGAGGCCAAAAAATTAGTTGATTGCTAGAAATAAATATCGATGTGGTATTTAATTTTTAAGTTCCACATACATGGAAAATTTAAATACAAAATCTTCCAGAAGGCACGATTTCCTTCAGAACTCATTTCAATTTGTTCCCATTTTCTTCGTGATGCCATTTCATGGTATTTATAGCTTATTAGGATATACATAGTTATTCTATAGTTATATATATAGTTATTGGGATCTCGGCCGACGTCAATGCACAGGTACCAATTGCTGGGACTGGGAAGAAATTTCACAGTGTTGGGAAAACTACTTCCATAATTCCTGAAATCGCTTTACCTCCTCTCCATAAAGGGTGATTAATTATTGTTTTTCGGAACACAGGCTAATCAGCAACCTTAAAAATTCTCAATTAGGAGGACGATTCCTGGAGAGGGGGGCTGAGATTAGCAAGACAGTTTCAAGTTCGAGTTTATAATCAAAGTCAGAAGATCACCTGTTAGAGTCACTTATCTAAACCTTAATCAGATCGTGACTCTCAGTAAAGAGACTTACGCAGTGCCAGTCAGAATTAGATGGTCCATCAAGTATAAGCGGTACTCGTTATCAGTTGTCCGAGACCACAAAGAATCTGCTCAAATCCATCGAACTGAACAAGTTTCTGACTCTAGCACAAATTATGATTTAACATACTAAGCAACAGTTAGAATGACCAACATGAACATTGTACGACTATATATATCGTCCGTTAATACCTTTTAACATATGGTCTTAATACTACTGCAATATTGTACTGATTAATACTGCTGTTAACCAAGACTGATATTGATGAATTCTGGACTGTAAAATCTGTATAGGTGGTTTCAATGTAATCGAGTTCTGAGATACTGAACAGTACGAAAGTACCAAGATTTTATTAACAGAATTAACTAGTGCAATTCCTTTTAAAAATAATTCGCGGATTGTTGAATATAAGAAAGACATATAGTTTAATTCGTCTTGACGTATATATAGGATGGTTCACATAAAGTGTTACAGTCGTTTTTTTGGAAATCATAGCTGATATCGATTAATTTTCTTTTTAATTTCAATGATACGAAAGGGTTGATGAACTTGGTGAACAAGAGATTTTTCTGAGATGACTGCTAGTGTACTAAGGGAAGACACCTTCACTTTTTTTAAATGAAATACTATATTAGTTTCTATCTATTTAGATAGTTCTTGTGAAACTGAATAAATTTACTTGAAGCATGTTTCGTTGTCCTGTATAATTAGAGAGCTATGACGGGAAGAAGTAAAATTTATTTTATTAAGTGACCGAAAAGATGATCGTTCACTTCTAAAGATTTATTTATTCTTTGTATGACATTATTTCGTACATCTGAGAATATTGTTGCAGTTATGGTTTTACAAGCATATTATATTCTTCTCTTTATATCTTCTTTTGTGATAAATATTATACTTATAACTTATAAATGTTTAAAAGTGAACTGTCACTTTTATTTCGAACACTTAATAAAATGAATTTTATCTCGGAATAAGTCTACTTAAGTTTAAATTACGCTTCGATGCCTCCGCGTAGTCCTCCTCTAGATCTTCCATCCGTCACAACTCTTTAATTACGCAGAATAATGAAAAATACTTCAAGTAAACGTTATCTAATTCCTTAAGAGCTATCTGAATGGACAGAAATTATTATGGCATTTCACTTTAAAAAATGAGGAAAAAACAATGTCCCCTTGATATATTAGCAATCTTTTCGAAAAAATCTGTTGTTCTCCAAATAATAATCAGCCCTTTCGTACCATTGAAATTAAAAAGAAAATTAGTCGATGTCAATTACATTTTTCGAAAAACCGGCTTCTAATGTTTTATGTGGATCACCTGCATATAGGTCTACTAGTGGAAATTATGATTGCTATAGAAGAATAAATATTTCTTACTGATTGTTGTTTTACAGGAAGAGGAGAGTGATGACGATGCGATTACAGCACAACCACAGGGTGGTCCGCAAAATAATTCGACGAATCAACAACCCATTTTCGCCATGCCTCCACCAGCCATGAGCCAACCGATCACTACCGTCGATGAGAATACAAATTTGAACAGGGGTGCTGAAAGAGTTATTTACACAACTGGTATTACAAGTACTTAAAATATTAATGCACGTTACCCAGCTGGTCACAATTTTTCTTATTCAGTTTTAGCTCTATTTAAGTACTTTCCTTTTGCCTTTTGTCTTATTATTTCTATGCTTCTAGTGAAGCATATTATTGCATAATATGCAACAGAAATATAAATGTATTAATTTTATAAAATATTGCTTGGATTCATAATTTAATTGCTGTGCAATTTGCAGAAACTCTTATATTATTATGAATCTTTCATCGCTAACACAAATTTATACTCTGGATCTTTTAATGTGAAACATTAAAATTGTGGGGGATATTTGCATAAGATTAAATTGAACGAATAATTTAATAATAATACAAAATCTTCTTTCAACACAAAACGACTCATATACAATTTTAAACAAACATAGGATTGTATTCCGTGATAATTGTTAATAAAACTTCGTAAATTGATGATATATTCACCAAAGTACCATAAAACATAACTTTTACATTAATAAAACTCCGAAATTGATACAATTTATATCAGAACTCTAAATCTTAAAAGTAAATCTGTCGCTTATTCAAATTTCTTTATCTTAAGAAAATTTTTTATTCATTACGTAAGGAATTTGATTTTATAGATACAGAAAAACAAATTTCCATAAAATTTTCATTCCTGCGAATAACATTCTAAGGCTTTATTTTGAATGTTGACTTTTGGTCTGACAATTAATCGTGATAGTTTTTGGCTGTTTTGGGAGAATCATTTACGGTCGTCTGTTGACGAATGATTGGTCTTGAAATTACGATAATGTCTCAGAAAACGCAACTTTAAGGAAGCCAAGGAATTATAGCGTCTAAAGCCCAAGCATGTTTTCTTATTTCTTATCATTCGATCATATGCCATATCGTCGACCCAAATCGGCGATCATATTGGTGTATTCCATACTTATATAACTTACTGTATACTGATCATCACAACTGTATACAATCATTTTTCATATTTTTTGTATTGTCGCCTCTCGACTTTTTCCAGCGAAAAAGGTATAACTTTTTAATTACGGTTCGTAGACGTAAAACGGCTATAAACACAACATTTGATCCATGTCTCTCATACGTACGCGACTGATCGGTTTCCCGGCGATGAGATTCCATTTTATTAAGTAGCTATGTCAGCAGTATAACGGTGAGACGCTAAGAAAAGTCTTGAGCCGGGATGTTGTTGATGTGCACGCGGTGATAATTGCAATAGGAATTGTCTTGTCGAACGTAGATCACTTCAGAAGGGATAGGCAAGTAAAAGATCTTAACGAAACGTCAAGGAAAAAGGTGGCCTTCCACCTTTCTACGTAACCGCGATTCACTTGACAGATTCGTTACGGGATACATATACTTGGAGACTAATGCACGGCAGCAGGTTCACGAAATTGTCAAAAGAATTTACACAATTGTTTTTTACGTCCCGTTTGCTTAGTCTTCGGTATGAAAACAATATTACACTTATAGATGGGACTGGAATTTTTTAGGATAATGTAACGTGTTGTGATCCTTTATTATCGGGAGATCTTGTGCGATTCATCCTTACTATGATCACTGGATTCTGGTTAAAAGACTTTAATTATAGAGTTACAAGTGAGCGCGGTAGATATCTAATAGATGTAAGGTGGTTCTGAGTGCTTTTTCAATTACGGAAATAGATACTAGTCTTTTACTAAAAACGAAGTAATTTATTAACTAACAGTTATTGTAAACAGTACAACTATTGTTTGTTATATAAGAAGAATCGCAGTTTAACTTACTCGTACGTTGCGAGTAGTGGCCATTTACGTTCTTCGTGTATTTCCCTGATTAAGGCCCGTAATCGTATCCGTTTTTTCTTTTTTTTTTATTTTGTTTCGGTTTTTACAATTTGTCCTGCAGGACATTTGGTAAAGTGTTATATCTCATTGGTAAATAAAAAAAATAAAATAAAATAAATATAGCATGTGGGTGGCTACCCCCAGCGGGCTGCCAGCTTCGTGTTTTCTAAGTTATATCTTTTATGGTCGTATCCGTGACGACCGTCTTTCTGCCTTGATTCAGAAGTGTATGTATCGTGTATGTATTTGACTTTGCCTTTGAACGTAGCGATGTGTCTCTCTCCAGAGTAAACACGCTTGCACGAGCAAACATCCTCCACGATGGAATGCGTTCCTAGAAACTATGACAACCCTGCCCGCTACAATATTTAATGATTTAAGAACAGCATTAAATCTAAAACTTGGAGTACAAAATTCTTCCAAGTACGAAAGCCGCGTACATATAATTGTTATACGTACATACTTTGTTTCACCTTGCGGAATACCAAAGAATTTTATGCTTTTACCCTCAGCACAGTTTCGTTTACGATCTTTTCGCAATGATTACTTCAAAAACCCAGGAACAGAACTATAGTAAGTCCCGTGTTAGGAAAGTAAACCTCTCGAAGCCATGTTTTTACTTGTAGAGTTCATTAACCTCTTAGGTACGGCTGAATTTTGCGCGGGACTGTTTCTCTGTACGGCAGAATTTGACGCGAATTACGCGTAAATGATATAAACGCACAGCACTGCAATATGTTTCTTATTATTTAATTTGTACTTTAAAATTCGTCCAGCTGGACATTTGGTAAATTTTTCTAGCTTTATTGCTAAATTACATGTGGATGGTTACCTCCAGCGGAATACTATCTTCGAGTTTGTCTATTTTATTTCTTTAGTGAGATCAGTAGGCTGTTTTCTCGTTTATTTTCTTTTTATGAAAGTTTTGCTCGCTTCAGCAGCCAGCTGGTTTGGATGTGTTGTTGTCACGTCCCGCGCCCCGGGCGATCCGTAGCGCGAAAGTAAAATTGGTAATTTCTTTCAGATCAAGGTAATTTAAAACGTTTATTTGAAACCGTGTTTACAGTATTTGAAGTGAAAGGCAGTTAAAGCCGCTAAAAGCTATATCTTGCGAAAACTTATCTATGTTTTTATATTTACCTAATTATGCTTTTATAACGATATTAAGACAATTTAAATTGTAAACAAAGTCGGCAATTGAACAAACGTTGGAGATCTTCCCAAACATTTTCAAAAGAAAGACCCCGACGTTTTTCCATCTCTGACAGATATAAATAAATGTAGCGACTCAGAGAAGTCAGTAACAATAATTACCCTTCGTCTATCGAATAATAATATTACCGTTCGTCAACCGAATAATTAGCATTCAAAGAGTTAGTTAACATTTTATCCATCGAAGAGTTAGTTATCATTTTGTCAACCGAAGAATTTTATATCTGTCAGTCAATTGTCAATATCGAAATCGAGCAGGATTTGAATAAATCATTACATATTGTTAATTTACTTTCAAACAATTTTAATCCTCTCCCGTGCCAGTATTCACGCACGTAGCAGGTTAGCCGAAAGTGGAACTTATTGCCAGTTGCATTAAACGTCAGTTAACGCTACCTTCTCGTCGGCAACTAAATAGAACGTAACAGTTGTTGTTCTTCCCTTACATTTTTTTTTTTTTTTTTTTGCCTATCTGCCAATTTCTTTTTTGACCGTTGGTATTTTTAGGTCTTTGCGTATATCCTCGTTTCTGACATACCATGGGGTGTTGACTATTGTTCTGAGTATCTTCGATTGTAGGGACTCTAGTTTATTTATGTGGCTCATTGTTGCTGTCCCTCATAGTGGTATTCCGTACATCCAAATTGGTTTTATTCTCGTTTTGTAGATTTTTAGTTTATTTTCCATGCTGAGTTTAGAGTTTCGACTAGTTAGCCAGTACATCTGTCTTCTTTTTATCCGTATTTTGTCTATAATTGATTTCGTATGTTGTTTCCATGTAAGTTGTGTGTCTAGGTGGATTCCAAGGTATTTAACTTACCTTGTTTGTGTTATGTGCGTGCCATTCAATTGGATATTTGATGGTTTCCGTTTTCGTAGTGTAAATGTAATATGGTTGCATTTACTGAAGTTTGCTTTTATTTGTTTATCTTGTATTGCAATGTATGACGGATAATTCTGTTCCCTACGCAAGCACATTAGAATGAAGATTTTAATAACTAAATTATAATTTTTCTTAAAGATTTGATGTATATACTGTAACTTTAATAATTTACTTTAATAATTAATAATACAATTTAGTGTGATATATTTTCAAGCACGGCATGACACATGGATCCACGTCACAATTTTCACACTCTAGCGCGATAGTGTTTTTCAAATTGCTCTTTGTTTTCTATTTTGAAGCGACATTTTGAGGTTGAAGATTCTAAAAAAATTATAAAGATACAGAGCGGCATGTTAAAAAGAGCATCGAATAACGGTACATTTATATTAACGAAAAGCAATAATTGATACCTGACACTGGCGTATCAAAAACAAAGACTATATATTCTGTCTGTATATTGTTAACACTGTTGTAGAACTGTTTGTAGAGGGCAAAAAAAGTGTGAAGCAAAACAAATGAAAAAAATCATTTAGTTTGAACGGTGAGCGTATAAGTCACTAGAGTGAGCCACTGTAGTAGCGCGTCGTAATATAAGATGAAATCCGCGAAAGCCACTATAGTTACGCATAGTGCCCAGGAGGTTAATGCAGATCCACATCATGTATAATTATTCTTAACTGTTGAGCTTTCATGAATTTATAAAATGTTTATTTCATAGTGCTTTTTATTTCATTCTCCTTTGAACTTCCTCGTCCAACCTTTCACTGCAATCAGAACTTGTTTAATCATTACCTGAATATATTTTAAAATTATAGCAATAGGCCGATGATGACTCGTACAGTTTATAAAATTTTATCGCGAATCTCTTCGAGGGATTAAATTGTTTATAAGACATGCGTTCCTTAAATTTCATTAACGATTTATCGATCGCGATGTTCTCTTCCATTACATATACTTCCTTGAATTTTTTATTAAAATAGTTTACCACAGATTTGACTTTACGTAATTTATCTATCTCGTCGGTCGTATCGTTATTTACAAAATGGAAAAACCTAGTGATTTGTAAAAATCTTTTCAGTGGCATAGTTTTTCTGAATATCGGAGTTTTTATAATAACTCTTTTAGACTACTTTATCTAAATTTTTGGTTTTTTAACTTGAGCCATTATTATACATAATGCAAAGTATATCTTAATTTTGTTACAATTTACAGGGATCCAAGTCTCATCAATATTATTTCCTATGCTGTTATGTGCGCATATTGCGATGTGTCGTATTGAAACACTCCAAACAAAAAAAGGGTGAACCAGCATAATCTTCACAATATGTCACGACCTTTTTACTACAGTCTTGCAGTCCTCCCTAGCTGTTTTGAGTTTTTTTGATAACATATTTTGCAAAATCGTCTCACAGTTCTAACCTCTGCCGGCATTGCTTTTAATTCATGACGTGGTTTTCTCAACAAGCTCTCGCGTGAAGAAATGGAAACCTCACTTTCATTATCATGACATTTTATTAAATACATTATTACTTTCATTCTGGAATCGGGATTTCGAATATTTTTGCGAGTTATCTGTTTGAATAATACTATTACATTTACCATACATGTATTTAATAATATTTCTATTGCTAATTTCCTATACCACTTTATAGTTTTACGCAGTGGTGAACTATATGCTATAATTTGGTCAGATAAATCGACTGATGATTTTTCTAGGTTGTGTTCCACAACTATTTTTGGTTTTTCATACGAATAGAATTTCTTATGTACAGTAGTCATATCTGCTGAATGTCTCGTAGAAAGCATCAATACAGTCTCTTTTCCTTCTATTTTAAATACTGTTATACCCTTTTTATTTTCGCGAGCAGTAACTTCTCCAAATTTTAATTTTTGAGACACTACTTCTGTTGGATTTCCCCGCCAATTTTTTCGTACTCACTAAATGTGTATTCATTGTGATTAATTTTCCCACCAGATCAACACTTGTATACAAAATATCTGTGCAGATAGTATGTCCTTCGCCCAATATATTTTTGCAAAGAGACAATACAACCTCACATGATTCGTTTCCTGCTATTTTATCTCTTTTCTTTTCTTTTCCCGTGTATGTTTGAAAAGAATGAGTGTATCCTGCACCACCGCAGGATTTAAAAACTTTTATTCCGTATCTGTGACTGTGTTTCAAATATCGTCGAAATGGCATTAATGATTCACCTACGCGTGATATTTCATCTGGATTGTAATATTTCTTAAAATTACTGTTTTATATATCGATAATATGAATAATTTTTGACAATCTATTATTAGGATCATTTTCTTCGTTATTACTAAAAGTAACGAACCGCAAAAATAATTCTATATATATGTAGTGGATATCAAACGTGTTGATTCAAATGGCGAAACGAATGAATACTTGTGATAGTATATTTAAAAATCACTCTAAGTGCAACAATACAGAATTAGTATAATACGTCTTAATCGTCGCTCGCTAGAGAGCATTTTCGTCTGTTTACTATACTGAACAGGGGAGTACCGGAAAGTTTGAATTCGACTCCGGTTGACGGTTGCACATAGCGTAGATATTGTTTTGTCCGGGGTTTGTTTACTTTTACATTTCGTACATCGAAACTGTGGCAATGCCCCGAGGCAAAACAACAACATGAGTCACTCTCGATTCGAATCGTCCTATGACTCGTGTGCTGCTACATATATATAATAATTACGCAAATGAATTTTATCGCACTAGTCCCATCCATATAATTAGGCCAAAAAACGATTTTATTTAATTAGGATTTGTTTATTTATCGAGACGATTCGATCGCTGTTGTGACACTATTTGCACAGCATATATATTCGTTTGATTCGCAATAATTTGGAATATTTCATTCGTAACAGAAAGAAAATAAAAACTATGCGGTTCGGTATAATAAAAAATTTCAGAGTGATGTGTATTGATTTGCTGTGAACATGAAAATGTGATCTTCGCTTGACTGCCCAAAGGAATATGCCAATTTGTATCACACTCCTCTTCTTATGTATTATTTTCATCATTACCGACATCTTCAACTTCAGTATCCGATTCAATTCGACGGCGACGTACTGAAGATGCTATTATCATATCAGATAAACATCTCGAGCAACTGTCCTCTCTATCTAACAGCACTCGACATCCTTTGGAGGGACTTGTTAAAAATGTATCGTCAGTTGAATTGCTTGACGCATAATCTACATTTGAAATCATATTAACTTTAAGGGCTGACTAAAAAATTAAATAGAAGATATGGAGTGCAAAAATTTTTCTAGCGTATAAAAGTATAATAAATGCTCTTATCTGATTGTTAGGCGCAATTAATTATTTTTTAACACGGAATTAATTAGTATTTAGTAACGCGAAGAAACAATGTGGGATAATTAATAATCGCAAAAAATAAGTGAATCGCACGAAATCGAACTTCAGCGCCACAGCGATTGTCACGTAGAAGACACAGGAAATCGTGAAATTAACAAATCACCGGTTATCTCCTCACGTCGTTTAAATTATTTCGCGGTAGTTTGAAAGTTTCACAGGTAAGGTGAGAAATTCAAACTTTAGATATGATATTCTACATAAAAAATTATTACACAAATGCAACAGAGTAATTGTCCAGAATGTTATAACAGAATGTCAACGGTTCAAAATCTTCCAATAGAATGTGTCGAATGCGGGTTTTGAGTAGATTTATATCATAAGGTCCTGGGCCTTATGGAGGGGCTACCGCCGGACGTAGTTCAGAAGCGCCCGTCCTGCTACTGTCCTCTGGGCCGTAGCCATGCAGGACGTTTGGGACACAGGGCCATCCATTACCATTTTATGATCCTTTTACAACTTCGCAGTCGCGGCAGCGTGAATGGAAATTGTGCCATATTCGACAACACTCTAAGATCCTTAATAGAGATGCACCTTGGTATATTACCAACGAAACAATACATCGCGATCTTAAGATACCCACAGTCAAAGAAGAAATATCCAAGTTCAGAAACAGATACAATATAACAAATACAAAATCCATTAGTTACCCAATTACTTGACACGACGGATCAGATCCGCAGACTAAAAAAGCAATACCCGTTAGATTGAAGCATTAGATTCAACTAGAATCAAACATACTATAAACTCTTATAATCCAAGTTACAGTACCACGCCAAAATAATTTACTTAAAATTCTGTATGAGAATTGATTGTAAATAGCCTACCAAATAAAAAAGAAAAAATATTCGACAACGGATTTTGTAGTCGCAAGTGGAAAAGAGATCTAGATGCATTGCTAAACTCAGACTGATACAAAAAATTCTGTTTTGTTTGATCTTCATTTTAATCTTCAATAAAAGTTAAACACATAAACAAATGTATATAAACCTGGAGACAAGATCATATACCATTCAGCCAAGGACTCCAATAATAAACAGATAGTCTATGGAGATACTTGGAATTAATATATGTACTCAAATGTCTTAGACCAATTTCCACCTGATTTTATTTATACACATTTTTATTTATAGTAACTAACTTAGATTTTACTTGTATTAGTAGTTACTATCTGTATATAAGTGTGTAAGATAAAAACGGTGGAAAAAGTTAACAGTAGAAAATACGTCAACTATATTTTGTATATTTCTGATAATTGGGTGGCCAAATACCTATAGAAAGTAGTATGGATATGTTTAGAACACATCAATTGTAGTCTAAATTGTATATACTTAGATGTGTCTATCTTGGGTTGCACGTTTGGCTTGATACAAACTGTGTTCTTTGAGGCCTTATTATAATAATAAACCCTTACCAATATATTAAAATATATCAGCTAAAAATATCAAATTTTAAATATTTTTATTCTTTACTATTGTGATTCTTAATGCACTAATTTTGAAACAAAATTCATTGTGAGACCAAGAGTCATTACTATCCTTACTTTTCTGTGAATTCAGAAAATATAAAAGATCTTTAAATAAAATAAGCTTTGAATGTACATATTAACATTTCTAAGATCTGTAGTGGTGGATAGTATTTCCATTTAGTTACTAACAAAATAGTTTTTAAAAGTTATTTGAATACTGCAATATTGTACGAATTTAAAAGAAATTTATCTCAGTACATATCTCCATGAAACTGTAGAAACGTTGCCTACCTTCCGATTTCAATGATTTTTAGATATGTTGTAGAAGTCAATATTTTGAACAACTTTTTCCTATACATATAACGAGTGGATTCGCCTGGTTTCCGAGATATTCGCAAAGAACTATCAGGACTACTACAACGTATTTCTGCCTATAGTTACGTGTCTATGACAGCGTATGCGTCAGTATTGGTTGCCACTTATCTTCTATTTATAAACGATGATCGGTGATCTTAACATTAAACCTACCACTATCGGTCAATTTGACCCTTTTTAAACTTTTATACAACTATAGTATATACAAATAATATATATACAATTTCATATACAATTACTGTATATATATTTCATATACAATATAGGTTACAAGAAGTCTCGGTAAGTTTAGTATTAAGGGCAACATTCAACTAAATAATAAAAAAAACTAAGTCACCCGTTATATATGTCGGGGGTAACGTTGTAAGTCTAATGAATGTTTCTGCGTGTTGTCCATCATTGTTGTATACCAGATGATATTTATTTAAGCGAATGTATTGCAAAGGTTAACAAGTGATATCGGTGAGTGAATAATTGAGATGTCGGTGACGATGAGTTTAGGTTCGATAACAAATACATGGTCAACGGGATGACGATTGTGATTAGGAACTCGAGGACTTACGTGTTCACTGGGCTAGTCGAACTTATCGGATTAAGAGTCAGTCCAAGTGGAACTGCCCTTGTGTACTCCTCTCCATATCTCTCTGTATCCCTCAGATCAACTTCTGTTTTTAAGGAGAGTTATTTACTTACTTGATACCTCTGTTAGGTACACGTCCCTCCCGTGACTGTGGCTACGTTCCGTGACCCGTTATGTTACTTCGAGCCCAAGCCCACTGTCATAAATCTCGGACAATCATAATTGACTTAATTCATAAACAGCTATTTCTCAATTTTATTGTTTAAGTACGGCTATAATAAAAAGTCTGGACTAAAGTATTGGGGACCTTCCCAAACATTCCGAAAGAAAGGCCCCGGTGTCCTTTTATCTCTGACATATATATAGGAAATGATTATTCAAAATATCGATGTCTACGACATATACAAAAATCAGCGTTTTTACAATTTCATCCATATTTTTTTTCAACGAATTGCTACGTATTATTCTTTGAATCATCAAATTGATGCAATGAACTATTGGGCTCCTGTTCCCACATTCTTTGTGTTAGTATTACCAATTTCAGTTTTACTGTATTTTAAACATCAAGCAATGACATCAAGGTATATGCTTGCACAGGACGTATCATGTATTCTTATGTAGCAATAAATGATACGGTTATATTATGCTTCCAGTAAATATTTTCTTAATTTTAAGATATTTTATTTTATTTATATCATTGTAGTTATTAAGTGCAGAAAATAATTTTGTGCTTTTTTCATAAATATTATAATAGACAGTTTTTGTAGCTATATCTACCCAAAAATGCTTAAATATTGAAATAACTACACTCAACACTTTTATATCCGTAGAAGTCGATTTTAAACGACAACTATTAAATTAGGCATTAGCAACCACAAGCTATTTCGTGGATGATAGCTAAAGCCAATATTGCCTGGAATGGAAAAAGTTGGACTAAATCTTCGATATTCTTTATTTACATCTAGCAAGTGTTAAGACCTTATTACCGAAGGCAAAACAAATCGCTTTAACAGTCACAATATAAAAACAATGCAATGTCTATTAAACATGTTGTTTGTAGTAATTGTATTTACATGTTTTTTAACAATAGGATAAAAATAACAAAAGGCAATTCATGAAAAAATTTTTAATAATTTTGATACCAATGAGATGTACAATCAATAGCACAAAACTTTTTCTACGCCTAATATTAATATTTGACACAAGCATGTGCATTTTAAGTAAGTATTAATAGTGTAAAGCTAAGTAAAAGTGTATAACTGTATGTATGTACATATGTGTGTGCCTATATACATACATTGAAAAGTAATTGTAAATTTAAGAATAATTTGATGTAAATAGTTGCTGTGGGACTCTTTCCTTTACTGAATAGATATGTCAATTTAATATAAGTAATTATATAGCTGCACAATGTTAAATATTTCTCTTTTATTATCCTATTATCCAAGTGATTTTTATTTGTTAAGGAATAAAATTATTCGTCATTAAAAGGAGAGAATACGTAATCTTTTGTTTTTTGCTATCGGTATTTAATTTAAATATATTGTTTTTTATTTGTTATGATGCATTATTATTTCTCCTTGTTAAATGTTATATACACCAAAACAAACACGAAAAGTGATATGCAAATATGTCGATTGAGACTTATTTCTCAAGTTACAAAAGCAATCGAATTTTGCACTATAATTCAGAATCGTATTATTGAAGATGTGTTACAAAAAAAAAAAAAACATTTCATTATCACTAACTTGATTTTTTGTGATTTTCGGCAAGAAGGCAAGTATGTATACAATATGCTACGTCAAATGCGTCTACCAGGCTTATTGAATGCAGAAATCAAAATAAGGAATATTAAATGCAAAGTGAGAAGAAAATTTTCGTCAGCTGTTCTACAGAGGTATTGACTTATACAGCTAATCTTTGTGAATATTGGTAAGTAGAGAGATCGATTGTAATGCAGCGATTTATCTACGATTTTAAAAAATTATCTTGCAGAGCTGAATATCGTAGAATCTCCTGTACAATGTAATCTTTTGGTAAATAACAAATTGCATAAATATTACTTCGTAGCATAGAAAGTTCTTTTATTATAATACGTTCCTTTATATATTGTATTACATTTATAGTAATTTGAATATGACTAATCGCGTATCTAAAATGATACGACTACTTTCTTAGTCTCGAAAGTTCTTTAGTTGAGGGGCCCTACTGGACGCGTGACCATCTGCGCTCCGCAGAATCTGTACGATGACGCAGGGCAGATTGCGTGTCTTAGGAATTTCTAATGAAAATTAAATTGTTTACAGCTTGGAAAATAAGTCTTAATTGATATTTAAGCACGGGGTGCAACGAAATATTATATGATACAATATTTTAGTATTAAAAGTACTTCAAATATGTCATTCATTATCATCATTTTCATTGTCAATCTTATTTGAAATATTAGTAGATGATGAATATTTATATAAATGTATGAGTAATTACGTTTTCATCTTTCTTAAACGTTGTTTAATTACTATAATATTTATTTGTTGGATATAGCTGCCTCTACAAATCCCTTCGTTGGAGCAAACGTTGGTACAACTAGCACGACTGCAACAAAGTGGTAGTCGCCAAACGATAAAAATACGGTAAACGTATAAGCATTGAAAGATTTGTTACATAACTTTTACGGGGTGGATTTTGATCTGTGAGTAATGTGCAAGACATTAAAAGATTATTGGAAATGCTTTTTGTAAGAAATTAATTTAATTATCGTCAAATAATTAAGTTACAGAAGAATGTATACACTTTAAGTTTTTTATTATCGCTTAATCAAATATTTAGGTTTATATCTATTGAATGCTTTAATATCGACATGATAATAAATTGATATAGTTCAATTCTTCTTGACATCTCCAAATAATTTAATCAATAATATATTTGTCTATAATTTAGAAGAGGAAAAAAATTAGTACAATTAAAAAAATGAAATGACATAAATATTAGAAACAAAAGTTGCTAATTTCTTCTCAATTTTTAAATTTAGCAAATTAAAACAGATTTAACAAAGACTTAGTAAAGTACATGGGATATGAAAAGTGATATTAATATTTATATGTAAATCCACCCCGTTTTTACAAATAGACAAAACAAAGAGTGGCGAATAAGGATTTCGATATATAAATATTTAATTCACAAATTCTCAATTATTCTCAGAATTGAAATGAATATTTAATGATAAAAATCACATTTTGTTAATGCATGAAATACGTAAGCAATGGTACATGTACGCGTGAATAAAAATGGCTTGAAGTTACTAGCAAACTTTTCTTTGTTAACTGATTATATTATTATATATAGTAATTAGTATGACAATAAGTTATACATTAATCCAGCTGCTTCTTCAAAATGTTTATTTCTAATAATAATCATATCCTGCGAAACACAACAATGTAAATACTGAGAATGGATTCATTACAAAGTGGAACTTCCAGTCTTTATTAGGATGATGTGAAATTAATGCACAATATTATTTTAATCGCTTATTGTAGCAAACGAATTTACAAATTCAATATCAATTTCGTAATTAATTAAAGACCTTATATAAGAGTTTCATACTTTTATTAAGTGAACACACTTGAGTAGGATGATTTACAACAAAAAATAATAAAATAAATTTCAATATTAAAACTTTATAATAAAATACGCAACAAATTTGGATTTATAATGAGTTCAAAACATATTTCATAATTTTTACTTCTTAAAACAGAGAAAAATTTTTTTTTTATTCATACAAAAATGAATATATAAAATTAAATGAAAACAAATAGTACTCAATAATATATTAACATTGATATTATGTATATTAATATACTAAAATGTATTAAATATATATATATATATATATATATATATATATACGCATTTTATGTGTTGTTATTGTTATGACATGTATTCACATAAAATATAAATGGATATTTTAGTAATTTTTACTATCTTGTTGTCATGTATAAACTATTCCATACAACGTAAAAATAATAGTACTATTATATAAAAACTCATTTTAGCTTTTATAGAATAATTCGTTTCCGCATTTAATGTATTTAACCTCCTAATTCTTATTTTATAAATGTAAAATAGAAACCGTATGTTAGTTGTATTTTTTAACGATTTTTCTATGTAAAAACTGTTAATATTTACCATTAAGCGTGAAAAATGATGTACTTATCTTATCACAGATGGTAATGTACTTCTGAAAAATTTATTAACTAAAAAATTATTTTTTATCGATATGTATAATTGTACAATTATATACAAATTGCATTAATTTTACAACACCCTAATAGTAACCAATAGCAAATTGCAACAAATGTCAAAATTTAGTTTATTTGTAATTAAAATTAAGAGTATTATAATATCATTTTACTCTGCTATTCAAAAAATTATATTATTATATTTGTAAATATTTATGCAATGTATTATGAAGTAGGGAATTATAAAACTTGTGTCATGCAGTTAATGTAGTTAAAACAGATCACCAAAATGTTTAGCTTTTGAAAATGGGATATATACCTAATCATTAAAGTTGTTTGATATGGAGCTTAGAACCAAATTGGTAATGTGTTTTATTATTAGTAAATTATTAAGTCAAAAGCAATTCAAGCCTACCATAATCTTGTAATAAAATACCACGTTTTCACGTTTATACTGTATGTAGCCATAGATCACAATTATCATTTCAAATCATATAATTGTGTATATAATAAGGTTTATGCATTTAATACTTTAGTTCAATCAATTAAAGAGTCTAAGTAAAAAGTGTATTGATTATGAAATATGAAGTATCAATTTGCTATACTCTTAATTCACATCTTATAATGAGCAATTATATTTGTCTTGGCATACAATGCTTTATCACAAACGTAATTTATAAGTCAAAATTTATTTTTGCATCATATTCCATATCAAACAATTTTTATTTACCATTTCTTTTTCTATCTCCATAAATGTTTAAATTATTTTGATGACTTGTTTTAAACGTCTACATCTGTATGTATTATGTATGTGTAGTATAAAACATCATCTGTAATATGTTTGTACGTATGCACATATATGTGTGTATATATACAGAGTGGACTATTTATTTCAGAATTGAACTAATTCTGAACATATGTAATTGCATTGTATACTTTTTCCTAAACTTTATTGTATCAATAATAGCAGTGAATGGATATATATTAAATCATAATGAAATTCTGCACTCTGTGCATAGGTATATGCATGCATACATATATACATATAATTTATTGTTGAAGAAGTTGTAGAATAAATTTTGTGCGAATATAATCTGTTATTTGTGCATATGTATTCATATACATTTATTTATCACTTGGATAGTATCCAATAGATATCAATCCTTAATATTTATATTTAAATTTATCACAATCGGAAGACAGAGCTTAATTTATAGAAAATTAAAAAAAAAGAGGTATTAAATTATTCTTTTATGCTATTTTTTTTCAGTTGTTCCTTATTGATGTATTTATCCTATAAATTAAATGAAATAAATTCTGCTACGGATTAATATATATTTTATACTGTACTGCATACATACAAGTATTGCATATAATGTAAGTAAAGATAACATGTTCCATGTTATAAGATACAATATGATACACAAATTGCAAATTGCAAGTAATTATGATAGAGGACTTATCCATTATTATAAATATCTGTTTCCATTCCAATTTTTTAAATATGATATTTTTATTGTTATTATTGCCATTTTACTAATTATTTTGATAAATTAAAACAAACCATAAAGATAAATTTTGTAATTATAAATTACAAAATTACAATTTAAAAAGTTATAATAAAATTCAGAATTATATACCATTTATGAAATCTAAAAAAATATGAATGATTAAGAATTTACTAATAGCAGATATGTACTATCATCTCTTCTAGTAATATAGAAGTAAAACAAATATATAACAAACTTACAAAATGGTTTATTACTATTTTTCTGTATATGTGCATATCATATAGAACTATAAATAAGTTTCCAGAGAACTTGCTTTATGCTAATAAAGCTGATGCTCCAGGTGTGTAAATTTTTACTTGACGATCTGATAACTTATATATATATCTTGCTACTTCAGGCCAATTATATTTTGTTCTAATATCATCCATTTTCCAATTAATTGTTATATTTCCAGATACATCATAAGAATATCCTGTTTCCAGAGGCTCGATTTTAACAAATAAATCCGCCATGTGTTTAAGCCCAGATGCAAATATATTAGAAACAGAATTTTTCGGCTCATCTTTAAAGGTGTGTGTTACAATACAAAGTTGAGATTTATTGTAATATTCAACAAGTGATCTTAAATATCTTGCGTAATATGTAGATTCTCTCAAATTACATCCAAAATTATAAATATGACTAAAATCATCAATTATAATAGTAACAGGTTCATTGTTTTGTACTATTTTGTCATATTCATCTTTAATAGTTAAAAATATATCATGAATAATATTGTTTGCTTTTTGTTCACATGTATATTCCATATTAGATACAATAAACTTCATTGGTTCTATAACTGTAACTTTACGTTTTTCTTTCAATAACATAAGATTATAACCAAATTTCACACCCATATTATGATAATGATTCATTGTATTATGAAATAACATAAAACATATTCCATGATTCTTTTTTAATGCATTAAATATAACACAACTCAATAAAAAGCTTGCATTACTATCATGTTGTTCTTCTATGCAAATTAATTTTCCATCCATATTTACTTTATCAATGCCAAGTATGTTCGATATTGAATCCATTATATTAGCCATAATTCATATCAAATATAACAGAATATTCTATTTTCGAACGATTTACAAATTAACTACAAAACAAATTGATGTTATTATATCTTCAGACCAAATTAGTTTCAATTATATTTCATTTCAGATTTCAGACATACATTACAATTATTGGTTAGGCCTGTTACATTTAAACACCGTCGAATATGATAAATATTGCATTTCAATTTACTCAGTAGTTAGTAATTTCTGATATATAACGTAATAAAATCAGAACATACATTTCATATCTTATTAGATTGAAATAATCTATAATAATATGAAACACATGTTTCTGACTAGCCTACAACACGAAGTAGAAATTTAAGGTTAGATTGAGCTGAATTGAGATTGAGACCTAACCACAGCGGACTCTAGGATCGGCTGTCTTTCTAGTTGAAAATGGGGCAAAACAGATACGGTGTTGCCGTGTTGTTTAGTACGACTAGTACTGGAGTCAACTGCGATCCAACTGATTAAGTATCGATTTGTTACGACCAACGGCGCGAGTTTTTAAAGAAGTTTTGATACATTATGTTGAATTAATATACAGAAAAATAAATTTTAATATTTAACATACTGTAATTTTAGTGATTTAATATTAGAATTAATGTACATATAAATTACAAATTAACTAATAACAGCTAATAATATTCCAATAACACATTTGTAAGAATTGTGCAAACATATTTGCATATTGTTATTTCAATACTTGATGAACTTTGTACAAATAATGTATTTCTGCAAATTATGTAATGGATCGTTACATTAATAATTGTATATAAAAGTTCATAAAAATCGTTGGAAAGTAATATAAATAAAAAAACCTCCATAAAAATTCTATTCGTATAAAAATATCCTAGCGTTAATCAAATAATATGAAAATGCAAAAAGATGATTAAAAACTAACAAATAATAACGACATTATACACGTATAATATATAGAATATTGCCACTTATAATATACATTTTTGCAACATGTATATAAAAACTCAATTTTTTTTTATACGAGTCTTTTTTTTTACATTTCACATAAATATGGGTATATAGGTATATATACTGTATACCCATATATATATATATACACTATATACCCATATATATATATATATATATATATATAAATATAGATTCATATATAAATAATTTGTGTTTTCTAATGTCCAAACACTTGTTCGCAAATAATTATTAATTTTACTAAGAGAAATATAACCATTCTTAAAAGTAAGCATATCGATAAAAAGGAGTTCCAGTTTCGAAAGGAGGTGGTATAACACGTGGCTATCAGCTGATGCGTGCGCGTTCACCAACTTTCCAGCTCTGTTAACTGATTTTGGACATTACGTCAGTCAGAGTTTAGATATTGCCGGGTATACTTATTAATCAAGAATAATTTGAAAGTTCTATTAATGATACAATTTATAGTAAGTAGCTTCCTTACATTATACTCTATTATTCATTCTTTTTCTTCATTTTTTTGTGTTTATCTTATCTATATTTTTTTGTTACTTTGATTTGTTAGTGATTATGAAAGATCACCATAATTATTTTTTAATTTTTATCATTAGAAATTAATAAAAAATAATCTCCATGTGGTAAACTTTCACGATATAATTAATAAGTCTTTTTTATACTTAATTTACTGAAGATATCATATGTTTATATTAAATTGAATATACAAGCGTGCACAAAAGTAATACGGATGTCCTGCTTGCATACGATTAATAGAATTAATTATCAATGAATCCTGATTAAACATACTTGATACACATGTATATGCGGTATAACTATAGCTTATATCATGTTTCGTAACAACGCTTAAATGAAATCATTTAAATTTTAAATTTATGAGAGAAATCGAAATATATGTTCAAAAATCATCAAATTTCTGTGAAGATAATTATGTTAAAACATTATCATGATTATTTTATATGTTAAAGTATGTTAATAATAAGTTATTTAACTATAACAATTTTTAGACGCTATGTATATATAATCAGTTATAAATATATGAATCTTATAAAAACGTCCCAACTTTTATTTAAAAATTTGCGTAAATCTTTTTATATAAATCTCTTAAATAATTTATCAATTAATAATTGTATTCTCAATTTAACTTATTGTTTAAAAAATATTATAATTAAAATGATCATTTTTTTCTTTTAGAAGTATATATGCATACACACATAACGAAAAATCACGCGAGTGCGCGCACAAACATGACGTATATGTATATTATAATTACTTTAATATCTATAATAATTAGTTTATTACATATCGCAATTATATTATATTATATATTTTATATACATGATACATATTAATAATTAATTTTAGTACTTTAAAAATTATTAATAGTTTAATCATTCATATGTAATCCTTAACCAATATGTAAAAATATAAAAATAAGTAAATATGTTAATTATATTTTATTTTAAGTAGTTTCATTTATTAATTATTTATCAAATGTCTCACTTTTACTTGTTTTATGAAAGCATAAAACACAGAAAACATGACAGATAAAACAAAAAAAGTGTCACGGTGGTATTTTGGTGGGCTTTCCTCTGCAGGTGCTGCTTGTGTTACCCATCCTTTAGATTTGTTAAAGGTATTTTTATTACTGAATTCATAAATGAATATAACATAAGTTTGAACTCCTCTTTTTTTAAGATTATAATTAAGTAATTAACAATTAAATATACTAATTATATTTTGAATTTCAAATATCGTGTCAAATAAACTATGAGCTTTATAATTTTAAAAAAATTTTGTGATGTACTGAAATGCAATAGCATTTCATTTACACACCACACATTTATAGGTTCACTTACAAACACAACAAGAAGGCAAGATATCTATAGCACGATTAACTACATCTATAATACAAAATCAAGGAATTTTAGCTTTATACAATGGATTAAGTGCTTCTCTACTTCGTCAACTTACATATTCTACAATGAGATTTGGAGCATATGAAGTAAATTTATTCCCATTATATGTATTATTTACTTATAATATCTATTTTCTTATAATTTGATTGTATATTTAACTTTTCTGTATTATTATTTGAGTTATTACACTATACTTTTTATTTAGATATATTATATTTATATATATATAGGTAGGTAAACAAACATTTGAAACATCTGGACAATCATTATTATTTTACCAAAAATTATTATTGGCTGGATTCTCTGGCGCAGCTGGTGGTGTTCTTGGAACACCGGGAGATGTAATTAATGTACGCATGCAAAATGATATAAAACTTCCATCACAACTAAGACGAAAGTAAGGGTCTACATTATCTTAATTTATTTTTGCTTTTGTTATTTAATAATAAATTTTATTATAGTTATAAGCATGCTCTAGATGGAATAGTACGTGTAATTCAGCAAGAAGGAGTAAGTCATTTATTTAGTGGATGCTCTACAGCAACATTAAGAGCTGCATTAATGACAATTGGACAACTGAGCTTTTATGATCAAGTTAAAATTATGTTGTTACAAAGTGGTTATTTTAAAGATAATCCTATAACTCATGTTGTGTCAAGTGTATGCGCAGTAAGTATATTTAAATAATATATTCAAATTTGGAAAAGAATAGTAACCATAAACATGGTATAGTTCAAACAACAATTGTTTTTTTTATTACATGAACTTTTAAAACACAAGATATTATGTAACAGACATTATTATTATTATCATTTCATACTATTTCATATAAATTATATTTATACAGGCTTGCAGTTCTTTTATACAATCATAATGATATAACAACACAAGATTTATTTAGGTAGTAGTAGATAGTAGCAGATAGTAGTAAGCAATACAAATCTTATTATTTTACGTATTCTCAGTTAATGTTTTATTCCTATACAAGGGTGCTGTAGCTACAACTCTTACACAACCTTTGGATGTTTTAAAAACACGAGCAATGAATGCTAACCCAGGAGAATTTAAGGTAATTGTAAAAATAAAATTAAGTGAATAACGTAGTATTAATGTAATAGAGATTTATTTATGTAATGTTTTATAGAATTTGATGGATCTATTTTTGTATACTGCTAAGCTTGGACCATTTGCATTTTTTAAAGTAAGTTCCTTTTTATTTATTGAATTAGTTTTTCCTAGATACTTCTATATCATAATATCATAATAATGGGAAGGTTATAGTATATCTGAGTAAACACATTTGAAATAAATTAAAGGTAAACTTTTAGAATTAGTAATTAGAGAAAGATTTTTATGGATTTTTTGGAATAATTAATTTGGACAGAAAGTTTATAGTATTTAGACGTTTAAATTCATCATAATAATTAAGAATTAAAGTGATTTTGTATACCTTAGAACCTTGCACAGTTCCTGTAATTTATAGCTTTCTTTTTTTTCTACTTAACCCTTTGATCACTGAATGCTTGGAGTTACATAATCTATATAAATAGTACACTTAATTCAATAGGCATATATATTTTTTAATCACAATGTGTTCAGTTAAATTATTACTCTCCATTGTAAATGAAACATCTTTTTTTTACTTTACATGTAGTTTACAGTAATGACATTGGTTGAATATATTTATAGAAGAAATTAGTTATAAATGTTTCAAATAGTTTAATAATAGTTGTTTTACTATTATTAAATGCATAATCATTTATATAAAATGTAGAATCAAAATGTAGATTCAATTATATAAAATGTAAAAAACGTTTTGTATCTGTTTGAATTTAATTTTTATCTCTGCATGTATTTGCAATGCAATAAGAATATATATTTAGAAGTGCCAAATTATTTATCCATAACAGAAGATTCGTTTTTATTGAAATATAAAGCAAAATAATTCATGTGTACATCTAATCTTTTAAAGAAACTACATATGTATCTACTTAAGAAGGAAGATTATGTATTTTAAGTTTTACGTTTTCAATCTATTTTGTATCATAAGGTATTTATGTTGTAATTATAATTTTCTTTATTATATGATTCAATTTATTTATATATATCATATCTAAATGTGTTTATTCAAATAATAATCTTCCTGTTAATGTATTGTTATAAAATAAAATTTCATGCATATGAGTTTAAAAATATATTGATTATTTTATTTTAGGGTTACATACCTGCATTTATCAGATTAGCTCCACAGACTATTCTTACATTTGTCTTGTTAGAACAATTAAGAGCTAATTTTGGATTCTATCCTTCGGATGTTCCAGTATCATAGAATTCAATTAACTGTCTTGAATGCTGAAACATAATATTTTTCTGAAATGTTTCATAGGAGAAGAAATTAGGATATGAAAGTAAGGAATAAAAAAATGATAAAAATATTTGTCCTATTTGAAATTGTCCAGTTGCAACTATTTTTGTATGTATCTACAAAATCTTACATACATGATTTTTATTAATACTATTATATTATAATATATATATATTATATACACAAAATATATATATATATATATATATTGGTAGTCTTATACATTATATGTACAATATATAATATATATAACGTATAAGGCTACCGAACTGATTGATATCAGATTTTTAGTTTTTGCAATTACTAAAAATATGCAAATGTTTTACTTAGATAAAAATATAAATATATATATTACATATTTTACATTATTTATTATTTTAATTTTAATGAAGTATATATATATATATTTAGGTGCATTTTAAAGCTCAGTAGATCTAGTGTCAAACATTGATTTGTATATCTATATATATATTGGTAAGTATCTTGTACTATTGTATGTACACCATTCTATTTTTATAATAATTTATTAATTATAACAATCAATTTTTTTTAATAAAAATATATATGCTAAAATTTTGTAATAAAGGTAAACAAATTCAAATAGGACAAATATTATTTTTATATGTTGAGTTTATTGTTACATTTATGTCTAAATTTTATGAAATATCTTTGGTAAGTATTGCACACTATTACAATCTTAATTTTCAATAGTATATAAACTGTATTTGTACAAATATTAGGTGATACTAATATTTGTTATTCCAATAATGATATCTAAAAAAAAATAAATATGATATTTCCTGATTAAATGATACTATAGGCATTCAGAAATTAGATAATCAGATAAAACAAATATATATTTATTAAAAATGATTAGAACCTTCTTGCACTTATTTTCACAAAACTTAGCCAATTTTTGTTTTCAAAAATAAATGAACTTGTTCTATATATGTGTACTGCATACTATGTGTATAACACATATTCAAAACAATTAATATAATAAGGATATTGTAATATTCATATCATCAGGAATATTATAATTGTATTACTAATTTAAACAATTATATAATTATTAAAATGGTTATTATCTTATTTCAAATTGGATATATAACAATCTTCTAACATATAAAAACATTCTATAAAAATATGATTATAATTATGTATTGGGATATACAGAAACTTTTATATATATGTATATATGTATTTTATTATATAATATTTAAATTTACAGTAATATATTTTGTTTACAAAAATATTATTCCATAATTATTATTGCACAAACTTTAAAAAACAAATATTTTTCTAATTTATATAATATGTATATGAGAATGTATGTATGTACATATATCAGCTTATTTTGTAAATTATTTTAAATTATTTAGTAATAAAAATAATATTTACAAATTTATATAAAATAAAATGTTATTATATACATAATTTGTTATTAATTATTATTATGTTATTAATTATTTGTTATTATATACAAATCCATCATTTGAAAATTACATAAGTTCATGA
The DNA here is from genome assembly GCF_905332965.1 of Bombus pascuorum. NCBI lineage: Eukaryota > Metazoa > Arthropoda > Insecta > Hymenoptera > Apidae > Bombus > Bombus pascuorum. Next base: position 11,806,338 of record NC_083492.1, read on the forward strand.
TTAGTATTAGTTATAAAATTGCAAAACAGGTACAAAATTTTACTAACGATGTAAAATACTGAATTATAACTCTGATGTTTTGATAAACCTTTACACGATGGTAAAACATCGAAAACTGAAGCTGGCGATTGAAGATTTAGAGACAGATCGCCGACGATTAATAGTTCATGAGATATTTAATATTGAAATTACCATCTCTTTTTTACATTTTGAAATGAGACTGCGTCTGTTAGAGTATGATTACAGTGGATGAGCATTCTAGATTCTGACTTCTGATTTTCTGGCCACATTTTGAGCTCTAAGTTCTGACGAACTAATTCATTCGGATAAGAATTCGGACGTATAAGAATTTATCCACATAATACATATGTATATGCATATTTCATTATATGTCAGTGATCTCACTCGTATACAACCGTTATCTGATGTATAAGTACGTATGTATTTGTAGAACTACGTTACATTGCACTCACTGTATCCTGTAATCTGTAACCTACAGTCATGACCACCCTCATAACTCACACACATAAACCTGCCTACGGAGGGTACGACTATGGCACATAACGTTAGCAATTTAGTCTACTGATATTTTTGTTTATCACTATATGTATATACTTACTATTAGTTTGAAAATCAATGCCAATCGATCATAACCAAACCAATCACTAATGAACTAATAACAATCCCAGCAGTTGATGCAACTCAAAATAATAAGAAATGAACGAATGAAGATTTAAATTACGAATTAATAGTCTTCTGTCATATTTTATATTTATTTATAATCTATTTTCTCCACTAAAAACAATTTATATAAAATAAATAAACAACTACCACATAGTAACAATAATATATGTACGCGAACTATAGAAAACAACTTTTCTATTTAAAAGTTTATACAGCTAAATTACATAAATGCAACTCGTTAGTTTTCGTAATTATTCAAGAATTTCTTAGTAATTTTCAATGTAATAAAAAAATATTACTTCTTATATATTTAATCTATTTATAACATTTTTATATCCAAATAAATGACCAATAAAGAATGTTAAATATAATGAAAGCCACAGGAAATACAATTCTGCTACGTCTGTCAATCCACTGAGCAATTTCTTGTGGAGTCATTGTTGTAAAATTATGTAACTGTGCAAGAGTTGCTCTTCGTTGAAAAGGTTTTGGTGATGATGTACTATTAACAGTCATAATGCTCCCAATAGAACATTCTTGATCTTTATCTTCTTCAATTTTAACAGAAGGAATATTGAGAGTACTTGGAAAACTCTGCAATATAAAAGTACAGTTGCTATGAAGAATGAATACAGAACTTATGTATACTTTGATATGTTTTCTTATAATATATTTGTATATTTACATGCACAGTAAGGTAATTTTGACTTGAATAATCTTGTTCACTGGTGTTTGCATTATCAAGTGATGACCAAGACCGTGATCGTTCTAATCCTGTAGTGTTCTTTTGAAATTGTTTTCGAGCCAGTTTTGGTGTTAGTGTTGATTTTAATATGTATTTACTATTTACTTTTTTCAAAGGAACATTTTTCCTGAACATATTTTCAAAATTATTAATAAACAGTAAATGATGTATGAAGTATGAGATTTCATATTTGTAATATCTGTATACAACATATACATACTTCCGTCGATAAATTGTATTAACAAAAGCAAATTCAACCATTGCTGCAAATAAAAATATTGTACAACCCAAAAACCATATTTCACTGGCTTTTATATAAGAAACTTTTGGCAGAGAGTTCTCTACTTTGGATGCAAGAGTCATAAATGTCAAAATAGTATTTGTTCCTAGATACAGAAATTTTAATTAATTATTTATCTTATAATATCAACACCCATAAAGTAAGTTATACACCTTTTAAATATATCACCTAACACTATTCGTGGAGGACTTGCATCCATATGTAACCAAAAAGATACCCAAGAAATGACTACTATCAGTATAGATGGAATGTAATAGTCCATCATAAAAAATCCCATCTCGCGTGCTAATTTAAATGTTATACTAATTGAACTGAAATTACCAGCTATAAATACAAATGATTATCAATTAAAATAGTTTTAAGATATTATTTACTACATATAACAAAAATACATGCCAAAATGACCATAATGTTGTTGCGATGTAGTATAAAATACTTCTGATGTGTTAACCCATTTGTCAAAAAGCTTATATTCAGTTAAGTGTAATTCGTCTGCAAGTATGATTGGATCTTGGTCCCAATATAACACCATATCATGCACATTGTGTGTCCCTGTAGGTAAAAATTCCATTCATTCCAAGGAGCACAGTTGAATAAAATAGCTGACATTGTAGTAGTACAATAACTATGACATCCTACAGCTTTCAAAGACAAGAGGACATTCTTGTACATCAAACGGAAATTTCTCCAAACGAAGCCCACAGTTAAGAGTAGCTTGCAACCTATAACAGTTTATACATCACGTTCATTATGTAGATAAGATTATATAAGGATGAGTTATGCATTTCACATTATGTTATTATTTTTATTGTGAATACAATTAAAGAAAATTATAAAAGTAACATTATATGTAACATTCAAAATTTGTTAAATCTTAATATAATTTTTACTTTTAAAACAAGCAATATTGCAAGCTTTTAACTTTCAACAATAAAGCATCTTTTAAATAATCTCTGATATATATTAGACAGTAAAATTAAAGGATCATTAAATTTTCACTAAAAAATTGTTGACTTTTTAATTGATATAACTCTGTAAACAATAATCATACAGTAATTAACATGAGTTCATGTTGGAAGCCAAAGTATTTATATAAAGTAAGTATTCTCATTTCAAAAATTTTGCACAATCAAATGACTCTATGGAATTTAATAATTTACAATACATCGTAAAGCCAATTTTGATCAGCTTTCCATTCACACAGATTGTATTATTTTATATTAAAATGAACAAAAAAATATATAATTAATTTTATACTATTACATGCCATAAAATATGTGTTGCATGTTGTACATATTTTTACATATTAATCTTATTTTGAATAATTAAACTCTAACTTTTGAATAATTCAGTAATAAATTATATTTTTGTCATGATATAGTTCATTAAAATACCTATTTAATTCTTTATAGATAGTGTAGTTTAGTCTTCCTGCAACGTAAATTGGAACAATTAATTTATAATCAATTAAATATTGCAACAAATAATTGCAACAACATAAACATTACTTTGATTGAAATTTTATTCAATGAAACCTCATGAACTAAAAAGATTTTTAAGTTGTACAAATATTATATTAAAATTAAAATAAAAGAGCATATTAAAAAGTGCAGAATAAAGAGTAAACTTATAATAAATGATATTTTCTTAATTATTTTTTATCACTTTACATTATGTTTTTGTTGCTTCATATTTATGCTAATTTTACTTTATATTTGAATTATTATAAATTATTATTAATGAATAAAATATAAAGATGTTGAATAAATATTATATTTGATAACGTAATATATTATTTTTAAAATATTAAGTAAATTTATATTTACAAACCTAGTATTTAGTATGACCATGCCTGATGGATCTATTGAAACAAGTATATCTTTCACACTATTTCCCATTATAGCAGAACTGGGCTCATTAGAAACATATACAGTTGGTGTCCAAATTAAATCATGTGCAAATTGTCCACCATATAGTTGATTTAAATATGGAGCAATGTTTGAAAATTTTAACCTGTTATCCAGATATCTAAATTGCAACATCATATGTACATCAAATTGCTGTAAAAATATTTTTATATATATATTTATAAAGGATATAAAACAATATTATTATTTTATAGATGTATACAGAACAAATATTAGAAATTATGTAAGTTATAAAATATAATTATAACACAAGCTACCAGTGTTTTTGCCATATTAGATCTAATTGTATAAATATAAGCCCTGGTATATACGTTAATTGGATCTGTAGAATTAATTTCTCCTGGTGGTCTAGTCATTTTATCATAACGACAATTATTTGTCAATTCTTGTAAAAGTTCAGTTTGTGTCATAGAGCTGCTACTACTTAATATTGGACAGCTCTCTAATCTGTAAGAAATTTATGTAATTTCATATACACATAAAGGGCTATGCTTCCAGAAACTTAGTAATATTATTTAAACTTCTAATAGTAAAAAGTATTAATAATAATAAAAAAATTCTGTAACAAATTTATAAAAATATACATAATAACATCATAGTTGATATTTTAATTAGTAGTATCAAGGTATCAATAGTATATATTTGTTAGCGATATTTAGTTATAACTTCAGTACGTAAAAAGATAAAACTGCTTTCAAAGAAAGTCCTTGAATTAAAATTCCAGACGTTACTAAGTAGTAAGAATAGTTCATTGTTGCTTTGTACTAATGCTGGTGACATAATGCAATGCATGTGACTCTACATTATAAAAAGAATTTCTTTGTTATTGCAAGTTGGAATATTTCTGAAAAGCATAGCAACAATAGTTTACTATGGATATGTGATTATTTCATGAAATAAATATCAATAAACACAACTAAAATAAACAAGTACTTTATAAACAGATATGAAAAATATATTTCATAGTTTATAAGATAAGAATAAGTATAGATAAGTACCTTAAAAAATTATAAAATTTTTAACTTATTTATCATATTTTGTTTATAATATCATTAAGTATCATATTTTATCATGTACATTATTTATTCTGATATCTAGTATAACAAGTAAAAAATTTTTATTAACTAATACAATCGAATATTAATGCTCTAATCAAGACTTTAATACCAATCTCAACAATAAAATCTTATCTACCACATGAGCATATTAATTTATGACATCAAACATTTAACTGTTTATGTAAGTTATCAATATTTTTCTTCATAAAATTGCGTATCATGATTCAGAATCTTTTTTTTTTCTCTTCTGATGTACGTAATTTAACGGTATATGCATCTACATGTAGTATAAAACGTAGTATAAAACAGTTTAATTGGTTGATGAAATGTAATATTGAATATAATGCATGTAATACATATACTTTGTTTTCACAAAATAAGAAAGAGAGAGGGGGAAGTGTGTAGTCTTATTTTACAATTAAAATTTATTATTAATCCAACATAAAAATTATGAAAGTTAGAAAATTATAAATAAAAATTTAATAAATATCGCAATTACAATTAAAAATAGATATAGATAAATTATGGAAGAGTAAAGAAATACTTTTCTTAATTTATCTTTATTTGTAAATTACCTCATTTATGCTGTTTAATCATACAATAATTCAGATACAGATAAAATAATATAAAACTTGAAAATATAATTTCAATAATTTAAAAATTAATGCAATCAACTTTGAATACTAATGTTTACACAAGTGTTCCAAAATTTAGTTATGTATTTACATACAAAATATACATGGAAATAGATAGCACTTATAAATATTTTTAGATATTTTAGATAATTATGCATGGAAATAGATAGTATTTATAAATATTTTTTACAAAATATATTTTTTTCTTTTAGACTTTTTAGTGTCCAAATTAATAAAAAAAAAAGTAGTTTTTTACCACTATTTGTCCAGTGCCACAAAAATTTTTATATACAAAAATTATATGTATTCAGTAATATACATAACTAAATTATAGTTCTTGACATTTTATAATATATACTTTATTAGGATGAAGATCATGTCTTTTCATGATACTGATCTATGCTAGTAACTATATAAAAATTTGTATTTATTTAAAGTTGTAGAAAATAAGATTAATATGTAGATTTATTTAAATAAATAGCTTTATTAAGCTTTCAGTAAGTTAATAAGCTTTACTTAAACAAACTCTTTCACATATAAAATTGAGTGATATTTCCAACTACAAAAAATTTAAAAGAATATTTAATGACTAGAGTCACTAAATTTAATAAAAATTAAAGGAATGGATTTAGTTAAGTATAACTTACATAGCAGATGTATTTAAATGTAAAAGTTGTAGTAGATAAATAAAAGACACGAAAGAACAAATTCTTCTTAAGGCCATCTTACGTTTCCTGATGACTTATCTGTTTCACTAATAAACTTGGACTGATTCTTTCTTGAATATACATGCATGGTCTTGAGTAAATTAGCTAGAAACCAAATATTACCCAACCATTCCTCCCACTTACAGTATTCTTTTATAAAGTGAACACTCAGGTGCTTGTATATAATACTAAGTTGGTATTGTACACAAGGTATACAGGGTATGTTGAAAGTACCATACCATAATAAAAGAAGTCACGAAATTTTGTACTTTCTTGAAATATAAGTTTATAATATATAGTTATAGAATACTTTGAACTTAATAAAATAGTTATAGAATTATATAGAAGTATAGTTATAATAGAAAAAAACTTCGAAATTTACAAATATTTTGGTATGTGCTGTTTACATATTAAATAACTAATGCTGATTTATACTGCTATCTATAAAAATTCTCCATCTACATCCATTCGCTACAAAAAGCGTTCACATACACACACATGTGTGGTATATAGAAAAGAAAGTTATGAAAAAGAAATTTACTAAATTTATACAAGTTGTTAGTTATACATTTAGTTTATATTTATAGACGTAATACGTGGTTTCATACGATTGAGAGTATAAGTAAGTATATGCAGATTTTGTAACAATTTTGTAATTCTTATATAATGACGTTCAGTATATGGTATCACAGATTCCAATGTAGAAGTTAATTTTGTTTGGAATTCCAAATTTTCCATTTCCATCATTAACGCGTTTATGACTACCTATTAATCATAAACATTATAGAAACATATAAAATTATAATCAAATTTCTTATTTAAAGGAATAACATATTCAATTATGTGAGAACTTACCTGAGCAACTTGACAATTTTTACTATTGACGTTCCATGTAACAGCACATTTCAATAACTCTTCTTTATAAATTGGTTTTAAGTCACGAATTGTTTCTTCAAAGTGGCAATTATTTTCCTTTAAAATGGCTGATACATGAAAAATAAAAAACATAAGAAGAACGAAAAAGTAGTCGCGTTTCTGTTCAATTATTAATTTATGTAAAATGAATCACTTTATCTTCACATGTAACATTAACTCTTGCCGGACAAAGTCCGGTTATTACCCGGCATTGTAATATTGGCGAGACCAATGCCATAGGAATTACGACCGGAAAGAGTTAACCGTTAGTGACATAACTACTCTTTTTTTTTGGAAATTTACTTTACATAATATTAAACATTTCAATAACAGTTCTACTTAACAACGTTTATTTTAATTAAAGAACTCAGTGGGGAAAAACATCTTTTCCAAAATAAAATAAGAAAAAGGAACGGATACATAAGATCTTTATTTATCGAAAGAACTTTGGTTGAAACTTCTACCTTTTTTATGAGTATGTATATTTATGTGTTTTAATATTTAGGAGCATATAGACTTAGTTTGACTTTAGTTACAATTTTTTAAAATTAAAGATTGTATTGCTTCATTATTCTGAGTTCTCTAATTAAAAGTAAAATATCTTATTAATGGTTAAGTTTAAAGACAATAAGAATATATGCATATAATAAGAAATAAGAAGTATTTCAAGATCCTTTTTAAAACTCTCTTGTTCATAAAAAGAAGTGTGCTATTTAATACTTTCTTAATATCATGCAAATCTATTTTCCATATAATGTATAATTTAAGATATTTATAGTTAAGTGGATCATCCAGTATATAATTATATAAGAAGTTATATTAAATGATGCATGCTTATATTGATAATACGTAATTGAAACTTACTTTCTACAATTTTGAGAACTTGGAAAGGACGTTCTAACTTTAAAGCTATGTTTAACGCAGATGTTAATTTATTTGCTTTTAATAAATTTGCTAGTTTCTGTTCTTCCAATGCAAGTTGTTCTAATTTCATTGCAGCTTTTATTTTATTTTCTTCAGTTACATCTTTCCAAATAACTAGCAATGAATCACTTCCACCACTGATAATAGTTTTCTCATTTTTACTAACTACAATTAAAGTATGATATAATAAATATAATACATTGATTGAAAAACGTTAAAATAATATTCACCTGCGAGTGTCCATACGCGACTCTCGTGCTGTTCTAAAGTACATGTACATTCGGATGTCTTAATATTCCAAAGCTTCAAAAGACCATCTCCACTTGCAGTAATTATTTGCATTCCTCGTGATAAAAATTCTGCTTTTAATACTGATGATTCATGGCCTTCAAGAGTCTATCATACAGAAAAAATTAACGATAATGATAGATATATATTTTAATAAAAATAATTGAGTTATATTAATTTAATAACAATTAGTAACGAATAAATAATTATAATTACTTTTAAACACTGAAGTTCTGTTAGCGACCAAAGTTTTATTGTAGAATCTGCCGATGTCGTCAAAAGTACCTGATCTATAGGTGAAAATCGAACACACCAAACTCCTCTACGGTGACCACGAAATACACCAAGTAATTGTAAATCATCTGCAGACCATAACTATAACATTTAGAGTATGTATTTTTAACAAAAATAGTTTCTTAAGTAGTGCATTCATATTAAAATGAAGTCTAATGATATACATAAGATTTAGAAGACTAGTAATTAATAGTAAAAAAAATTTAATACTAACATTATAGAGCAATATTATGTACCATAACGAATAATACGGTATATATAAAATGTCTATGAAGATATATAAAATAAACATTATATCCATATAAATATCTGTTCAATTTTCGAATATTATATCTTCTGTTAACAAAAATGAAATATTTTGTCAGAAGATATTTCACTCTTTCCATTTAAAAGAAACATCCTATATTTTGATGTATAATGAATTTTATGTATTATACCTTAGCTGTTTTATCTTGTGATCCAGTAGCAATTAATTTATCATTTGGTGAAATATTCACGCTATTAATATCTTTTTGATGAGCCAATGTTGTATGAGCAACATTTAAAGAGCATGTGTCTGCAATCATTGAACACATAAAATAACACTAAGTGATAGAAATAATAATTTATGATATAAAAAGGCATTTTGTTTACCTTTAAAATTAATATTATTTGATAAGTTCCATAATTTAAGACATGAATCTTGACTGACAGAAGCAAAAAATTTTGCAGACATTTGAGAAATTGCTACAGAACCAACGGGAGCAGTATGTCTAGTAGCAGATGCAATGCAAGATACTTTAGTTGTTTGTTTATCCATAAGCCATACTCGAACACTATTGTCCTATAAATTATGAAACATTATTAAAAATTTCATATATATTTCATAAATATTTTTTCTTACATTAAAGCAATTTTCGCAACTATATATTGATTTGAATTCATTAATAATTTATGAAATGTATACAATATATACCTTTGCTGAAGAAATAAGTAAATAGGCATTAGCAAGTGTAGTAGCAAGAGATAACACAATATCTGTATGACCACATAGCAATTCACAATTCATGGTTGAAATATTGTACAGTTTTATATCACAACTATTAGTGGCAATAGCTATATGACTCTCATTATGTCCAAGATATACAACATCTAAAATTTCATCACTGTAACCTACTAACTATAACAATAAAAATGTTATTCATTATAGAACCTATTATATAAAATATCAATTTTATTGTTATTTTTAAAGAACGAATTTACCTGTTTCAGACAATCAAATGTTTCTAATGAATGGATAATTATATTATGATCAACCGTAACTACAGCAAAGTTATTACTACTCTCATTATAAAGTAAATGTATAATTGATAGAGATCCTGTTTCCTTCGCAGCTGATACAATAGAATTTTTTTGCACATATACTTCTTTACCAGTTTTCATCTCCCAAATTTTTACAACTCCTAAAGGAATTTGAATTATAAAATAAATATTTAATTATTATTTATAAATTTGTATTATTCTAAGAAATACGTAAATTATATTTTTAAAAAACAAAATTTTGGAACAGCCAAATAAGATTTAAATATTCTTGACAAAGAATTGACAAATATTAATTTAATCCATATAAATATTGAAAAATATGATTGCACCTTTTTCTCCTGCAGCAGCAACATGTATAGCATTTTCATCTTTGTTATAAAATGGTAGTAACATATTTTCAGGTATAATAAATGTATCTTCTATTTCCTCATAAACTGGTAAAACTCGTATTGATGATCCAGAAGAAAGATTCCATAAAATGAGTACTCTATCTCTTCCTGAACTACATAAAACCAATGTGTATTATACATATCACAAATTTTATATTTAGTAATATACAGGATAAGAAATGTAGTTTCAATATATTACCTAACTAAATAATTCTCGTCCTTGAGAAAAGATAAAGAAGTAACTTTACTGAAATGTCCAGAAAGTATAATTTCTTCTTTACCAGTTTTAATATTCCATCCATGGATTTTGATATCATCACCAGCAGCAAAGATAAGCTCTTTTTCAACATTTGGATGAAAAACTAAAATACTAAAATTATATTACATTTCACAAATTTTATAAAAATTCATATACTGTACATTATATATCTTAAAATGATGTAATTGAAAATAGATAGCAAAAGAAATGAGTGATCATAAAAACCAATTTCCATACAATTTGTTAATTTAAAATTTTACATCTGATTTTCAATTTTTGAAATATATTACAGAGTATTGCAAAATTTATATGAATTAAAAGAATTATAGCATGTTTTGCGGCAGTATGTATTCAGTGATTCTGTTCCATATGTAAAATAATGTTTATAATAATTCAAAATTTGTAACATTTATAAAATTATTGAAAACTATACACACTTTATTAAAAAACAAAAGATAATAAAAATTATAAATTTTTAATATATCATTTAAATAAATGCAATTTTTAGAAAATGTTTACATAGTCACATTTCTCATTCAAATATATGATTTCATATTTTATTATGAAATATGTCTAAAATTTTTATAAATAATATGAAAATTATATATTATAATATTTTGTTTAAAATGAGTACCTTATTACTCCCTGAACTCCTTTTAGATTATGAGTACAAGTATGATGTTGTAAATTCCATAATCTAACCGTACCATCACTACCTCCAGAAGCCATCAAATTTCTTTCAATAAAATGAGCAATACGAACTACAGGACCCTTATGAATAGATTTCCATAGTTTAATTAATTTATTATCTATAATAATAGTATGCATATTATTGTATTTAATTATTCATAATAAAATTAAGTAATGTTATATATTTATATATTATACAATGTTATGTACCTTTCCAGTTCCATAATTTAAAAAGACCACTTTTGTGATGTGTGATGATGTCTAAGTCATTATTACTTGCAATAAATGTGTTGATTGTATCTTCCTCTTCATTGCTATAGTTTTCTCCCAAATAAGATATTACTGTACCACTCTTTACTGATAATATAGAAACAGTACCATATTTTTGACAGAACATATACTCCCCATTTGTACTCCACTATAATGCAAAGTGACAATTAAATGATAAAATAAAGAGAAATAAATAATATGTATTTTTCAGTCAACATACTTGAACATTTCCTCCTGTATAAAATGCACCATGTTTGGATTCAACTTCGAACCTGAAATTGAATATAATTAGCTAAATACATGTACACAAATCATATTTTCATATCAGAAATTTTTTCCAAACGAGGTTCTTTAATGCATAAATACATAGTATCTGTGATCTGAAATGATGCTAATAATATATGTTAATTATATCGAATATAATTTAATATAATGAATAACTAAATGTTTATTAAAATATTTCATAGGAAATAAATAAATATAGCATATCATATCAATAACATATGAAAACCTTCTTATTTAAAAGCATACAAATTTACTAAATTTATATTTAAAAATATTTTCTTAATGTCTTATTATTCATAAAATAAATTTAATAACGTTATTTTAAGAAATTATTAGGAATTACTCACGCTTCTTTTAGAATAACGTTGCTCATTTTTTATAAATTACTACGAATATTTAATTATGTTTTTCAAATATGTACTAAATTTTATCTACATATCTTGTCTTTAAATTGCGTTAATCGGTAACACACAATGTCGTAAACACGTGCACTATTCCACAAAATATAAATATATATTAGGCAAAAGCCTTCGTAAAAACTATAGACCTAAGTAAGTATTTCTATGTATTTAGTGTTGTATTTAGTACTATAGTAAAAACCACATGAAAACCGGCCTTGAATCAAACTGAAAATACACATTTATACAATTTTTGTTATCGTAATAAACGTCGTAATAAACTTGAGCAAATAACTCCTTTATATTTGGAAAAGTGTGAATGGAATTAATTAAAACAGTTTTCCCTCTCTAATTTTATCTAAACATGTAGTCTCTTTGGTAGTTATCGACCGTGGTTCTAAGCAAGTTTAAAAAATCATGCAATTGGTAAATCATAAAACATTATAACTAATCTCTTTATCACGAAATTAAAAAATGAAATTTCTTGATTTATAAGTCGAATTCTTGAACTGTTTAGGAATTACATTAAAGCTTTAACTCTAAATCTTTCCTGCACAATATTATTTCAAGTTTGTATGTAGTTAATTAATTGCGTGCAATTGGTGCATAGTGTACTATTTGGACACGATTGTGCTATCTATCGGTGAATCAGTAATACTAACAAATAGTTAACTTTTTACCGATACATGGCGCCACCATGTTTCCTTTTTGAGTATGAATGAATCTTTATCGTAAAAAGCATCATGGCGTCGCCGGTCCTTCCGGCAAATAGGTTGTGCCATCGTGTCTCACGTCTTTCGTACTAAAAGTACAGAATGACGGACGACGTGGTTGTTTTAGAAGATGCTGTTCACAGAGAAGAAGAGATAGCCCACTTTCAAGCTCCTGCAATTCAACATAATCCTGATGGATGGGGTCCTTGTGAGTTACCTGATCAATTTAAAGATATACCTTATCAACCATTCTCAAAGGGCGACAGATTGGGCAAGGTTCGTTATAAATGTGATTTCTTTTTCCTTTGTTTATGGAGATTCTTCACATTTTTATATTATTTTTTGACATAGATATCTGACTGGACTACACCAGCTTTCCAAGATAAAAAGTTTCCCAGTAAGTGTTATCTATTTTATTTATTTAACCTATACACTTCTATTTAACATTAAGTCATTTATTAGAAATAATTATGAATCTAGCTGATTACATTTTTATTATCGACTGAAATTTACTTTGGGGGATCAAAAATTGTTGACCCTTTTTTATATTCTCTATAGTGTTCAATAAGTAGAATCATAAAATACAAGTATTAAGTCTAGGAATCTATCGATTCAAAAATTCTGTGTATATACAACAAAGTATTTTCCAGTTGTTTTATACATTATGCATTTTGACGCCATATTGGTATCTATCCATAATTTGTCCAATTTAGGTTAGGCTTAGAGTTAAGATTAGGGTTAGGTTTTGGTCATTACATTGATGTAACATGTAAAATATGCTAAAATCATTTGATCTTGCATAGGTATAACGTTTAAACTGGTGGGTTCCTGAACCTTAACTTGTATTTTTGAATAACATTCATTGAAGACTATCAGATGATATAAAAGAAAAATCAATAATTTTTAGTCTTCTTAGGAGTGTATATTTATAAGTCCTAGATTTATTAATTTGTTATTAAGGTTTAATCTAACTGTAATCTGTCATAATTATAATCTAACCATAAAAAATAAGCAGAGATCTTTACTTTATATTTATTGGTAGTATATTAATAATTAAACAGTGTAGACATTAATTTTGTTAAGGAACTTAAATTTAATATGTTTTACAATTCTAACTCTTGTTATTTTAACAAAATATAATAAACCATAAGTTATAGCCATATATAACATGAGAAATTTTTAAATCAAAATAAATTCAATTTAATTTTTTTCTTGAATTATTATTAGCTGATCAATGCTAAAAAATCAATATTGTTTATTAAATTCTAAAAGAATGCTTTCTTATAAGATTACTATAAATATTTTATAATATTAGAAAATTAGGAACATCTAGTATTTGAAATATGACTTTTATTTTCATTAAATATCAATATAATACTTAATAAAGCACAAATTTATATTACTAACAATTTTTTAATTTCAGATATGATTTTATATGCTTCATTTTATTATTTTCAATTTTCTCATATAATTAAAATCATTCTGTGTCATATAAACCTAATTTGTATTTATATATTATTTAATTAAAATATTAAATTCAATATTATAAAATATATTATGAGATTAGAAGGTAGTAATTCTTTTCCTTTTATATGAAAATTATAAGATAGATCACATTACACCAAATTAACCCTTTGCAGAAAACCGCGGCATATATGTGCTCTGCGTAAACCATCAATTTGACCAAGGAACTCATATATGTGTTTGGTGAAAACGACTGATAGAGACAAAAAGCTCCTCATATATGTATCTCACTTAAACGCGACGCTATAATCGAGAAACTCCTATATCTCATATATGCATATATTTAAAATACTCATGTGTTTGTCATTTTATTTATCCTGTGGAGAATCTGTGCATGTACATATGTCTAGAATTTGACATCTTGGAGTGCTATGAATGGAAGTCGCGACAGCAGCTCGGTCTCATGGTACAGCTGACTTCGAACTATCCCGTCCGCAAAGGGATAAATAATAATTAAATTAATAATTTTATATTTAGGTTTCCCATTAATAGATTAATACTTTATATACAATCTTTCATTTCTTAACAAAGAAAATCTTCATTATTTACAGACAAATATACGTCACAGTTTGGTTCAGGCAGCCAATATGCATACTATCATGATGAAGATGAAACAACTTTCCACTTGGTTGATACAACCCGTGTACAAAAACCACCTTATCAACGTGGTGGCAGATTTCGTCATAATCAAAGGAACTTACGTGGCCGTGGAAGCCAGCGTGGTTCGTTGAGTCAAATGCAACAACTTGGTAAATTGAAGCTTCGTGAAAGAGATCGTAAAGGACAAGCGAAACGTTGGGGTAGACAGCAAGGTTTACGTAATCATAAAAATCAACCACCAATTAAAATTCGCGACGCATCCGTTACTGTAAGACCTGATTGGGTAACTATTGAAGAAATGGATTTTCCACGTTTAGCAAAGCTATCTTTACCTAGTATTAAAGATGGAGAAGATATTTTATGTTGCGGCTCTCTTGAATATTATGATAAAACTTATGACAGAGTGAATGTCAAAAGTGAAAAGCCACTGCAAAGAATTGATAGAATTTTTCATACAGTCACCACTACTGATGATCCAATAATTCGTAAGCTATCAAAAACAGAAGGAAATGTTTATGCTACAGACGCAATTTTAGCAACAATAATGTGCTGCACTCGTAGCAACTACTCTTGGGATATTGTAATCGAAAAAATTGGAGACAAACTATTCTTTGATAAACGAGATAATACTGAGTTTGATTTATTAACTGTAAATGAAACTAGTGTGGAACCTCCTCAGGATGATGGAAATTCTTTAAATTCCCCTAGAAATTTAGCTTTGGAAGCTACATTTATTAATCATAATTTTTCTCAACAAGTACTAAAATCTACTGAACCTAGATTTAAATTTGAAGAAGGAAACCCATTTATTTCAGAAGAAGAAGAAGGTGACGTTGCTAGTGTTGCATATCGGTATAGAAAATGGGATTTAAATAATGGAATTGTTCTTGTTGCAAGATGTGAACATGATGCTGTAATGCAAGGTCCTAATAATGAAATTCAATTTTTAACAATTAAGGCTCTAAATGAATGGGACTCAAAATTAGCCAATGGTGTTGAATGGAGGCAAAAATTAGATACACAGCGTGGTGCAGTATTAGCAAATGAATTACGCAACAATGCTTGCAAATTAGCTAAGTGGACTGTCCAAGCATTACTAGCAGGTTCAGACCAATTAAAATTCGGTTATGTCTCTAGAGCAATGGTTAGAGATTCTAGTAAACATGTTATTCTTGGTACACAGCAATATAAGCCAAATGAATTTGCAACACAAATCAATCTTAATATGGATAATGCATGGGGTATTTTACGATGTATTATTGATATTTGCATGAAACAGAAAGATGGAAAATATCTAATTATGAAAGATCCAAATAAACCAATGATAAGATTATATGATATTCCGGATAACACGTTTGAAAGCGAAGGAGAAGAAGATGAAGATGACGATGAACCTGTTAATGATGCATTTCAGAGTTAACAGTTTTAAATTTTCTTAAACTTCTCTGAATTAATATGTTAAAAGTCACTGATTTGTACTATGAATACATATTGTAAGAAGGGAGGAAAGTGGCATAATAAACTGCTTTCAATTCAGCTTTTTATTATCTAATTCTAAAAACCTCTAAAAACTAATTTCACATTAATATAAAATATTTATGTATTTAATTATATATAACATTATGTAGTTAAATTTTATTTTATCCAATTCAAAGTTACATTTTTTATATATGTATTAATATATATATATATTAATTACTTAAGTATTTTTCTCATTTCATTTTCCTATTTTCTTTCAATATGACAAACATTATATTGCAACAAAACAACATTGATTTAATTAAATTTTATATAGATTTTGGTGATAAAGTACTTTTGTTTAAGTATGTGATATGTAAGCACGGTCGTACACACAAACCTGGAGACTCTAGTGGAGGGTGTAATGTCTCTTAATGTCTGGAGTTGTACTTTATAAATCGACCACTATAGAACGCTACAATCGATAAGTTAGGATTTCATATCTAACGCCACCCTTCGATGAAAGTATTGAAAGTAAAGAATATAAACTAAATCACTGATCTTACTCTATAAACTACTTTTCATAATTTTTCACCATGTATTTAAACTAAGTACATATGCAATATTTCATTCAGTATAGAAAAATATTTAAATTATTAAATATGTATTATTATTTCCAATAAAAAAGTTTAATAAAATTATAACTTATAATTATAAATCATTATAATCATTATATATAATACTTTTATATTTAGTGCGTATGTTGGATAGTTTGTTTTTAGTATTTCTTAATTCATTAAATAATTGTGTAATTATGTATTAACAGACAGAAGTTGGTCTTTATTATTATTATAGTGGTGTAGGTTCTCCCTTTAATCAGGTCTGGTGTATTTTTACACGATAGTATTACATAACGAATCCTAAAATTTCGATTAAAGTGCCTTACTGCGAACAAACTGATCAACATCATCTGGTCACTAAAAGCCTATCACTCACCACGGAAGTTTCCAGACCTGTATATACGACCGTGGACACACCTTATGACATTATTAAGAGTCTACCCTTACCACGGGACTTTGTCAGACCTGAGCATACGATCGTGGTATAAGTCTATGTCACTGATATACATATTAATGCATACATATATATAACACGTGTTATGTATCAGTGGCTTGTGCTATGTCCTATCTTTTGAACTTTGATATAGAGGGCCCTGTCGAATTCTTCTATATATGTAGTTAGCCAACAAAAAGAGAGACCGTAGAAAAATAATATGTCGAGCACGAATGAAAGTGAAATTAGTGAACGGTGGTAGGCAGTTCTCCGCCCGTTTACTTCTCACCTGGGCGTTGTCTCCTGGAGAACAAATATTACTTTCCATTTCGATACACGATCATGGGTGATAATTCTATGAGGTTAGGTGAGTTAGTTAATCGATTTCTCTGAGGCTGCTAATTTTCATGCTATTTCTTAAGTACCTAATCCTTTTTGTCATTGTTTTACGCACATTAGAGAACTATGAAGTGCTTAAAGCTCTCTACGATTTCAAGGCTACGTTCGCGAAAACCCTCAGCTTTCAAGAGGGCGATTATTTTATTTTATATCAGACCAATACTAAACAAAGAAATTGGTGGCAGGTCGTTAACAGAGACGGCCAGATTGGATATATTCCCTCGAATTACGTCACCACTGTAAAGGTATGGATCAGATTGTAGTAATAAGTATATGAAGATTTTTAAGAACGAAATACATTCCAGGTATCATCTCAAATATTAATCGAATTTCTGGAAGACTGCATAGGAAGTGTGAAGGCTGAAACTAAGAAACAGAGTGGACTACACTTAGACAAGCAGGATCTTCTTCTAAGACTAATAGAGAAAAAGAAACAAGCAGAATCTAATAAAAAACCTAAGAAGCAAGCTCCGATGCCTCCAGACTTCGGAAATACAACACCTAATAAAGAAATACGTTCATCACTTGTTTGTAATACTCAAGAGGGAGATATTAATACTGTTCAGAGTAACACTTCATACATGACAGCACAGACAACTGTGCACAGTAATATAGAACAGAAGGAAGCACCAGTTATCCCACAATGCCAACGCACACCTACAAACGATCAAAGGATGCAATCCCTCCCACATCAGTCTTCCTCTGAGTCACAGAAAATTCAGGCAGAAGTTCGTAAGAGTCCCTCTCAGAGCAATATCAGACAGACTCCTACTAATTCGCCTATAAAGAAAAAAGGTTCATTATGTGATATTAACTCTCATACTGCTTATCAGTTACTTGACCAAGTACGTAGAAATACTCAATTAAGCTACGAAATGTCGAAGGTAGCAGTGACGGTAGTTGTTTCTGGATTGCAACAACTGTTGCCCCAAAATGTGAGCTATTATTTTGATGCCTTATTACATCAGTTAGAAACACCATTCACGGTATCGCAAATGAGTATAGAAGAAACATATGACGCTAATAGATTGAAAGTAATCTTTACAGAGCTTACTTCTTGTAAGGAAGATTCTCAGCAGAGAAATTGGATGCTTTATGAAGATGAATCTATTATTGTTGATTATATAAAAGAACTCACATCTATATTGGTATATCATATATTTATTGCATTAAAAAGATTAATTATTCCGTTTCTATTAATTAATAATTTGTTAATTTCACAGACTAACGCAGATGCAAATGTATCTAGATATGTTTTACAACAGAATCAATATAATGGAGTTAATATATTGATACAATATTATCAAATGGAAACAAGATGGACTATTAGGCAATTGCTCTTGCAATCATTTGGAGTAATGTGTAGTCTAGATTCTGTGATCCTGACTATAATGTTAAATAGTATATTGCCTATGGAGTTAGCAAGGTAATATTTGGTAAGCTGTATTATTTTATATAACACTCTAATAATGACTTGATATATCTTTGAATATAGAGATATGAGGAGCAATCCTAGAAATGTAACAAAATTAAATTATTCTTCATTATTACTTACTATGATTTTTTCAATGGGTGAACCCATGCCAGTTACACATTTGGGTGAGTAAAGTAGGTAGTGTGTTATGTCTATTACATTTTCCCCTAACTTTTTTTCTATATGTTACAACGTTTAAATCTGAGTTTTATTACAGAGCAATTAGGTTCGGATTTTATAGCATTTATTTTGGACTTAATAGAGAATCCACCTGATATGGATTTGGAAGATCAAATTCCGGATTTGTTTGTAAATTTAATACTATCGTACAATTTACAATTCACAAATTCGGAAAATATAGTTCTAAATGCGTTGAAAGAAAGATCAGTAGCAAAGAACTTTACTGAGAAGATTTTACTATTATTCAATAGGGAAGGTGAGATAAAACGAGATGTTATGAAATAAACTGAAATTCCAGCAAACCTGTGATCTGTTACAGAGGATCCTGTGCGAATATTCGATCATGAACCACCGCCGCCGCATTCTGTGCTAAAATTATTTATCGATCTATTCAATAATGATGTCACGGCAGGTCTATTCTATACAAATGACGTTAAAGTTCTAATTGATATTATATTGCGCCAATTATATGATATGTTTCCTGGTGATAAGGTACTTAGAAATATATGTACATGCTTTTACCCCTCTTACAAAAATAAAAGATGTGACATAATTATTGACATTTCAGCGCAGACAATACTTGGAATTATGTCGAAGAGTACTTCGTACTTCTAGTTATAATGAGCATAAGTATCGTTCAGAAGACCTATTAAAATGCTTTACAAGGTCTGTATTTGTCATAGTACTATTATATCATAATCGTAATCATAACATAACTGTTATCATTGTCATAATGCAAAAACATATGTTATAGAATATTTTGTGAGGAGACTGGAGAAAGTCAGGAAGATCAACAATCAGTACGCGAAATTAGCAATGAATTTCCCCATTTGTTTAAAATGTGACATTTGTTGTCACCTCCCAGTAATAAAAGCTTGGAGGATGACGATTTGCAAACTCTCGTATAAGAAGATTCCGGTACGTACAATGAGGAGGAGCGACGAAGAAAATCAAGTTACCGATCAAAAAACTTCTTTATTTTTCTAATATTTCTATTTTGCAAATATTTTGCTCAGCTACTATATCAAAAACGCACACACGATTCGCAGAATCTTAAGCGCATCAGATTATATTTTTTCTCGTTTTAATCTTTCTAGTAAACAATACTATTTATTCTAGTTAAAAAAGGATACAAAAAAGATAAAAAAGACACATAAATCAGCATTTAGAAATTATTATATATTGTATATACATACATATATGGATATGTATATCTGAGAAAGAAACTTTTTCTCGTTCTAAGCATGAGGACCATTGGAAATAGCATGTAGAATCATTCCAAGTACCGTGATAGTAGCAAATAAATTAGTGTACATGAAAGTAGTCTGACTGCACGAATAAAATATCGAATTAAAAAAGTATCTGAATTATTGCTCTGATATAATATTAAATAAAAGTTTGATTGCATAGTGGGAACATCTATAAAAGTTCTCTGCGAAAATGCTTCAACGCTCGAATAAAGGATTTTAATCCTAATCGAACCAGTTATACTCTATTATCTCTGTAAATTGTCTAGTCCGCGTCTGTGCAAGTAATATTCTAAGTCATGCATTATTTCTTCAGTTATGTTTGATCCTCTCTCGTCAACACGCATTAACAAGTTTATAAATTTGTTTAGCAAGAGAGAGAGAGGGAGAGAGAGAGTGTTTTGAGACTCACAATTACGACCATAGGATTTCTAGAACAAGTTGGTCGGAATAAAATTTCATAGTTTATTAGTGCCACTATTTATAGTTATCGAACTTTCTAGTCTATTGTTAGCTACTCTATTTTTTTAAAAGTATTATACTGCGTTATGTTTATTAAAGTTATGACTATTAAGATGTCAATTACGAAGAAATCTCAAATTATTGTGATTATGAATCAAATGTTAAAGAAATAAAAAGTCTAGGCGATTAATGATTTGGTTTCGTTTTTCCTCCTGAACAATATTATGCAATTTGTAGATTTGTAACTAAATTATTGTTCGAACATCTTTCATTAAGAAAAATAAATTTTAATATCTTTTCAATAGAGTTTTATTAACAACAAATAAATACTGTCGATGAAAAACTTAGTAGGCGCGATGCAAATGTATTGGGACCCGTATTGCGGCACTCGTTAAAATAGAAGAGAAATCTACAAACGAGGCCATTTTCGTGACACTGAAGACATTTCAAAACGTTCCGAGATCCGAAGAGCTATGATAGAAGAACACGCGTCGTAACGTTAGGAGACATAACCATTGCACGCTTTTAGGCACCGTTCTCGTTTGCATTATAACTTTTTTGGGTTTTAGAAGACACGCAGATAATTAGTTTGAGAGTTGATCGCGACTGCCGCACTTGTATTGTCTTTGAGTCGAAACATTGACATGCCAGAATATTTATTCTCCAGTCATCATTTCCATGAACTCTGAAACAAAATATTTTATTTACATATTTTTAAATATTTTAATTAAACAAATATTTCTTTATTTTGTATACTTAAAAATATATTTAATATACTTAAAAAATTAAAAATATTCTATCTAATGTTATCGATACGTATGATGAAGAAACTTAGTATATGTATATATGCGCCATCTAAATCACTTTATAAACTTAGAGAATATGTATATATATGTAGTAACATGTGAAATATGACATGTCAGAGAAATATTAAGAATTAGCAAGTTTTCAATCTATCCAAGCAAACAAAGGAAGCAGTTACATTTTTCCTCGAATTTGTAAACACATTTGAGACTTATTTATTGATTTGTATATTTTGTGACTATTGGCAATGTTACATTGAAATAAATTATTGTTGATAAACGATGAAGTATGTTCGTCATTCTAGGAAATGGAGAGAGATGCCAAAATTTCTGTATCAATGTTGGAATTGGGTTAGTGCGTATAGTTTGTGTAATACGCAATCGTTAGAAAGTTGAAAGATTTTGTGTAAAAGCTTGGAATATGCCACTATTTTGTAAACACGGATATTCTAAATATTAAATATTCTGTACATCTTCATAGTAAATCTTTGGAGTAGACGAAAAGTAAAAGAAATTCATTGTAAGAAGAAATGGATTATTGTGGCGGAAAAGATTCTAACAGATTTGAAGATTTAGAGCTATAAAAGATTACGCTAATCTCTTGAATTAGTAAGTAAGTAATAAAATAAATAGTGAAATAAGAGAGGTCGATGGTTCTGATTCGCCGATCATGTATAAATAAACCCCAATGTACTCAGCAGACAGCACGTGCGGGCTCCCCAGCGTGATAACAAATGATATCACATACTATTTATTCTGTTACTAATTATACTTTGAAAACATTTATCAAAATGTTGGATACGATTAATATGAATTTAAGAATACTTTCAAAATAATAACTACACAACCTATAAAATAAAATAAGTTCAATTGTCAAGAAAACAATCCACACTTAAATCTTCAGTTGTTCTATTTTTCCTTACCATCAAAGTCAACGGTGCCAGATCCATCAGAATCGATCTCCTCGATCATGATATCTAGTTCTTCATCCGTCAATTGGTCATCCAGTTCCCTGAGGATCTCACGCAAGCAGGTAGTGGGTATGTAACCATTTCCTATAACAAAAGAAATCTTTTAATTTAAAAGTTCTAGGCGAGTAGTTTCCTTGAACATCGACCATTGCTTTTCAACGGATAGATTGAAAAATGTAATTCATCGTCGTACATTAGTGGAGGGGAGGAAACGGTGAACGAAGTAGTCACATTAATACACATCTGAAAGTCTTTGGCTTTGGATCATAATTCATGGAGACTTGGGTGACGAAACGAGCTCAATTCTTGGCCGTGTTCCCACAGGCATAAGCCTTTTCAAATTCGGTCGGCTTTCATTTCCCTGATACGAAACGGAGAACGGCAGTGTTTTTACGCAGTGCAGGTTTCGCAGAATCGGTTATTCTCGGTCGGTCAATATATCTTTCTTTCTTCTTCCATTTTTCCTCTACCGCTTCCATTCATTTCAATATCTAATTTATCTGGGATCCCGAATGATTATAGTAATGGATTTGCGGCATTTGTTGTTTAGTGTTAATGTTTTAATTTAAGACACAGGAAAAATATGTATAAAAAATTGGTGAGGATGAAGAAACTGAGATGCAAGAGTATCGGTAGATTATATATAGTAAAAAGTAGATACTACAATTGTCAACAACAGTGAAATTGTGTGTTTTCAATGGAATCTTCCTTGGCTCAGTCAGACAAACATCTTTCAAAATACGAAAACACTCGTAAGAGAAACATGTTTTCGGACTTCTCTTTGCGTCCCTTTCATTCTTACAAGAGGAAAACAAATTGCTTATATCTATGTTACCTATCCAATAAAATAGGAGATAATGAAAAGGAAGACGCCATAGAATAGTGTTACTGGGTAAAACATATATTTAATTACCTTCTTTGTCGTAGAGCCTGAAAGCCTCTCGAAGTTCTTTTTCTAGGGCTTCCGCATCCTCTTCAACAATGAATTTTGCGGCTAACGTGACAAATTCTTCAAACTCCAGACGACCGGATTCTATCAATTAAAAACAAGATTCCATTCAGAAATCTGCGTTAGTTTAACCTATTGTTAAATTAAATTAATACATATTGTAAAATGACAAAATTTTAAATAAGCTCCTATAGTCAATAAAATAGGACAAACTGCGAATATCACACGAGTATCTGACAAAGATAAACATTGGATTTATACTACGTACTGTCTGCATCAACTTCTTCGATTAGTTCGTCCAAAATCTTTTTGTTAAAGGGTTGACCCATCAATCTGAGGATATCGGCCACCATATCGGTAGGAATGCTACCACTCTTCTCCCTATCGAAGCTGTCGAACGCTTTGCGAAGAACTGAAAAAATTACGATTAAATATTTTCATGGTGGAACGTGAAACATCAGGTTGAAGATAGTATGTATGTTTTAGGGGAAAAATCTGATTACTCGTAAGTGGTGTTTCACCGCGTTAAAATTTATCTATGGTACGGTTACGAATTTAGAAACCGATGTTAATGCCCTTTCGCTCACGTTTCTGGCTCAAAGCTTATTTAGCTTGATGCATCATCGTTCACGCTGGTTAAAACGTTTATTTATCGTTGTTGACTGACAGTGTGAAAAAATTTTGAACTAATTTATGTAATTGTTTATTTTTTACTGATCTTCTAATAATCTCTCCTTTTAAAAAATATTCATTTCATTCAATATTCTTATGTAAAAGAAAAGCAATTTTTTGAAGCAGCCAAAAGTATTCATCTTTTTTTCTATGAGCTTTTCTTCTAAATTATATAAAATATACGTTTGCATGGATAATAATGAAATAAAAACTAACTAAAGAATTGCTTTGAATGGTTTCATTATAGATTAATAATATAATAGTTTTCCGTTCGATATTAGCCTGAAGAATCTGACGAATGCCATACATATTTAATAGAAGACAGATTTCTTCGTCTAGCAATTATAGCCCGGATGTTTCGTTTTTTAGAGACAGCGAAACGTACGAGTTTCTATTTTTCGATTCCATTGGAGAATCTTTCCTCTATTTTTACCGAACCGATTCTCTCCGATCGAATCGTCACACGATACCTCCTCATCACACTAAGGCGAGTAAGGCGGTTCTGCAGCTATACATAGGCAGCCTATACCGGCTGCCCCCGATTGAATTGAAGCGCAAATAAACTCTAGGAACGTGCCGTCCAAATAACTTATCTGAGCCGTTTATTCGTCGCTTCGTTTTTATCTTTCCTCTTAAAAATTTTAAACAAATTCTCTAATCAGATTATATTGAATCTATATATAACAGAAAACTACAATGAAAATTGGATCCATGGAAGTGTTCCAAATCTTTGGGAAGTTCCCCTCTTGTACACAAGTGCTATATTTTCCCTCATTTTTACCACGTCGCCTTGACGTATGTCGAAATCATACGGTTCCCGAACACAGTTTCTTTGTTCTCAGATTGGCATTCGAACAGAGATCATTCTTTTCTTGTTCGAAACGTAGTTTCCGATATAAAACTATCAACAGGCTGTACCTACAGATACATCTTGGGTTACCCATATAGCGACGGTATTCTCCGGAATGATTAACCCCTTAAGAGTTACACGGTGAAATGGATAGAAATAACCTGGATAGGTTAAACAAGCTCCCTTCTCGTTGACGTGAAGGATTAAGCAGACGAAAGGGAAACATAAAGAAGAAACAGTAAACCTTTGCTAAATTTAGCACACGGTGTTCAGTAAACATGATACGATTTCGACGCGAAATACCGGAAAGCCAAGAATGGTGCGCCGAGTTGTATCGTGACACTTGTCAAAAACTCTGTTTTCGGATTTTTATTTTTGAATTTTCAACGAATTTTTGTGTTGATTTAATAGCAGAAGTCTTCCTTAGATAAATAAAAGATTTGTTTTTATTTAAGAAAAATAACACAAAAGTTTTTACTTCATAGTAAGTTACACATAAAGTTAAATTTAGAAACAAACATACAGATATGCTTTTTACTCCTTATTCGATTTGAAAAACCTAGACTAGAGTATCGGTGTTGTGAAGCGTTCTTTAGTTCACGAATTCATTTTTATAATTTAAGATTGAATTGTCATTGATCTCGTGGATTAAAGACTTTATTTGCTGTTAATACGTGATTATAGAATGTTGAACGTTAGGATATTAATATCTAATAACTGGTTGATGTACCTACCCGCAATTTGTTCAGGGGGAAGTTCGTCGGCCTGCAAACAGAGAAAAATGAAATTTGACATCGATATCACAGATCGAGCGGAAAAAGGAAAGTTTCAATCAATCGTAAATCGATCTTGATCAGTTTAAACATCGTTCCTTTACTCTATTAGAATTAATTCGAAGAGATTTCCAAGTGGACGTGCATGGTTAACTTAGCGATTCTTTTCTTTTAGAAAGTTCGTGCATTATTTCTGTCTTTTCTTAATGTAATTGTATATTACTTCTTTTGTACTATTATTATCCATTGTTACTCAATTAATACCAATGGTTGCAATAGAGTTCAAGTTGAAAAAGTTGTCCCGAGTTTTGCGACGCTTGGAACTGAACAAAGTAGAAACGATCGTGAATAGTCAGACATCGGGCTATATTCCTTCTTCTTGTCGATTTCACATTTCACTCAACAATTTTTCTTACATTCGTAATACATTCTTTTTGAACATTACGATAAATATTAAGACGCACATTATTATTTAATTCAATTCTAATTTAATTAACAAATGATTATTTATTTTGATTATAAATTAATTAATAAATCAACATGAGGAGGGAAGGCCCGAGGAAATTCGCCATGTAAGAAACAATCACGTTTCCAAAACCTCGCATCTCTGGACCGATAATTTCCGATTTCGGTCGCCGTTAGGTCATAACCACTGTTATTGTTTAGACAAGTAAAAATTAAAAAGTTCTAAAACAAATGTCAGAACAGGCCAGAAGAGATATTACAATGAAAAAAAGAGAAATAAAGAGAACAGAGAGAACAGTGGATGCAGATTGCAAGCACACCGCGGCAGAAGCGGAGGAATCAATGTTTCGAAGTAGTCGTTCTTATCAATTTACACCTGTTGCATCGTGTCTGATACATTTAACACGTGTAATTGAAGCGAACACATTCAAATGTGTTGAATACACTACTCGAAATAATTAGAACATTCGCCTTTACAGATTCCATGGCAAATAAGTTGAAAAGAGAAACTTGCTGTTCGAATTGATTCTTGAATTACTCCGAGCAGTATATCTTCCAATTTGATAAAATATTCGAAATTCCAATTCGTCCGACGAACACGAGACAAGAGCGAAAAGTGAAGAATGAAGAGTGAAGAGAAATCATAGAGATAAGGCGAGGCACAGTGATGAATTAGACCAGAAAAAGAGAAAAAAATACAATAAATAAATAGAGAGAATATAGAATAGGAAAACGTGTATGTTTACCAGGGCGACGACTTACGATATCATCAATAGAACATACCATGGTGGCGCGATTCTCTTTTTACTTTTTTTTACTTTTTATTTTTTACTTTGAGCGTTTTACTTTCTTTTTTCTTGTAGAAATTAACAAACGAATTTACTCATAAAGAAAGAACTTAAGAAACACTGCGGCTACGACAATCGAACACGACGAAAAAAACCGTCGTGAAGAATGCGAATGATAAATTGATTATTCGCGACGAGAAAAATAGAAAATCGTGGCGATTCTCTACGTTCTCTACGTCGTTAGAACGTAGTGGTATGGTTGCTGTCTGTCGAACACTGTCACGAGGAACGACCATCGTCGCGGTAATATTCGAAAAGGAGGATATAGCGGTTGCGTAGCGATGCCGGACCGCACCCCGCAACCTCCAGCCAATCGTCAGCTTCTTCTATCCGCTTCTTCACGGGCCTTAAAGCTTTTGGAAAGGCGCTTGCGCTATTTCTGGGATGCAGACGCAGATGATGCCGCGAGGCTCGAAATCAGGGCCGTCTTTACGTTCCTCGATACTCCAGACTCTGACCCCCTTCGTTTATTCTTTCCTCCCGCGGTATCTCTAAAATCACATGGATTCTTATTAGTTGTATCTATATTCTGGACTTCATCATATAAATTATTTGTACACGTACACAATTACATGAATACACACACACACACACACACACACATTTCTTTTTAATTTTAAGTTTGATTTAAGTTTGATTTATGTTTAGGTAAACTTCTATAACTATATAAAGCTTTAAAGCTCCATTATTTTGAAATTTGTAGTATTCATTAAATTAACGGACTGTTAAAATACTCGAATTCTTTACTTTTCAATATTATATAAACTATTTTAAAGGAAAGCAGAATACAAATCTCATTGTAAGTGATTTATATTGATATAATCTAGAGATAATCATAGATATAATCATTTTAAACGGATTATAAAGGTGAGCAGGAATTTTTTTTACGAGGAAAGTATCATGCAACATCATAAATAATTCAGGATTGAAATTATGTAGCAGAGGAGGTTGTAGCGAAGAAATTGTGACGGAATGAATTCCTTTTTAATTTTAGACGCGCGCTGGAATAACGTATTCACTTGATTCTTGTTCATTGAAACGACTATGTGTCGCGTGTACGTCTTTTTGAGAAGAGGAAAATGATATTGCTGTACCAGTACGAAAATAGAGAATGAAAATTCTGCGGTCAGCGTAAACGACAGTAAAACGACAAAGGCATACAGTGGTGAAATCGATGTGAAACTTATAGTTTGGAATTAAGACAAGACCTTGACTCTGCGACGAGAAAACAAGAGAAATATCATTGTTCAAAGTCTAAAGTATGATGTTATCCGCGATATGTTTACAAGACTTAAATTAATTAGAAGAATTGCCCAAATTTCCTATTGCTCAGAATGCTTATGAGCTTTCTATGCTCAAATCAATCTCATATACAATTAGTGAACTACTGAATTTCTCTATTCATTGCATAAGTTTCAAATTTCGATCGTACGTTTTCAAATAAAACGGTCCGCTTTCTTGGTGCATGATGTAATTGTTTTGATGACAAGGGGAGTTCTAACAACTCATAAATTGTGTAACATTACCTGACTCGACTGTTTGACGTTGAAATGCAGCGTGAACCTGAGATCGAACGAACAACAAAAATTTCATTGTACACAGAAATCAGAAACTGTTCATTTCTTCGAGATTTTGTCAACTACAAAACAACGATAGTAAAACACGTAACGAGATAGATATTGATGGAAAATTGCCGGATAATAAGATGAGTTAGGTAACCCGAATCATTCGCAAGAATCGGCGGGTTGTCTGGAAAACGTGGTTCAACATTTGGTGAAGATCCAAAATGCACACAGCTAAGTAACACGTTGCATAGTAAAAGCTGTAAATTACTAATCATCAGCGATCGCCACCATCCATGCAACCATCGAATATTTAGTCTGGTTGCTTTTGGTAGGCTACAATTTTTGATATTTCCTACGTAATAATCGAATCTCAATTTATCCGAAGAAAATTGCTTAAATTACGTGAATATCACGCGGTGGCATAAATCAAACAAGGAAACTGATATGTCTTTGCCAAATGCACAATCTCGATTGTGCCAATATGCGTTTCTCACGTTATAAAAACCTTCGAAACGCATAAGTTTATTCCACAATATGCAAGCATTTAAAGACGTAGTAAAAGTCCTAATAAACATAAATCAATAAATCTTTTATCCCTGACAATGAGCTACAAACTGTACATCATCGTACAATTTCTCATTGCAAACGATTAATTTAAATTACCAATTACATATGTGTATGTGTATATCGAAGTGCAGCGACTCTTATGCAACAAAATGCAAGTGATAATAACACGGTATAGTATAAGTGAATGTTTACATTTTCACTTCTGCACAGGAATAGAATATACAATTTGGCGAGAGATTTTCTTTCGATGGGTTATACGCTGGCACAAGTCCAAGTTAAACAAGCAAATAAAGCATTAGAATGGCCAATGTTGGACTGTGTATAATGGATTACAATCTGCGATCCGTTATAATTCGTCAACTGCAATAGAACCGGTTTAATTCATATGAAAATATTTAGTCTCTTGCAAATGTCGGTAAACTATAATTCGAACTACTATTGTACCACAAATATTATTAACAATGCTGAAAAGAAGGATTATGAAATTCTCTGAAAGATAAACATAAGGTCTATTGATTTCCTCAGCCCTGTTTTCTAAGCAGCTTAACAAACGTAATCGGACAAATGATGTGGAACGGACATGATCAATTATTTTTTATGTAATTAAATATAAAGTACACATAATTCTGATGTTATTACAACACAATTAAAATTGCAATCTAAGTTACGAAGACATGAAAATATTTTTTAATAACAATTTCGTTTTAAAGATGAATTTGGTATGGCAGATTAATGAAATTATCATAAATAAAAACATTTTTATTACATGTATCCATTCACTCATGAAAGTAATTGCAGAGCTTCACACAGATATCTTGGTAAATTAAATGATTATTATCATGCATTCTACCCAGCATACATTTTATTGAGATCCAGTCGACAATAGCGCTAACAATGCGCTCGTTACACCGACGGAAAATATATAATTTACAGCTGGTGTGAATGTCTTCAGAATGTAGAAAGAAGATACAATTACAAGAGCTAAGAATAAAGCATTATTGTAGAAAATTGAGAATGTTGTTGCTTCATAATCAGCTACTTCATTTTTTTTCCACAAAATCCTGAAAATTTGATTATTTTACATGTATTTCAGTTTTATATATATGTTTAATATACTTTGTACTTAATAATCTGCAAATAATAATCTTTTTACCTTTCATCCTTTTCCTTCTTGCTCATTTTCTTGTCTTCTGATAACTTTCTGCTCATTTCCTTTGTCACTGCATCTTCCCTTTTTATTGCAATCTATTAAAAAAGATAAAGTCTTTTCCGGTAAATCCCATAACATTGTGCTAATAAAACATTCTGTTGTCATTCTATATATACCTTATGCTTTAACACGAATTTTGTATTTTTATACGCGAGAGCAAGAGCATACGTGCTCGCTAATGTTACTAAAACGAAGGAAATTAAATTAGCGTAGATGTCAATCAAGTGAATTCTCCAAAAAAGCCCTGTAACAAAAAGGTAGAGGTTATCTTCAAAAACGCTATAGTTTCCATGCAATTACTTACTTCCTTACAAAACCATAATACAAACATATACTAAAATTTATCATACAATTTATAAGTATCAACAAAGTAGCGGTATAAATCATATTTCTAAACAGTTTGTGAATATATACTCACAGATGGGGATAGCCGAAACGATAAAAGCATTGCCGTAAAATAACGCTGAAGATTTTGTTGACACATTTCGCGAGAAATCTTGAAGAAGAAGCTCTTCTTCTTTGGTAAATGCTTTCGATTTTCCTGACATTATTTTATACCACTTTATACTCAGATCTCTTCAATTTTCTCCAAAATAATCATCACACTACTTCCGCGCGAATCGAAAATCTCCTTAGTGTTCTGGAACGCATGCGCATAAGCGGACTGTGTGGAGATTCGTGTGACAACGTGTCCGCAGAAACGTCATTTCAATGAAAGCACAAATTCTGCCATCTAAAGTACTTTCTAAGAAGTTCCTTATCACATTTTAGTTGGTTACGAAGAAATCTATCATTTTCCACATTTAGTCTATTTTCTGCCAATTAAAAAATTTATCGAGGAAATGCTATTACATTAGGAAACATTTAGAAAATTATTTAATGTATATGACTACCTTCTTTCCCAGGCAATATTAATATAAAAACATGTATATATAAAATCATCGATGATATCAGAATCTAGTGATATACAGGACACGATCATATCTGTAAAAAGATCTCGACCTCTCGACACTCATAGACTAAAGCTCATGATCATATAAGATCATATAAACAAATTTCGGCCACGATCATATGAAGATATTTCAGATCTCGACAGTCGTTAGGGAAAACATACCGAAAATTGAATTATGACTAGTTGTAAAGAAACAACATGGAAGACGACAAAATTCGCATTCTTGCGAGACAGACAGAGATAAATAGAGTATCTCTGTCTCTATTTGAGTCATTCATGGCATGTCATGCAGGCGCAGAATGAGAACCTTCTTGTCCTCCATATTTATTTTTCACAACTAGTCACGATTCAATTTTCGGATGATTTTGCCTAGGCTTCGGTATGGGTTTCGAAACCTGTTTATATGATCGTAGATGAGACTAGTTGTGAAAAATCAACAATAATGACGTAGGGTGCTCTCTACAACCTTTTTGCAACTGTGGATCTATTTATTTTTCTATTTTAGTAACACGATTGTATATACGTTTATATGACCGTCGTTTGGAATATGTCACTCACTAGGGGAATGCATTCGCCGAGTGAGTCCATAAAAATCAACATGGAGGGCCAGAAAGGTATCAAAAAGGACGTTCTACGCATGCGTGACACATGCATATGTTAAATACTATCTAAAACGATGAATGCCTCAGAGACAGACACAACATAACTGCTAGAAGAAGACAGAATATATATAGGTGTAGGTTCTTTTGGTCGTACGATTTACGGTAAGGTGGAATTAGATCAACGCACCTAATATTATCCAAGTAATCTTTTATTGTAATAAGAGAAAAACTATATATTTTATCAAATTTTATACATTTTAGACTTCTTCTTTAATAAAAATACCATATTTTCTGTAAATATATTATTAAATTTGATTAATTTTACCTTGGAAAGGTTAGAATCTAACATTTTGTTGGCTTATAAAAAGAAATAACATTCATTTTCTTAGTTTTAAAATCGAAATAATATTTTATAAAGAGTTTAGCTCAATTATTGGTTATTTTTTGTTTAAAATTTAAGATTTACGTGAAAACGTGACATAACCTCTGCAAAACATGATGGATATGTTTAATAAAAGATTACGAAATAGAAATAAATTAAAATAAAACTCTATTGAGACTTTATATACAATTTTGTCAACTATGCTAGCATTAATTTATTGTTTAGAATGAATATTTGAACAAAATATAAGTGCATGATTATTATGCTATCTATCAATAGTTGTATTACAATGAATTTATATTTATGTTCTAGATGACTGATACAAAGGAAACAAAAGAATCAAAGGCGAAGTCTCCGGAGAACAAAAATGCTCCTGTGGAGATTAAAAAAGGTGCAAAGAAAGGTCGGATTAGGCCTCGAAATTACGACATAGGAAATGGTGTTTATAGGTTTAGCCGAACCCGTATGTTCCACAAGAAAGCCATCTACAAATTTCTTGGCTCCAAAACTCCAAAAACTGTATGTCTAACAATATCACATATTCTATTTATTTTTGTTAATACTAGTTTGGTTAATTTAAAAGTCTTATCTAGAAGTTCTTCATTTTTTAAGATATGTAGAAATATTTGAAGTTCCTTATGCTTTTTACCTTTTAAGTAATTATACAGTAAAGATATATTTATTATCCAATCTGTTTATTGTAATCGAATATTGTTATAAAATAATGACTATATATTAAATTGAATGAAGAAAAATAGATAGCAAAATAATATAATTTCAATTTTCTTAAATATTTTGAAGTGGTATAAAGAACTATGTAATCAAGAAGATTAATATAGTTTCATATAATGTATATACTTTTTGATAAATGTTTAATTCTAAATATTTAATGGTAATTATAGGTTAAGCCTAAGAAACCAGTCACTATTGAAAAGAAGATTAGTGGTGACAAAAATGGAGAGAAGCGTACTGTATTATTAAAGAAGAGGCGTGCAAACTATCCTACTGCAGATCCAGTAACTGTACACCATGCTAAAAAATGTTTCAGTGAGCATAATCGTTATTTGAGACCATCCTTGAAACCAGGAACAATTTGTATCCTGTTAGCTGGTGCTCATAAAGGAAAACGTGTTATTTTCTTAAAGCAACTTGAGAGCGGTTTACTCTTAATTACAGGTGAGATTTATTTGAAGTTATTATGTAGTAAAATATTAATATGATAAATTAAAATATCAAAATGTTTTTTAAAATAGGTCCTTTCTTGATCAACGCTTGCCCACTCCGTAGAGTTAGTCAAAATTATGTAATCGCGACTTCCACCCGTATTAACATTTCTGGTTTGAAGATTCCGGCTTACATTAGCGACGATTATTTCAAGAGAAAACGCGAGAAACGCGCAAAGAAGGAAGAAGGTGATATCTTCAGCAAAAAGAAGGTCGAGTACAAAGCAAGTGACCAGAGGAAAGCTGATCAAAAAGTGATTGACAAATTTGTGATTTCTGCTATCAAGAGAAACAAAGAGAAAAAGATGTTATTCACCTATTTATCAGCGATGTTTGGACTCAGGAGCAGCCAATATCCACATAGATTAAAATTTTAATCTTTTGTGATTTGAATACAAATATATAATAAATACAGAAACATGAGGTAGATTTTTTATGACCTTGATTATAAATGTTCATAATTGTCCCGGATTCTTTTTTATTTTATTTGAAAACTTTATTTATAATGATGAATGAAATAAAATTTATAATGTAATAGAAGGTACAATAAAATTTCGAAATTTTAAATTTATTTTATCTTCTATTGCAGATTATATTTATTTTTTAGTAATTAAATATGTCTTATATGCATCAATTTTGTGTTCGTAAGATATATGAAAAACGAAAAGTGGTCTTTGTTATATAAGTGAATAGTTAAATTTTATGGTTTTATCGGTCTAAATATCCACTTAAGTTCGGTTTTTCGAGTGCGCATGCGCGTCACGAACTGGAACGTCAAATACAAGAAGATCGAATGATATCAATGTGTTATGATATTGTAATATGTAAAATATGTTTCAAACAAAAATATGCGTATATCTCCATACATAGTTTTCAGACTAATCCAGTTAGTGCTCAGCATCTGAGTAGTGACATCATTGTGTTAGATATAGCGGTGTAAATTCGTGCTCACACGACAAATGTCTATATGCATGTGACATGTCACGCATTCTCAAATGTCTTCTCCCAAAACCACTGAATATTCGGGCAATTATCAACGGTTTAACGATGATGCAAACATATCACTCGAGCAAGACATTTCACATCGAACATGTCAAAGTAAGTCAAATCAATTTTAATTGTACTATTTTAATTCATTTCATTTTTTATTTATTCTTTACAATGAAATTTCCGCTTTTTCACAACTATGTTACTTTTGTCATTTTCACTTTTACTCTTTTAGCTTATAATATTTAACAAACTAAACCTCATATTTTATTTTACACATTTTTCTGACATAATTATCTATAATAGAACAATGATATAAAATTTTACAAAAAATATATAATACATAATTTAGTTAATTGTAAGTATAATGTTTGATTTTCTTCATGATAAAGATAAAAAGAATTTATTTTATATTATTTATTTTATTGCTGAAAAGTATCATTTACTTTTGCACTATAGAATTATTTATTTTTTATATTTATTTCTTATTGTAGAATATGGATCTATATTATCATATCCTTCTGCAGAAAATCATGTAAACTCCTCCACTGAAAATGTAAGAACATCTGATCAAATCATTCATAAATTTGAAACAGATGATGTACATAGAGAAAACATGTCTGAAAATGCAGTACTTTCGTCACATGATTCAATCACAGATCATGATTTGCATTGGGAAATGAATTATCATGAAGCTGCAATATTTTTAGAGGTATTTATACATTTATATGTATATATACTTCTATGAATAATTGCTTTCAAATTTACTTACAATAATGTTATATATCCATAGGAAGGTAAAAATAATGAAAAGTTTGATTCGCACCCAAAGCATCCGGAAGATTTACCAGCTTATCTCTTAGTTCATAATAATTGGTATTATGGATTAGATCTATTAACTTCTCTTATACTTTTGGCTTTAGCTGTTGTAGAAGAGCCAGCTGTATCAATGTTTGGTGTAAGTCATTGATAAGAAAGTACTTTTATTTTATTACAATCGTTATTTATATATTTTAATTTTAGATACCAGTGTGGGCGCATGGATCTATAGAACTTTTTGCTTTGATAATTATAGGTATAGAATTAGCTTTGAAACTAAGATGGATTGGCTGGTCAACAATGTTAAAACACAAGCGAACAATGCTGAAGGTAAAAAGAACACTTTTTTAGAATCAGATTTAATAGTCTGTAGTATAATTTTATTGAACTTCATATAAATCCACACGAGTTTACTGGTATATATGATCTGTATATCCTAATTGCTTATGTTTACATCTGGTAATTATTAGCAAATTGAATACCATTATGAGATTAAAGTACAGTTTTCTTTCATTACTTTGTCAATATGTCTAAGAACAGTGTACAATAAAATGGTTGTTTTGCACAAGACTGATACAAAAAGCATGAGGGTACTAATGAGAAGATAAGCAACAGCACAAGTGCAGACTATTTAAGATTACATTTTTATTAAAACGAGACGCTGATAATTCCATTATTTGTTCATTTATAATATATTATGTATACTAATACTTTTATTGGGACATCTTATAGAGAACACATTTAGATTTAACTGATATATGTATAGTTTATTAGTAATTCTACTGCTACTGAGTCATTATTATTATTGTTATTGTTATTATCATCATCATCATTATTGTTAATGTTGTTGTTGTTGTTGTTGTATCATACTCATTCATATTTATATCTATTACACAATGGTTTAAAAGTAATAAACAGTTATGAAACGTTTGTTTGATATAGAATGAATAGATCAGAATAATTGAAATGAATCATTAATTAGAACCTAGTAAGAAAAATAAAATTGTAAAATACAGAATGATTCAAAATAAAATTGCTAAAATAACTTGTAATTTAACAAAGATATATTAGAAAAATTAAGAAAAATTTATAATTAAGAAAATAATGTCTTGTTTCTTTTAATATGATAATTAGTACATATGATAAAAAGCTTTTTTAATAAGAAGTAACAGCAATAATAGAAATGAAATTACCATAATTTGTAGTCAATTTGTAATTACATATTTAAGATATCTTTAATTAATTTTTTAATACAAGTGAAGACTATACATATAAATTATTTTTACAGTGTATCACATTAGTCATCATGTTTTTAGAAGCGATGACAGTACTAGTACGACAATCATCGCATTTCCGTGTAACACGTGCTCTAAGGCCCATTTTTTTAGTAGATACAAAATGTTTTGGAGGCGTTAGAAGATTTATCAGACAAATACTTTTGACATTGCCACCAATTCTGGATATGTTAGGCTTGCTTTTATTTTTTATAACACTGTATACTGTATTGGGTTACTATATGTTTTCTGAAATGAATAGAAATTTTTGTACACTACAAGACAGTTTTGTGAGTCTCTTTGTTCTTCTTACTACTGCTAAGTAAGTATAATTGTAATTAAATTTCCAGTATTTAATAATTTGGATACATTTTATTGTGTTTAGATATTAGTAACAATATCAATATCTAGTTTTCCAGATGTAATGATGCCATCATATTCAAGAAACAAATGGTATGCGATATATTTTGTATCTTATTTGTCTACAATGTTGTACGTAATGATGAATTTGATGTTGGCGGTGGTTAACGAAACATTTACAGCAGCTGAACGTGATAAATTTAAAAAATTGTTTTTACATAAAAGGAAAGCATGTCAACATGCCTTTAAGTTATTAGTTTCGAAACAAAATCCGGATAAAATGCGATTTCGCCAATTTGAAGGATTAATGCGATACTATGCTCCAAATAAAAGTATGTAAAATTCCTCCAGATATATATTAAAGTTTATTTATAAAACAGAAAGGTAAGACAAATTAAATTTATCCCATAATATACTCCACTACAGACATAAGAGACATTGTTCTAATGTATCAACATTTAAATGCTTCTGGAAGTGGAGTTCTAAGTGTTGAAGAGTTTTTAAACATTTATGATACTATTATACTTCAATGGGAACTACAATACTCTACTGTGCCTTGGTATCACAGTACATCACAACCTTTGCAGATTCTATGCACAGGAGCACATGCAGCTATTAGATGGCCATATTTTGAAAGCTTAATGTGTAAGTTTAAAAGGAAGACAAATTTTTATAATACTAATTTACAATTCATATATTGAATTATAAAATGTTTAGATATAACAATCATTGCAAATGGTATTGCTATGATAATAAGAATATTACAGCCAGGTGATAATGTTCATAGTACAATTCTATTTGCTGCATCTTGGGATACTTTTCTTTTCGGAGGAAGTAAGTAAACATAATATTTATAAAAGGTGTTTGAAAAATTATTTTAATGCTAATTTTATTTTATAGTATTCGTCACTGAAGCACTAATAAAAGTATTAGGACTTGGTACAAGACGATACCTGAGTTCCGGATGGAATCTTTTCGATTTAGGGACATCTATAATGACACTTGTTGCAGCTTGTATTTTATCTCTTTTTCCTACGGCTACATTTTTTGTTCTATTTAGACCACTTCGACTGCTAAGATTGTTTAAAATGAAAAAAAGATACCGAGACGTATTTGGCACACTTGTGATTTTAACTCCCTTGATGTCTTCCACTGCAGTAGTCATGCTTGTTTTATATTATTTTTTTGCAATCATTGGGATGGAATTGTTTGCAGGATATAATATGCGAAATTGTTGCAAGTAAGTACATAAGTAAAATATCTTTTTTAATAAATTATATTTTTAAATTGACTACTAAATAATATGTATTTGTCAGAAATACAACAGTTGAAGACTTTTACAAATACTCTGCCAATGAAAGTACCGCACTAGGATA
Organism: Bombus pascuorum; assembly: GCF_905332965.1. Taxonomy (NCBI): domain Eukaryota; kingdom Metazoa; phylum Arthropoda; class Insecta; order Hymenoptera; family Apidae; genus Bombus; species Bombus pascuorum. The sequence continues at coordinate 11,845,168 of NC_083492.1, forward strand.
TTATTACCTTAATACTTTTGACAACCTTATAGCCAGTGGAATGACCCTTTTTGAGTTAACGGTTGTTAATAATTGGTTTATTTTAATGAACGCATATGCATTTACTGTTGGAATGTATACACGAATATATTTTATGATATTTTATTTGGTGACAATGATTGTTTTAACTATCGTGGTATCCAGTTTCTTAGAGGCCTTTCGATTTAGAATACATTATAAAAAATCAACATCTAAACGTGATGGTAATTAATATTCTTAATTATTCCACATAAAATATGGAAGAAATATAGACTATTTCTTTAAATTTTTTTTGTTATATTTAACCAAATTTGTACTTTTCTTGGGATTGTTAAATCTTCTATTAGTCCTTTTGTATACATTTCATTACAGAGGAAAAGATGCTACATGAAGAAGTGGAACTAAAATGGGACGAATTGCAATATATAGTAGAAGATTTTCAACTTTTGGAAAAATTGCGACCTTCGCTGATAGTTGGTGTAAGTTTTAAGTTTCAAAAAATATGTTTTTTATTATTCTGCAATTACATAATAATGTTGCAGGGAACTACTGTTTTTATTGGCTCGCGTCCTCGAACCAGAGAAGTTTTGCAAAGAAAAATGTATACGAATGAAATTACCGAATGGATTATAGAGGCTAAACAAGCAGAAAGGCAGTTTTTATCAAATGCTACTCATAGTTTAGAAGAAAATTATAGAGAGGAAGCAATTTCTGAAACAGATCATGTAGGATTAACAGACAATTTGCGACAAACACATCGTAATACATCAAATGTTGTATAATTGTAGTAATAAATTAAATTTCATTGTATCTATTCACAATATAGAAGTATTGAAAGATTGTAATATACAAATTTACAAAGTAATGATTCAGCGATTAAATTTTTTACTAACAACATAAAATAAAAAGAAAATAATATATTTAACTGATATAAAAGAGATTAAACATTTTCATTTCGGATTATGTTGCGATATGTAGAGACTCAAATAATTGATGATATTTTTAAAAATATAGCAACATAAATAAAAATTCACTAAATCATATATCTTGTGTAAATAAGGCTTTATTAATATCAAAATTGACTTTTTGCTTTCTCTGCAGATAAAAGTACAATTTTCTTCATAAAGAATTATGAATCGATTTATAAAATTTTTAATGTATTCTATCCTAAATGCTTGTATTTAGAAATTATTTTACTTTCTCTTTGCAATTGTGTAATTTTTATTTAATTCTTCATCATTAAACTTCAATTTTCATATTATTTTAACCGTTTGACTCCCAAGCAGTGTGATCGCGCTGTTTAGATTTTGTATCAAAAAGTTCCAGTACATCTGAACGCTACGGACAATTCACGGTACTTTGTATTTCATTATCTTCTCAATAAATTTTTATTGAACAAAACTTGAAATATTTATAAACTAATAGCGCCGCCTGTTTCTCTTTGCAATCGGTTAAAACAAGCGCTATCGCGCTGTTCGGGACTTTTTAACCTTGTTTCTTCAAAGATGCCTGGAATTCAAACGGTTAAATATGAAAAATTTTATTCTTTATGTTATAAATTATGTAAATAAATAATTAACATATATATATCATTTCTTAGTTTTATATTACAAATATATAAAATTGTACTGTATAATATACAGGATGTTCCATCTAATTAACACTTCACTGACCGCTAGCGGTTCAACAGCATACGCACGTCCGATCGGCAGCTCAGGCACAGATTCTCCCTGGCGCTGGCTCTGTTTCGGTTTAAACTGTCGGGCGGGTGTATCTGTGCTTTTCGTATGCTCAGATAAAATTGGCTGCTTCCTGCTATTATAGGATAATTAAATTGAACAAAATCTTTTGTTTTCATGATATTAATACTAAATTATATTTATTTTATCTATTACAACGGTTTTTAGTTCAAATGAGAAATAGTTATGGTCTTCGACGTTAGTTATCTCATCGTCTTCTGAATTACTATATCTTAGTGGTAATACAGAACCTCGCTTCCGAATAATTATATCACTGCCATCACTTTCGTTACTACTATTACTTCTTGAATAACTGTCAGGACAATCTGACAGATCATCTAAATAAAACTCTCCAATACCATTCTTTTTGTTCATTGCGAACGGTAAGTTTTTCAAATTGGTATAAAACTGTGGGAGCTTACAAAGCAACTGACGCAACTGAGTAAGGTACCTTAGTACTAAATAACAAATTACTGTTCATATAATGAGAAAGATTGTTTATCGCCATGGGAATCGATTAACTAAAGATTTTAAGGTCATCTATAATTTCTTAAATAGAATATTCTTCTCTATACATCAATAAATAATTTTAACATTATGATAGAAATAAGACAATTATACTACCATGATAAATGAAAAAGGAAAAATGAATATAGTTAGAAATAAAAAAGATACTAATGAGATGACCATTAACATGTATTGCTACTAAAACTGTAATTTACATTTTGTGTAAAAATTACAAGTACTCTTTATAATTATAAATAAAATTTATATCACATTGAAAATATTCAGGACAAAAATAAGTTTATTTGCATTAATGTATGCAATATTTATAACAAAATTACTAATTAATTTGTACCCCAGGACCTCCCAAAGTCGTTAACTTGACAGTAAATCCATCTGCAATTAATTTTCGTGAAATACTTGCAATAGTTTCTGGTTGTGTATCTGGTAATAAGAGAATGTATGCATGTCCACCACCGCCAGCACCTGTAAGCTTTGCTGCCAAAGCATAATTTTGTGCTTCTGCACAAATTCTGTCTAAAGATGGATGAGAAACTTGACATGTGGCTAGCAGTCCTTGATTCATATTAATAAGTATCTGTAATAATATATGATAAGTTGTAAGAAGATTTGAATACATTCATAGATATAGAAAGTAATGACCAATAACATTTTAACATATTGTTAATCACTTGACCAGACAAATGTTATTTTTCCAAATAACAAACTAATCTTTTAACTCTGTGACTGAAATATTACTAGTTATTCTTATTATACAAGATTTTCTATAAATTGCTTTTAGAAGTATTTTACCCTACTTGAATTAGTAATTATTATAATAATTACTAGCAATATATTATATTTTAATAAAATACTTACCATTAATTGTCTGTACCCTTCAAGAAAATATTCATCGTCAGTAGAAACTGTTTTCAGTTTTTCAATAATTTTAATTACTTCTTTGGATATATTGTCTATAGAACTCATAATCAGATCAATAATAACTGGGTATCTATGTTTCAGTTCTAATAGTCTTTCGACTAAAACCCTTGTGCTTCTATTTACTCTTGTGTCTACCAGTAAAATTTTTAGAGCATGTACGTTACTTATTGGCTTTACATAATCATCCTTCTTGAATTCTATTATTGACCCATATGTACAGACAGAATTGTCTATTCCAGAGGGGTTTCCATGCATAATTTTTTCACAATTTAGAGCATACTTCGAAATAGTATCCAAGATAGAAAAATCTAATATTTTATAAACATTTTTTTGTAAACGTGACCAATGTAAAAAACACGCAGCGAGACAAACTGCAAAGGAACTAGAACTACCAAGTCCAGAACCAATTCCCAATTCTGTATTTAAGTGAACTTGAAATGGTTTCACTTCGATCTCTTCCTTTTGCGTAATATAAATAAAAAGATAAAAGAATGCTTCCAGGCTTAACCTTTGTTGTAGATTTCCATAACTAATAATGGAAACAAATTCTTTTACTTTGTTATAAAATGCTTCATAATTTTCTACATGTTCCACGTCTTTGTTAATAAAAAAGAAATTTTGTATTTGCTGTAGAGGTACGTTAATAAATAAATTTACTTTAGGAAAACATATCTTAACAATTTGTTCTGTTTCAGGTAATTCAGCAAAATTTAGAACTGTACGTAAATCTACACTGGCAGCAACAGCTGTTTTTCCATATACTACAGCATGTTCTCCAAAAAGAATTACTTTTCCAGGAGCAGACACTTTAAACTGAATCATTTTAAATTTCTCAAGTCTAATTCGTGGAACTATTAATGGAAATAGAATAATATACTTTAGAGATGATACATTAAAATCAAACATAATTGAATTAATTATTAAATACCTTTTTGTCATTTCCTTCTTTTCCCACTCTGCTGGTGTTAATGTCTTTTGCTTGAATGCATGAATTGTTTTAAGTTCTTCTTCTAGTATTGAATGTACTGACCTGAAATATTAATTTTAATATAGTATTTAAATAATTGCATATTATTTAAATTTTTTAGGACTTTAAAAATGTAGTACCTATGTCGATGAATTAAAGATTTGCCTTCAAATGCACTAGAAACAATTGTTACGGAAAACTTAGCACCACAACCATCAGATTCATCTATGACTTCCTGTAACAACATTTAAAAATAATATGAACATTATTTAATAGATATAGTAACAAAACAAACTAAATATTTCTAATATTATCGGAAACTTTATGATCTTCCTAACATAAAATTTATGTTAAATGATATATGTAAATATTTACTTTCAATACAAATAATTTTTAGAAAATAAAATTAGATTTGTATTATAAAAATATTATTGATATCCGTTAACGGATAAATTACATAAATTTGTGTTTCTTATTATTAATTATTCTAAAGTCAATCAACTCTTTTCCCTGTAACGATATAAGTATATTGGTACAAAGTTACCAAACACAAAGAGTTAGATTTGTATTCATAACATTATTGTTATGCTAATTCAGAAAAGTAGAATACAGTAATAGAGCAAAGTTCAAATTTCCGTAAAGTATTGTATAAAATGCAAAAAAATGCATTTCTTTGGTATTTATCAGTGCAGATAACTCATAAAAGAATGCGATTATCTAATGCTTCAGTAAAGGTGATGATACATATAAACAATATTTTTATCGGCGTAAATATTAAATAATCGCGAACAGTTTAAGCATGTGGCTGCAACACATTTTGTAAATACATCATAACGCAATATTCTTCTGAAATATTATCTTAAATTGTTTAATTATATTGAAAAAGAAAAATAATTAGTTTTTAATAATTTATTAAAATAATTTAATAAGGAGTATGGTAATAATATAACATAAATTAAGTTGTTTTTCTGATTTATTTCAATTTTTAATATTTTTCACATACAAATTGTTTGTAATTAAAGTATAAATAGAAAGCAATAAAGTGTCCACAGGAATAGACAGAAACTAATAATGCAAAAAGATCTGGATACCTCTTTGGAGGTTTCAAAAAACCACTAATAAGAGAAAGCATTATTATTCCTAGAATCGAACAATAAAACAGAATTATTTTCCAAAAAGATAGAGTAGAACTTACAACAACAAAAATATTCTTATAACGTATCATATCTCTTTTTAATTTGATAAATATTGATTTATTCTCATTGTTTTTTAGCTTTGCTTTAATTTGATTGGTTATAAGCACATTCTTTTTTAAGTTAATATTACTCAACAATTCGCTGTAATCGAACACATCAGAATATGCCCATAAAACAAAAATGAAATAAAAGATTAATGTAGACCAATATACCATGTACAAACCATCTTTTATAAATAATGGTAACATACTAAAGTGTGAAATTATTAAAAACCAAAAACAAGGAAATAAATTGCTTTGAAAATACAATAAAACTGGAATTGCAACAAGTAGAATTGATTTTTCATGAACTTGAAACGAAAACAGGAAAAATGCTAATGCACAGTTAATAAGAGAAATAACAAACTTCTCTTTCTGTGGATTTAAGTATAGATTTATGCAACTCGGTGAAACTGCAAATGTAGTTAACATTAAACAAATTTTGGCTAATTCCTTGTTTGCAAAATTATTACGTAATTTAAAAATTACATTGATTGTGCACCAAATATTAGCAACTTTATCTTCGAATACACCTCTAGAAACTGGAAATAATCGAAGAACAACACTTACAAACGTTTCCCAACTTTTAATGAAAGGTAACCATATGATAAAAAATGTAGAAAGTACTGTAATTGATATACAGAAGATCATTACTAAATTAAACAACCTAAACCGTTTTTTCATAGGTGAATATTTTCCAAGTATGTAAAAGAAAATTGGCAATGCGTGATAAAGTTCCATTTGCTTATAGTTTAGTGCTGCAACAAATAAGATCGACCCAATAATAAACGAATTTTGAAGTATAGCTGTAACAGCACTAATGAACAGTCCTAATGAAAACGAATTATATTGAAAATGTCCATGATCTATTAATATTAAACCCGGATATATTAATATAAGCAAAAGATTAATATGTTTTCTTTTCAGACCAAATATAGACATTTCTACTTTTTCAAAGTTTTCAGATACTTGATTAGTTAATATAAAATATATTATTGATGGAATATAAATCAAAATATCTACACAAATAACACTGATTCTCATAAAATATTTATGACTTTCAGATGAGAAACCTCTAGATTCGTGCAACTTTATGTAAGAAGAATTAATCATATTGGCAACATAGCCCATCACTAAACTATGATAAGCCGTTAATGGTGGATAGTCTAATCCCCAATACTGTAAATTATTATTTGTTGTATTTATGTACCATTTCTCAATTGGCACATTTAACGTTATTTCTTGCCAATGCCGTTGGGCTTCATAGTCTCCAAACATTGGAGGCTTTCCTTCACCGCTGTAGGAATGATATGTAACACACCATCTCAAAAGGAGAGCAAATAGTGAGATTAACAAGATCTGTGTATTTTCTTGCATCATATATGTTGAGTAAGCTTCAACAGCTTATATTTGCAAACATGCTCTTGATTAAGAAATATATTTCAGAAATAACATTTAGCTACCTAGGTTTATATGGAAAATTTAAGGTTAGAATGAAAACAGTAGAGCGAAATAAAGAATATATACGCAAATATGATGAATCATACAAAATACATACCACGTGTGAAGCGTTTAATTCTTTGATTAATTTGTCTTTTATGTAACTCTCAGAATATGACATATTTAAAATTAAATTTCTAATCCTGATTTTAATTCACCACGCTTTCAAATGCGAGGAGATAAGTTATTATATGTTTATTGATATCTATTTACTTTAAAATTAGTATAGTTATTTTGATAAACTTTGCAATCATAAGTAGCAAATGTATGATAAAATACAATACTTCTTCTTTTATTTTTTGGTTATATGACTTTTTTTGGTTTGAATGATCGTTGAGTTCAAGTGAACGTCAAGGTACATTTTTTGAACTCATTCGCATAATTTGATATGATGTTATCAATTGATTTTCAGTATTTCGACTAATCGAATGATTTTAACATTTTGAAAACTATTATCTTTATAAGCCTTTTCGTTATTTTTAGAATTATTTCACAATAGTTAGATGAAAATTAATGTCTATTACCTGCAGGAACGTCGATATTAACAGAACTTCTCTATGAGGCAGTTTTACTGACATAAAAACGAGATTAAAGTCTATGCAGTTACATATTTTTCAAACTACGAACATTGCTCATTGCAAGCAGACTTTTTATTATGTATGTATTCCTAAAAAGTTATTTAATTATTCCAATACAAAATAGATAAAGATTAACACATACCATTTTAGATATCAGTTTATTCATTCAAATACAGTTATGTTACAAGAATAAAACTGATTATCTGTTACATTAATTTTTTTTGTTATTCATACAAATAAATTTTAAATAAAAATTACGAACACAAAAATTACCGTATGAAACATACATTTTCATAAATTTACTATATAACACCTGTTTCTCGCACTTAATTTCTTGTATTTCGTAAGTTGCTAGTAATCGACATCACGCTTCGATGTAAAAATATAATTTTTTTGTTTCAATGCAGTTAAATACTATTAAACATCAACTCTATTTAGAAAATTTTATTTTCTAAATAAATATAATAATAAAAGTTTTACTTTTATAATAATAGCTAGATAGAAAAGAAAATTCACCGTTTTTTAACAACCCATACTATGTACGTATATAATATGTACTCACATTATTGTATGTACATGGCACGTTAATATTGTCTAATACCTGATCTCAGGTACTGCAACATCTTTATAACAATAGTAAATTATTTGTAACAGTTGCATTTTATAAGGTTATTAATTTTTCTGTGAATTCTTTTATTGTTGATATTAGGAAGAATTGTTCACTTTTGCTTAAAATTAATATTTTTGCCTAAAATATACTCAGTTAACAAAATAGATATTAAATATTATGCATTTTTAAAGTCAATTAACAACAAGATATAACATTTTTGATATTAGATATATGTTCACTTTGATGTAACATAAGTAAATAATATAATGTATATAATTATCTTAACTATATTGTGAAATACTCACAATATTGTGAAATCTGAGCTGTTTCTAAAGTAATCTTCATACAAAATTTAAATATTTTAAGATAAATATATTATCAATTTGAATAAATTTAAGTACAACATGCAGCAGGAAATAAATTTCACTTTACTTATTGAGATTTACGATATAAATTAATGAAAAATTATAATTTGTAACATATAATTAGAAAAAACAGAAAGAATATTATATCTAAAATTTAAAATTAGCTAAATAAGCATACTATACTATAATTAGTTATGTTTACAATGCAATAACTGCAATTATAATTATATCAATTTATAATAAAATTATTAACGAAAAATACATACAAATATACTATCCATTTGATAGCTAATATTAACACTGATTGTTTTAATATTTCTTTCATAGGAAGAATCAATTTTAACTTATAACTGCTTGAATATTGATAAATTGTTTGTGTTTCATGTTTGTAAAAAAAATTTAATTGCCATTGTATTATGAGAATAGATCACATGAATACGATGTAATGAAAATATTAGGAAGAACAAGTTTTATCCAGTCACCTTAATATTATTACTTCATTTTATTCAGTGTGTCTTAAGATTTTAAAAAAGCAATAATGCTTCTGTATGGACATATGTATATTAAATATATATTATAATGCATATAATATTAAATACATATTAAATATACATATGTATAATAAATATATATACATAGCACATTGATATGCAGTTAGAGTGTAATAAGCAGTCAAGCAAAATAAATATTTGTTTTCTCAGAATGTAAAATGTCCATTACTCATTTGTATATATATATTTGATAAATGTTATAGTAATTTAGTGATCTTTGTATATTTATCGGTCTATTATCTATGTCTATCTTTACCATACATAACACAATACAGATTTGAACTTGTATGGTTTTTCAAGCATGGTACTATGAATAATGAGTAAGTTTGAAAGAGACCTGATAATATTAGAATAGAATACTACTTTTGCCTGTGAAGAATTACTTCAAGAATTTCTTCATCTGTTTTGTTTGATACTGCATGCTGTACTGAGCACTTTCTGCTTTAGTGATGAGAGAGTCTAACTTATCCAAATGAGATCCCATCTTTTCATTGAGATTGATTGTTTTTGGCATTACTGCGTTAGTTTCTGTGTTTTCTATGTGTTTCTTGTCATTGGATAATTCTACTATCAAGTTTTCTTCACTCATAGATGTTTCAGAACCAATATCTTTTGTCTCATTATGGTTTCGTTCAATGAATTTATGATTTGGGGTGTTGTTTTTGGATCCAACTCTTACTTTCAATAAAGTACCCAAACTGCCACAAACAGTCTGTAAAATACTTTCATGTTATAAAGTTAGTTTATATAATATAATTTATATAATAATAAACTAGTTCAAGATGTTAGGAAATGTTTTAACCTTGAATCTGTTAATCTTCTTCTGCGTAGCACTGAGAATACTATTTAATTCATCTAATCCACCACCTATTCGATGCGCAGCTTCATTAGAAGAATCCAGATTCTATAAATTATATTAAACTGATAATATATTGTCAAATTATTAATTTGAAATTTGTGTAAGAACTTTGTTTTAATTAATTACATTCCAAATAAGAAAAACATAGAGGCTAAAAAGAAACTTATTAACATTAAATTTACAGTAGTAGAAATTAGAACTCATTAACACTGTACTTATAATGCATAAAAAGGTACATTAATTTGATTTTTGTTTAATAAAAGATAAAATTATAATTACTTCGATCACTTCATCTTTATCATTATTAATATTCTCGGCTTCTATTCTTTGGGTCTCTTTCCATTCTTCTTCGCTGGGTATCGGCAATCCTAACAATTCCGCCCTTTCGCACGCGTGAATGTAGTCTTGAGACATTTTATCAAATGTCTATTGTCTAATTTTTTCTACCAAATACTAATCAATAATATATAAGAATAGATTTATTTTATCCCGTTTTAGAGATATTAAAATTGATAGAACATTAGAAAGACACGAGGACATGCACAACTTGAGGAATCCGTGTTCGGGTAAATTGTGCGCACACTCCGATAGAAAATAAAGTTTTTAAACATTATAAAAGACATTAATAATAAGAATCTAGGGCATCCTAGTCATTAACAATAAGATTTAAGATGATTTACATATGTATATGGATCAGTGATTTAATAATTTTGAATGGATTCATAATTTCAAAAAAAGTATAATGTTTTTATAGAAAAATAGATTAAGGAAGCAATGGATTAAAAAGATATAAGTTTACTAATTGGAATATTAATCCCATCATCCCATCCCATCATTTCAATATTTAACATAATTTAAATAAAAAGAAATAAGTTGTAGAAATTTATATAATTTCATTCTATTTCTTATATTTCGTATTTTGAAAAGATATATTTAAGAAATTATCTTTCGAAAAAACATTAAAAAATAATTTAATGTAATTTAGAATAAATTATAATTAGTAATTACTAATACTAATACTTAATATGCTGCCTCGTATCATAGATGTAAATTGTAAATAGATTAAGCTAATGTAATTTAAATACCTTGCTAGGACATGAATGAGATAGATTAACTTCTCGCAAGCTGAATAAAAACTTTAAGTAATACTTTTTATATCGATCATTACAAAGAAAATTTCTAATTAATTCTAATTCATTTTAATTTATATTTCATGACATTACATAAATTACATATTCAATTATATAATGTAACTTTTTTATGGATATGTACTTAATATACTATATAGTATCATACATACGGGGTGTTCGACTACAGGTGCAAATAAATTTAAAGGATGATTTTTGAAGCCAGACTAAGATAAAAGTTAAAAATAGAAAGACTGCGTTTTCGACTTGGTTGTTCAGTTATTGACAAAATATCCCTGTGCACGAGCAAACCTCCTTACATGAACAAAAGTAGAACAGTTCGAGCAGCGGGGAGCACAGTGATCTTCAAACCGGCGTAAGCCACAGCCACAGGTTACCTCGTACAAGTCGTAGGTCGATAGTCGTAGCAGATGATTTTATGATATTTTGAGATGTAAATTGCAAGCAGAGAGGAAATTTGTAAGTGATAAAACTGTGTGCGGGGGCTCTTTGAGAAAACCGAAGCCTGAGTATTTGGAATGACATTATAAAAATACATTCATTAATATATGATCAACTACAAGCATTTGTATATAAACAGATGATAAAATTTGTATAACACCAACTTCCCCGCATATATACATGTAGTTATAATAGTTCACGTGAATAGTTTTCTTTTGCGAAATGTTCATGGTTATATAAATTTATGTTTCGATTGCTTTTTTGATAAATTTCATCTGTTTGTATGTGCAGCCTGTACAAGTGTATTGTTAGAATAACATTATATTACCTATCCTGTATACTTTAAATTACATGTGTAAATATTTTTATATTACATGCTATATTCAATTTATACATTTATGTAATTTAATTTTATTTTATTTATGGTATGTATTTAGTTTAATATGTAAATCATTCTTAAAGTAATTAAATAACTTTACATTAATAAAATGAATTATATTTTACCTTAAATTATAATATGTAAGTATATATTATTTTTATGTGAAACTGCTTTACTAATAAGAGATGCAAAATAATTTATAACAAAATATGTATAAAATAATTCAGATTTCCATAATTATAACATATGATGTAATTATTCTGAAAAAGAAGTTCTATCTGAATACAAACCTGAGACACAAAAGTTCCAAATCCTGTATGATTGTCGTTATGTCACAATTACTGTTAATGATCTGTTGTAATACTTGAATGCAGCAACATATGGTTTGTTCAAACTTAAAATGCATTATGTATTTTTTATAATTAGTTCATTATTTGTGACTAAAATTATAGATATGTTTATTTTATATGAAAGCCTATTATCATTCCTAAATTTCATTGCAATCAGTATGAACTAAGTTGAAATTATCCCTTCTTATTAAGATGTGCATATGAAAAACTGTATGATGCTTATTATCATGCTTCTAAACTTTTATTTTGACAATTATACTCTCTTTTATCTCTACTTTTCGATTGAAAAATGTCATAAACATAAAGCTTGATATGACAAAAAAAAACTGAGTTTAAGACTTAAATATGTTAATTAGAAACTTTTTATTTCTCTTAATAGATACTAAGATTACATAATCTTAGGACATTCTTTTCTAACATTTTGTATATTATAATATAATTCATGATTGTCAAACAGTTGACCAACAAAAATAAATAATAAAAAATATATAATGGATTACATATATTTTCAGGAAAATTTTAGCAACTGCGTTATAAAATGTTTGCAATGTTTGCATTTACATAACTATAATAGGTATCATATTCAAAGGAGCTTCAGGATCATTTCTCATAGTTATTTATGTAGTTAACACATTTATCGGAATAAAACGTGAACATAATTCAAGATGCAAAAAAATGAGTGTTATCGATAGAAGAAAATCTGCATTGAACCATATTAAAAATAATGAATAGGAGTCATTTTAGGTAAAGAGCATAACTGTTTGCATTGGAGGAGGATATTATATAACAAATTCTCAACAAAATGATTATCCATATAAGTTAATAACTTAAGGCAGAAAGGAAATTTTCTCTGTAAGTCTACTTATATTGTCAGTCGAGTTTTTTTTTAGCGCATTTGATGGCTGAACTTCGGTTTAACGAACATAAAACTTTTGCTTTTTTTATTATAATTTAACAGTTTCCAATGCGTTGAAGCAAAAAAATGAAAGTCATAACTTTAGGAATCCAGCAGTTCAAAAGTATGTAAAGTTTTTTTTCTTTTATTTTATTTTGGTTATTTTACAATTTGTCCTTATGGACATTTGGTAAAGTGTTATATCTTGTTGGTGAAGAAAAAAAAATAAAATAAAAATAAATATAGCATGTGGGTGGCTACCCCGAGCGGGGCGCCAGCTTCGCTCTTTCTAAGTTATATCTTTTATGAAGTATGTAAAGTTGAGCGTTTTTAGCTTATTTGGCATCTTACTTTGACGCCATGTTGTCTCTATCTACGATTCATTCGATGAGTAGAGTTGCTGGTTGCAACAATTGCAGGAGGGTGTCAATCATATTGTAGCGAGATTTTGAATCGTGAGTATTGGATTACATTTGGGTTGTTTTATTCTCCGGCTGCTGTTAAGCGGCCGATTATACTAGTGCAAAACAATGTTCGATGAATTTCATTCAGTTCAATGCTCACCTGTGCGGACCAATCAGACTATGGATAGAAGCAATATGGCGTTATACTAACCTGTAAAATATATTAATATATATTTAATATATTTAATATACATTAATATATATTTCTTATAATGTAAGTTAAGATTTAAAACGTAAATAATATTCAAAGTAAATATAAATATGTATTTAATATATATAAAGTAATGTGAGTATAAAATTTGTATAGACAAATAAAAAGGAAAAAATATATTGTCATTAAATATAAAAATATACATTGTTTATTCATTGAGTAGCAGACATAAAAATAATAATTAAGGCTACATTTATTAGTTTCATAGAAATAAAAGGAATACCTAAAGTTAGTTAACTTTATAGATATATTTAAATATTCGTTGAAGTTCACTCTTATAAATTTTTGAAACACATTGTAACTTAATATATGTACATATAATTTTAGTGATTATTTTATAACATACACCGTATGATAATCGAAAAGTATTTATTTTTTATTATAATAAAAGATATAATCATATATATACATATAAATATGTAATAATAATTTAGTGTTATATGTATAATTTAAAAAATTACCGTTTGCGATTTCTGCTGTAATTTTTATAGTTAAATTTACAATTAGAAGTAATATATCGTCATTGTGAACTAAATGTTATTAAACCGATTAATTTGACATGTGATTAATAATTTCATAATTTATGTAGTATTAACAATGTCTCTATCGAAGAAAAGTTATAATTTTTTATGAAAGTACATTACATAAAATTAATGAAAATGGACTTAACAGGGAATAAGAAATCTATAGCTAGTTGCACATCATGTAATATGTTGTAGATCGAAGACCTTTGATTTTATGAGCGCTCACGCCATTTTTATTTATATACGGTGGGGGGTAACAAAGTGTGCATCATCGTCCGTAGGATTTATAATTATCAAAAGATTGATCAAAAGGGATGCTTAATTTTGCGATGTACTTGTAACACCAATTGTGATTATTTGTAAGATAAAATCATATTCTACGCGTAGCGTATAAAGTTATTAATGCAATTGCTGGACCTTCGTGTTACTGGTGTCAACTACAGATTTTTCTACAATTACAACTTGGATAAAATGGATTATCGTCACAAGGTAAGCACAAATATATTATAATAATTAATAAATAAACATAATTTATTATTTAATTATTAATTGCATATATAATGTATATGACGTCATCACAAATTATATGTTTAAGATATCCCAAAATTAATTACGAATTAATAATGCATAAGTTAATTTATGTTTTTGCTTCGATAGTGACTAAACTTGTTTATATATATATATCATTAAAAAATATTGTAAAGGAAGTATCGTGTATTATAATTTTGTTTAATTACTGTTTGTTAGAAAACTGTGTGTGTAAACAATTTTATTATGTTGATATATATAATAATGGTATTGTTATATTTTACTTTTAATGTTTAGAGTAATATGTTATTATAAAATTATGTAATTATGTTTATTACTGAAAAATTTGAGATGTGTTTCATATATCGAAATTAAATTTATTGTTTCATCTAGATGATTATACCTTCCCAACAAAATACGAAGAATGATGATGAGGATGACGAAGATTTGGAAGCTTTAAGACTTGCAGCTCTACAATCATTAAGGACTAAAGACACTGTACATAATAAAAAGCAACCCCCACCACAAAAAGCTATTTCAGATGTAATATATACATCTCATACATCATATAAAGGTCAACGACCTTTACGAAGAGGACATTTTCATAACCGAATGCAACAGCGACAGAATGGCGTAAGTTTTTAATTATAGCTATAATACTTAAGAATTAACATTTTAGAAATTTTGTTAGCCCTAATTTGACTATACTTAATTTTTAACAATCAGCTGCTATATATTTTTTAGTAATGTATGTTGAGATAAAATAATTTATAAATATTAATTTATATTGTTTATCAAGCCATTTTAAATATTTTACTGTGAAATTTATTTAAAATCTACCTAAGACAATAGAGGTTTCTATATATTTTATCCAGTCATTATTGATATTATTATCTATTATAAGAAAATGGAAATTTTTTATATAGAATAGAAGATACAAAACTATCTTTCATATTATATAATATTTTTTACACTTGTAAATTGATATTTATACAAAAATATTAATTTTTTTAATTTTGATTAATTAGTATTATTTTTTTTCTATTTATTATTACTTAGCTCGTGCCTTTCGGCTTTGGACAAGTTTTCGGTTTTACATCTTTTTGCCTAATCACGCTTTTTACATTTTTTCCTTCTTATGGCGTTATTACCTTATTGTTTCTTCCCTTATATCTATCTAACTAAACTCTAAACTCTTTTCTTACGTATCTATCTCCCTTTTCTACTCTATTACATTGTACTCCGCTAAGGCTATTGTAACTTTTGGGTTTTTGCCTCCTTGCCATGCTTCTCTATTGTCGTTCCTCCCTGTCTTGTATTGTCCTTCTCTTTTCCATTATTGCTTTCAGATCCCTTATTCCTTCTCCCATCTCGTTTAATAGTTTCTCTGTTTCCTTTGTCCCTCCCGTTATTTCACATTCTTCTATTACTTGTATTAGGTCTTCTTTCCTTTTACATAATCTGCATCTTTTTCCTCCGTCTTCTTTCCAGTATTCCCTTGCTTTGGTCTCGTTTCCACATCTGAATCTTGCTAATATTTTTCTGTCCTTCCACTTCATCCTCCTTTCTAAGTATTTTGGTAACTCTTTGGCAATTTTTCTATAATGTTCGTTATAATTTGACTCCCTTATCCTTTTCCTCCCTCTCTTTTGCTTCTCTCTTTCTCCTTTCTTCTATAATTTGGTCTACTGTCGTCCTTCCTTGTTCTTCTCTTGCTTCCCTTTGTGTCCCTCCATTTCTTACCTCTTCTAGTTCCTTCTTTCTCTTTCTTGCTCTTTTCCTTTCTTGGCCATTTCCCCGGTTTCTCTCTTTCCTTTATGCACTCTTTTACTAGTTCCTTTTTTGACTCTATGGCTTTCCCTTCGTACCTTGCTGCTCTTCTTAGTGCTTTTTCTTTTATTTCTATTAGTTGGCATTTCTCTGTCAATATGTAATTCAGTGTTGACATATCTAAACCTAGGATCTATTTTATATATCTTCTTTGTATTTTATCCAGCCTTTCTTCTATGTTCCAGCTCCATATTTCTGCTCCAAACAGTGCCACACTCTCTACCAGTGCTCCAAACATCTTCATTCTCCTCTTGTAGTCCTGTTTGAAAATTCTTTCTCCCACGTTTCATGTTTTCTTCATTGCTATTGTTACTCCCTTTTTCCTGTCTTGTACATGTTTCTCATCACTGCCGTTTTTCTGTAGTATGTACGCTAAGTATCTTATCTCTTCCACTTCTTCTAATTCTCGCTCTCCTCATTTCCATTTTTTTTGTCTCTTCTTGTTCTTTCTTTTTTCGAACACTACCATTTTGGTCTTTTCCGTGCTCAGTTCCAATTTGGTTTCCTTTAAAGATTTTTTAAATCTCTTCAGTATCTCCTTCAGTTCTTCTCTATCAGCCATCAGCACAATATCGTCTGCATATGTCAGTGACCATACCTTCCTTTCTCCTACTACTTGTCTCTTCCGACTTGTCCTTTCCTTAATTCTTCTTCTAGCCCCATCACGTAGATGTTGAATAACGTCGGGCTCAACGAGCATCCTTGTCTGACTCCTCTCACTGTCCAAAATTCTTCTGTGTTTTTATTCTTGATTCTCACCACATTCTTTGTTTCTGTGTACAGCTCTTTTATCCTTCGAATTAGTTTCTCGTTAATCCCCATTTTTCTCATTTTTTCCTCGATTAATTAGTAATTAAAAAGAAATATTATGTTATTAATATTATAATAGTATAATATTTAAATATTATGTTTTAAATTAATGCTTTCAATATATGTATATATAATTGTTATTATAGAATAATTAAATGTAAAGAGTAAATTTATCAGTTTTATAAACACTATAGAAGGTTTTACAAACCTTATGAAAGAATTATTTACAAATATTTCACATGTCTCATTAAGAAACATTTTTTGTGTAAAATGGTTTTTGAAATTTTAAAAACATCAGTGTTAGTTAGTAATAACTTATTTCATATACAGGTGAATTTTTCTGAATTAGAATTCTTTTTTAGATATTTTTCAAAATTATCTAAAATATCGATTATTCTTTTTTAAAAAAAGGGATGTTATGATAATAAATTTTTTTTTTGGAGTATTAATATAGAATTTTTTGATTCATTCACACACATTTCTAAATTAACTATTATTTTCTATTAAATTCTTTTACATCATATTTCTGAATTAGCCTATTGCCCTAGATACTCTTCCCTCCTTGTTCTTTCCTGCTTATTTTTATTCAACTTCCTTACCCAGTTTATAGCCTTGTGTGTTGTTTCATTACTATCTCTCATGTATTGATCACCTATTCTAATTCCTCGCACTCCCTTTTTTCATTTTCACCTCTTTCAGTTTCCTTCCAGTATCTGTTCTGTGTCTCCATCAATCCACATCTTACTTGTACCAACAATTGCTGACTTTCTTCTTTTCCTTCTCTACTTAGTATTTGGGCAGTTGCACAGTCCTTATATACTTGTAGCTTTGGTTATATTTTAATTGCATAATCTTATTGTATTGCACTTGTTTTCGTATCTTTCTGTTTCTCTTTTAGTTTTATTGACATGTTTTCCCCTCTTTTCTTTCTTAACTGTACTCTTGCTGTATTAATACTGTTCATTCTCAGGTATTCCTTTCTTTCCTTCGTGGAGGCATTCTTTCACTAAACCCCTTTTCACCTCCCTTTTTATTTCCTCCTCAAATTTTCATGCTTTCACCCTTACCCTGATCCTCACTTTTTTCCCTTAGCCTCCTTCAACACTATGTAGTGTAGCATTGAACATAACTAAAGAAGTGATACCTATGCAGATATATGTTTCACCTACTAAATACTATGACAAGTGTTCTATTTTTAGTATTTTATATGTTCTTTGCATATACATTTTAAAATTTTCTATAAATGCATAAAAATCTGCAGTCTAATCATAATATTATAACTTAATAAAAAACTAATTTAATTATACAGAATATATTGTATATAAACAATATAAAATATAATTTTTCTATATTTAAAAATATCTTTAATAACATGACATGTTATGAAGTTCTTACAAAATTATTGTTTAATGCATACTTATACTATAATTTTTTTTTATTTAAAATACATACCATGAATATAATTCAATTGCACATAACTTTTGATATTTTTAGTGAAATTTGTTATATCAGATAGCAGATATCTCTATGTGTTTAACTTTGCTTAACTTAGTTCAGTTCATTTTCAAAGTCCTTATTACCTTGACTTATTTTGAAGTCTTTTTTGATTACATCATAGATAATTGATACTTTTAAAAATTGAAATTTGTTTTATTATGATATAAATTACAATGTAATATAATATACACAATATTTGATCTTGAATTTTGATGAAATTTTGGTTTATGGAGTCAAGAACTATTAATCAAAATTAATAATTCAGTATTTGTTGTTTATAATATGAGAGACATAAGTAGCTTGAATAATAATTTAAATAACGGTAGCAATGAATACAATTATAAAGAAAAGAATATAGATTAAATTTTTATTACAAATATTTAGATTATATATAAAATTAAGTTTTTTTATTAGCAAATATTCTATGAGTTTTATTTAAATATCATATATTGTTTACAGAATTTATATTATCAGAGTCCACGTAATCCAAATCTGATAGCAATAATTCCTGTAGATGAACGCCCTGTGCTGCAGCAAACTGATTTAGCTTGTTCAGTAGAAAAAATTGTTCCTGGTATTGAGTCTTATTCTACAGGTATGCAAAAATAATCTAATGTAAATAATAGTCATGTCTTTTACATTTTCTCTTAAATACTATATAAAAATAATATTTTTAGAAGTAACAAAATTTCATCGTTTCAAAGATAATGGAAGTGGTTCCGATGAAGAAGATAAAGAACAAAAGAATACAGTTACGAAATCAGAAACTGTTAAGGAAGATGGTGTAGATGATAAAATATCCACAATGGTTGAAAATCAGACAGAAACTGTGGAAAACTTAAAAAAGGCTGAGGAAGATCAAGGTGGAGTTAATGATGATGATGATGATATTATTATAATGGCTGATCTTGAAGAGGAAGATAGCTTAGAGCGCTTAATGGATGAAATGGAAAGAGAAATGAATGTTGATAAACCGTCCGAACGTAAAGAAAAGAAAAGTAACAGAAAAGAAAACAGAGATTCTATGAAAAAAGACGAGATAAATAGGAATATAAAAAACAGAACAGAAGACAGCAATATTCGAAAAGAAAGTTATAGTCCAGCACCAGCATCAATCATCATAAAAAGTGAAAGACGATCTATATCTCCACATACAGTTAATCGAATTTCACAAAAACGTAGATCATTATCACCAAGATCGCGATCAAGGAAGAAATCACCTAGAAGATCTCCTAGAAGATCACCTATTAGGCAGTCAAAAAAATCTCAGCGAGAAATAACTAGGTATAGATCGCCTCGAAAGTCTCCAGTACGTTATTCTCCGCGATCACGATCGCCTAAGCTTTCATCACGATCAAGATCACCACGATTATCGCCACGTAGGTCTCCAAATAAGTCTCCAATGAGATCACCTATTAAGAGATGTCTGTCTCCAAGAGGAAGATCTCCGAAACTTTCGCCGCATTCCAGATCTCCTAGACCAATACGTTCACCTAAAATATCTATAACTAAGTCTCCGAGGTTGGCACGATCACGTTCTCCAAAATTTTCGCCATTAAGATTATCTCCTCAATCGAGGTCACCACTGAGATCAAGATCACCTAAAATATCTCCAAGACGAATATCACCCTCGCGTAGATTATCACCTAAATCAAAATCTCCTGGGTTATCCCCTCGAAGAGGATCGTCACGTTTAATGTCACCGAAAATATCACCACGAAGAATGTCACCGCGATCGAGGTCACCAAGATTATCACCACGTAGATCACCATGGTCATCACCTAGGAATTCACCTCGTCTATCTCCTAGACGAAAAAGATCTCCAAGATGGTCGCCTAAAGAACTATCTCGAAAACATGGACCTATTACTCCAGATGGAACATGTAGTCCATCATATGCCAAGGAATCATCCCCGATAATTAAAAGTAGAATATCTCCAGAAATAAATCGTGTAAAAACAAAACATAAAGAAGAAAGTTTTGAAGATGCTACTATGATAGAAAAAGAAACTACTGATATAATTAATGATCCTGTATTAGAAGCCAGGCGAAGAAAATTTGAATCTACAAAGCCCATAGATCCAATTAATGCAAATAAAAAAATTAAATTAAATAAAAAAGAAAATACAAGTAAGAAGGTAGAATCGCTAGAAGAAGGAGATATTCAGACAGGAAATGTAAGAAAAGTTAACAAAATTACAGAGGATTATGATATTCAAGAAACAGATTTATGTTTAGATACTCATTACGAGTTTGAAGAGTTTGAACGAAGCATAGAAAGTGCTTCTCCTATTGCTATTACGAGTTCTGTTAATTCATGTTTGGATTTAGAAACTCAAAATCCAGAAAAAGAAAGATCCTCAAAAAAGAAGAAGAAACGCGACAAGGAATTGTATCAAGTGGGAAAATTAAAAAATGAACTTCCTCTTTCTGAACGTATTGGAAAAGATAAGAAGTGTAAGAAGCGTAAAGATGTTATTTCAGATGGATCAAGTGAGGATATGGATGCCATTTTTGAAGATCTAGTAGTTGATAAAGAAAGTGATTTACGAACCGAGTTAAGTAGAAGACGAGCAGAAAGATTAAATAGGACAGTGCCAATTCAATCTGCAAGATTAGTACAGTCTGCTTTTAAGGGAGTTGTTAACGAGTAAGTATTTATGATATACTATATGAATTAAATTTTCTACTACAGAAACATAAAATCTTTCTACTTTTTTTTTTTTTAAGTTAAAAGCTTCTAATAGTATATTTAGTTTAAATGAATATAATTAAATATCTTACGAAAATATGAAAAATGCGGAAAAATATTTCCGATGAAAGTTAGATATTAAGAAAGGCAGATGATGTCAATATTTATTTGAATTTATGATTATCTTGGAAAGTCATGGAAACATATACTTTGTTATTGTATATTACTATACACAATATTGGAGTGTTTTCAAATTTCTACCTACTTGAGTCTTTTGTGTAAGTCATTCTTAAGATATAAATTTTCAAAGTTAGTATGTTATCAGCAGTTACGTTATGTTGAAGCAGTTATATATGATGTAAGAAGTCAGACTGGATAATCTTCTTGTAGTCTATATAGAGTGATATTCATGATGGTATGAAATTTAAAAGTTGATATTTTGAAAATGTGGTTTGTGCAAGATAGAAATGAGTAATGTTTTGGAAACGTTTCAATATTAGGTACAAGAATATGCAATAAAAAATATAAGTCTTTTAAAATTTAATTATGACTTTTCTGCAGTTTTTTAAGGTTATCACAAGTCAAATAAATAGTAGCATTATAAGTTATTTTTCATATCCTATAATTTTAGTCTAAAATATTTTTCCATATCTCTTTATATTTTTCAAGGTATTTAATTGTCTTTATTTCCATAGGATATCTTGTATATTTTTTAAACTTTTACTTACAAAAAGATGTGTATAAATATTCTTGAGAAGTGGTATATTTATGAAAAATACATGTCTATATCTGATAAATTAAGATTAACATAATGTATTTTTACTGACATGAAATATTGCTAAACATTGCGTAATTATGATAACTGAGAAAAGATTAATTACATATCTTTGAAAATACATTATGTAAAATTTTTCTGAGAAATTTAACTTCATTATATATTTTTGTATTTGAAATTATACATATAAATAATAAGTAGTTTTTTCTGAAATATTTCATAGTTAAATTAAATAAAATTTACATTTCTTTTTAATACTACTTTTATTTTATATTACATTTCTTTTTTTCTAATGAAATACATTTATTTATTATCAAAAGTAAACAAGAAACTCTTTAATTTGCTTTGTTGTTATATGGACAGTTTAACAAATGTGTTGACATAGTTATAAGTGATACTATATATGTGTGTATAGAGAAAATATCTATATTTTCTTGTTAATATATATCTTTTTGAAATTTTTAACATATTTTTGATATGAAAATGTGATCTTCTTTTCAGAGTTGTCAAAAGTAATGCAAAAGTGAATCAGAGACATTTAGTTAAAGCAGATGAAAAAAGTAAGTAATACATGAAAATTTCTAATTTCTATTAAACTTGTATGACAAAAGCTGTATCATTTGAATTCCCTCTAAATGGTTACACTTCTGTTGAGCAATGAAGTCACGAATGTGTTTTGTTCCAAAAGAATCCATAATTCAATATATCATGATGCACTGAAAGAAATGGATATGAAGCTAATGAACAAAATCATTCTTATACAAATATAAATGTTATATTATTTATACGAATTTACACTTATATTATAAAGAAGAAGGTCTGTACGTAGGTACCTACATATGTGTGTGTGTTAGAAATAATCGCAGAAACTATTTAACCGATTTGAATAATTCTTTCATTATTGGAAATTATATTTCTTCTAGATGGACATAGACTATATTTTATTATGCTTGTTCCTCAGAGAACCGAACAATGAACATAAATGCGACTCAAGTTTGATTAACGCAGCTTGGTTTCCATAGTATG
Source organism: Bombus pascuorum (assembly GCF_905332965.1). NCBI lineage: Eukaryota > Metazoa > Arthropoda > Insecta > Hymenoptera > Apidae > Bombus > Bombus pascuorum. The sequence goes on from NC_083492.1 coordinate 11,868,604, forward strand.
GTTGCGCTTTGCTCGGTCGACAGCCGATAGTCATTTGCTACAAATATTTCTCGAATACTATTTACTATATTGATTTCCATAACAAAAGATTGTAAATAATCTAGAATCGCGAAGTCAAATTCATGTCAGTTCTACGTGGACGATATCGCGGGTAACAGCTTGTTCTTTATAAATTGTTGTACATGAGCCAAACATTTCTTGTTACTTGTGCCTTAATATAGCGAAAATCCCAATGAAATACCATAATGATATGAATATTAATGATAATAATATAATTATATGTATTTTTGACATAATAGCGTAGGGTCTAATATGTAGAGGTGTAAACATTTAGGAACTTTATATACATATATGTAAGATCGTAAAGAGTTTACATATATATTTATGGGATAAAAGCTAACTAAGCTATCGATTCGAAATTTTACTAACTGATTTTGTCATACTTTACCCTTAAAAAAGTTTTGTTTATCATGATTTTTTATGATATTTGATATAATATATAATTTACAAATTAAATTACAAATTATATCAATTATTCAAAACATACTTCATTATATCAGTTATTAAAAATTTGACATCAAACATCTGTAAATAGTACCATTTCACTAAAAAAAACAAACAAATTTCAATATTAGGAGTACATCAATAATTTTTTCTTATAAATTAATATAAACATTTCTTAATTTGATATAATATTTAAATTTAGTTTCTTAATTCACATATTTTCATTTTGTAGCTAATCAAAAAGAAGTTCGACGGGTTACGGTTCTTCATAGGTCAATATCTGATATACACGATTCTGAAGGTGTGTATATTTTTATACTACTTATTATTATTATTTTTGTTTCTATTATATTGCAAATTTTTGTATATACATAGTTGTTAGTAAAAAATTGTCCATCTTGAAAGAAGATCATAGGTATCAAAGTTAAAAAATTGTATATAAAATATATTATAAATTTCGTATTTTAGTTTATTTGGAAAATAATATTTTTTTTAGTTTATAAAAAAATAATATTGTGCGTATGTTAAAAATTAGTATGCATATATATGAAAGAAATTTAAAATATCATTCTAGTATGCATTTTCACATAGATACTGATTACTTATGAAAATTTTTAATAGTCTTCTTAGTTCATAATATAATCAGTGTGTAAATAAGTTAGTTTTTGATTAGATTTAGTTATGCAAATTTTTGTTTAATGTGTTATACATATTCTTAATAATGTTGTTTTATTTTGTATGTCACCATAATATTCATAAACATGATACTCTTCTTTTTTTCTTAAAAATCCGAAACCTAATCATAAATTTAAAAAAAAATGTTCGTCATTCAATACAAAATGAATTAGTTATCCATCTCCGATAATTGTGAAAATCAGCATAATTTATGTTTCGTGATATATTATAACTTTCTTCCAAAACATTTTTCTGTACCTATCTTTGATATTTTGTTCAGGTATTTGGTCATTTTCAACTAAATCAGTATATTTATTCAAATAGTATTTGATTTGTGACTAAATTTAATTTGATACTTTAGATACTGTTAAATACACTTTATAGATTTTTCTCTGTTTTAATATTCCGAATACAAAATACGATGTTTTCTTATTATTTTTATGTAATAATAAGGCAGGATAAGTTTCATTTAATGGATAAAAGAGAAAACAGTACTGAATGTGAACTGATGGCATAGATAGAATATAAATGGTAATATGCAAATATCTTTCTGTTTTCTGAACAGAATCGTTTCGATACCGCATTATAGTTAAACGGATGGGATATAAATATCAGTTCGTTCACCTATTCTTCATATGTCGATGTCTTACATATCACATTTTTATTTCTGAACTGGCACTTATAAAACATTAGTTTACTAAAAAATGCAGAATTATATATGTTACGGGCGCAATCTGCAGGGCGTGTTGACACAATCGGTTTTGCTCAGGCAATGTCAGTCGGAGATTAATCGGTTATCGGTCGGTAAAGTGTTAAAACCAATCATTAAATTTTTTGATCCTATTTCGTTTTCCTACTTCCTTTCGTATACGTTAGGAAGTTTTTATGTACGTACATATTTACAAAATAGTGGTTTTAATCTTGGGTATTAAATGGTTTAAAAAAGACGTCTTGAACAAAATTTACTTGTTCCGTGATGTAGATTACGGAAATGATACACTTTGCTATGATATTATTTGAAATTTTTGAGTCAACTCTACAAAACATAAATAAAGCAAGACATATTTGAATTTTTTAGAATCCAGAGGATTAGGAACCCGAAATAATTAGAATCGGTCATGTAATTTTCCAGATGTTGAAAGTACAAATATATTTTTATTTATACTGGTCACCTTCTAATGATACAAATACATTTTAGATAGATTCCAAAGGTACAGATGAACATTTTTTTCATTTTGTTACGTTAGCGAAGTAAATTAATTTTTTTACTTTTGTACATACACACAAACTTTAATCAATTTCTTCAAAGTATTTAATATTTTGAACAGTTTATAGATTGTATATGTTGATTTTGTTATGTTTTGTTTTCAATATGTTCTATAATTATTATGAAAAAGCTTAGTATGTAGACAATTAAAAACTCATGTTGAATAAAGATACTATATAGGCATATTTTTAAAATTCAATAACTAAGAAGACATTTTTTAATTACGTTATTACTTTATTGAGTTTGATATGTTAATAAATAAGTTTCATATATGCTATTTATTTTTGTAACTATTAGTTCTATGATTATTGATATTGCATTTAGGAAAGGAAAACATCAAGGATAGACCTAACTACTTTAAAATTACATTTTTTGGAGAAATAGTTATTTTTTACATATTTCATCATATTTTATATTTATGCAATCTTATGTTTTATAAGAATTAACATGTCTAGATTGAAACATTCCTTGCATGCACATTTGTATAGTATATTTACATAGTTGATATATTTAGATACACTAATAGTATATTATAATGGTAAATAATAAAATAAAAAGAAACAAATATATAAATTGTTTTCATTTTGTGTATTTTTTATATAAATATATATCTGTGTCTTTTTTACAGATGAAAGTACTCTAGATTCAAAGGTACCTGTGCGTTTTAGACTTGGTCTCAATAAACAAGTACAAGATACGAGGGAGTCAAAAGTTTCGCGAAAGACATCTAAAAGACAGGGTCGCAAGGTAAACTATAAAATTAATTTGGCCGTAACAAATACAAAACATATTTTATAGTATAAAAATTATACTTTACAACATGTACATAATTCACATATTCAACATCTTTTAGAAACATAATACTTACACATAATTTTGATATTGTAACATTTCAACTGCTTAAGTTTGCAATGTGCTAGTATTTTTGAGTTTTTTGAAATTGATTGTATTGAATATTTTGAATATTATTGTTAACTATTTTCTTAAATAATTAGAAACATAAAAATTCTCGAATTACATGAATGTACGTAGTTTAGATTTACAGTAACACATTCATCCAGAAACTTTTTTGTTATAGCATGCATAAAAAGTATTAAAGAAAACAATACAATTGAATTTAATTATGACAAATGATCTTTAATATTAGAAAATATTCTATCATTTCTAAAGATACAAATATATATGTTAATGTTTAGCATTTAAATAGTTGATTCATTTTTTTAATAATATCATTTTCACGTTATACGACGCAAAGAGTGATTAATAATTTTAAATATTTATTTCATATTGCAATTCTTGTATACATGAAAATATTAAACATATTTCACTTTAAAAAAACTTGAAAGTACAAAATAAATATTAATTTTTCATCAAATGTAGTGCATTTTATAATATAGTGAGATATATTTAAATGCATAATCAACAAATTTATTTATAATTCATACTCTTTTACAATTATATCTACATTCCTCTATTTTGTTATTACATAGCTATAATATTATTATAGCGATCGTGTTGTAACTAAATGAAAGAATATTATTTTTCCCCATTATAATCTCATGATGTAAAAGTAATATAATTAATATATTTGTATAAATTTTTATTATTTATATTTAAATAATTAATTTCATAGCTACAACTAGCTAAAAGTTTCCAATAGTTTAAAAAATAAAATTACTCTAAATAAATATTTTTATAAATTGAATATTTCTTTTAAATTTACAAAATATAAATATTTATACATTAGTAGCAATTATGTGTATCATTAATTTTAAAACTGAATATTTTTAAGCTTGATGGATTAGATATGCTTTCAAACAAGTTTCAAAATGAATGTACAGTATTGTTGCTGCAATCAGTCTCCTTTTTATGTTTTTATGTTTCATTACATAATATTTCATAATCTATTATCAGTCTATTATTTATTAAGTATGATATTTTTTAAATAGAAGCATTAATATAATTTAATAACATAATTAAAATAATTCTATGATGCATTATGACATGTATGTCAAATATATTTTATATAGCCACATATTTTACATAGCCAAAAAAGCAGGTTATGATTATACTACAAATGTTTAAAATGTTCGAAATATTTGTTTGTATTATAAATGTTTCATTTTATATTAAGATGTTTTTTTAGATCTATTATTCGTTTTTTTTTTTTTTTTTTTTTTTTTTGTTTGTAAACAAAGAAACATTAAGTATAGCGCTACACATATTGGAAGCGCGGATATACTAAATGTAATGGTTTCAAATGTGTATTAAAAATACATGTGTATATATATAATTAAATAAGTATCTGTTTTAATCCGCGTAGTTTTTAATACATGAGTACATATGTATTAACATATTCAGATTTTGTATTTCGTGTAATTATTAATGAATAATAAACACCTCGCCCTTGAATATTTAACTGCATTTATGCAGATAATTTGCGAAAAGAATGCATGTGTGATATTTTAGGTTGCAAGTAACAATAAAAAACAACATAATGTTGGTTTCGTTCTGTATAAATGATGAAGGCAAGCATAAATAAATACCTAACCAACAACTTCAAAACTTGCTAAAAAACATTTAATGATATCAGCAACATCGATTGTATCAGAACGATATTTTTCAAGCATGTTGAAAATATTGTTACGATAAAAGGAAACCGTCTGTTGTTGGAAAATGTTAATAGATTAGTTCTTTTTATACCAAAATAAACGATTATTTGATTAAACTTTGTTGAGCGAAATTATGTTCGTTTTTATTGCTATCTGCAACCTAGAATATCATATATTTGTTTTGCGAATTACTTGCGTAAATGTGCTTAAACAGTGCGGTATTTTGTTATATACATATTAATAATCATACGAAATACGATGGAACGTCTATTTTCGTCGTTAATTCGTTCCTGAAAAAACGGACGAATATAAAGTTGACTTTCTTTTATAAGAATTAATGAAACAGGAAATAATCTGTTCTCAGCCTCGAATCGGGTCAATAAATGATCTTAATTGTTAAACTTAATCGTTGTACCTACTCGTACGCTCTTTCACTGCTTTTCGGCATTTAATATTAGTTTAAGTTCTTTTGTTTTCTTAGTTAACTTAATTTAATTGCGTTTTATGACAATAAATTCAAATGGTTTGTTCATCACTCGCCTCCTGTTTTGATCATGTTCATTTCGTATCGTTCTTTTCATTCTTACTCTTGACGTATTGTTGGTAATCCAACACCCGATTCCGAAACAAAACAAACTAATTCCGAACACCCTCTCTCCTTCCTTACAAATATTAGGACTTGAGAATTAAGAAGATGCTAGCCAGAGCTGAATGAGAAACAAGTGACTACTTGAAGAGCATAGCGCATATTAGATTACCTTAAATAGGTTTAAGAATTGTAGGCCCAGGAAATATCTACATGCAAGGTCAAGGAAATATATTAAGAGATGTGTATTCAGAGGTGTATTCAGAGACGTATTCTATAAAACAGACGGCACAGGTCTAGAGCGATCATACAGTAAAAATCTTTGGGTAAAGAACATCAGATTTTTGAACGAATATCGAAGCATTTTCTTGCCGAAAAAATATGACGAATATTGGGTTTTACGAATATAGGGACGGACAAATATGAAGGTTTCACTGTATAAAATATGAATATGTTAATACACGTATATTCGTATAATTTGATACACGAGTTTACTCACGTATTAAAAACTACATAGATTGAAGTACGAATATATTAATTGCGATCTCTAGTACATACACAATACATACATATTATATAGCATTGTAATCAGCTTCAAAAGTAGTTAAAGAATTACAGGTATCCCCCGTATAACAAAGTAGTTGGGTTACGAAAAGATGTTGCCATGTTCAAAACCGTTATGCGAAACAGAAAACTATAACTAGTACAAAGTACAATTTATTGATTCCTAGTACAAAAAATAGGGGTAGGTTCCAAAAATTAACAGAAATATACAATTTTTTTTTCATAACTAAGAGAAATATATTTGTTAAAATAATCAATAATTAATCGAAAATATTACACATTAATATTATATAATCTTCATCACTAATAAACACCATTAAACAAAGGATTTTAATTTATGTATGATTTCTGTTTATGTTAGTCATAAAAAATATCATCAGTTGTTTATTAGAAAAGCTTCAAGTTGCTACTTTCCTATAGCGAATATCTTTCGAATGCAAAGGATTAATACTTCACGAACTAAAAATGAATTAAAAATTTCACTATTTAAAGATTCCATATGTAAATCTGAGACAAGACACATGTTTGCTCGAAAGAAAAATATCGAATGATGGTGCTTGAACTTACAAATTTCTATTACATTCCGTTCTATAAGGTAGTTGGATTTCCCAATTTCTCGAACCGTGTTAACCAAATTCGTGCAGTATGAAAGACGGAGGATACCTGTATATAGTAGAAATCGGAAATAATTGCTAAAAGAAATTGTTAAGAAAAGTGGTAACAGATAAAGTTCAAAGTTATTTAACAAATATTGAATAAAATACTAAATTAATTTTTTTTAATAATATTTACTTATGATGAAATTAGAAATAGTTCATGTTATAAATTTAATTGAATATTATTTCTTTTGGAAAATGATAAACATACATATTTTTTTTTGTTTAGGAATAGAGTAAACGCATGTTCTCCTGACATATTTATATGAAGAGTGCATAGCTGTTCATCTTACCTCCTATTCTATTATCATCGTATGAAGATAAGATCTATTAAAAGTCTAATTGTATAAAAAATTGCACTCATGTAGAGGAGATATCTGTTTTATTTGATGTGTGACCTAACATAAAGATGTAAAGATAACATTCTTCTAGAAGACAATATCAATATTTCAAAATACTTTATGTATGACTGTATCTAATTATTTATTGTTAAGCATTAAAGTAGATAGTTGATTACATGTGATTATAAATCATTTGTTGTGTTAAAGTATTTGTAAATAATTTACATCAGTCACTCATTTAATAAATAAGCATCATTAATAATCCCAAAGTCACCTTTTGTAAACCTAAGTATATTATTATTTTAAAAATTCTATATAAAAGAATCAATCAATTGTAAATAAGAATATTGTTAATAAGCGTGTGCAAGGTGAAAAATAATTTGTATATCATGTAAATTGAGTTAATATCATTAAGGCACTGAATATATTATATAAAGTGACCTATAGCAACAGAAGAGTGATTTTATTAAAATATATTTTTTACACTACATAGTTCGAAAATAACAAACACGAATTTTTTAAGATAACTAAGAAATGCAGTGTATTTTAAAATGGTTTTTCTTCACTTGTTATTTCATACTTGAATTATAAACATATAGTGTAAAAGATTATTGTATTTAAGCAGGTATAAAAGAGTATCTTTTTTTGCACATATTTAGTGCTTATGTGTAAAATTATGCTACTTATAGTATTATGATTCAGTTACTACAATTATACAATTTCAGAACTAAAGTATTCAGTAAGTTGCATTATTCTACATTTTCATTACAGTCACTACTGTATTAGTAAAAAAGATCTATGTGATTCTTTTCTTGTATTTTACATGATATTAATTAAGACTCTGTTGAATAATTAGATCTTATTATTACAATTATATTTTCATGAATAGCATGTAAAATACATATTGAAAGTAAATTATTATCATATGTTACCAATAAGCTGAGATAATAGCCAATATACTTACAAATGTAAACTTAGATTATTTCAGATATTATATTGCATAAATAAGATAGCATACTTCATAGTATCTATGAAGGTGTAAGTGTTATTTTTACCTGAATAAAAAAATGATAACTACATTTATATGAACTTTTTTTGATAGAAATTTTGATATAAAAAATATTGCGATACCTCAAAATAGATTCAGAATACACGTAGGAATATATGGATACACGTAGGGAACTTAGTTCTTTAAATCATCACATGTGTGTTATGATTTATATTTTGTTGATCATATCATAATGATACAACTTTAAGCGTAAATTAAGAATGCAGCATAATGCTTTATTAGTCAGTCAAATTATGTTTCTTGTACTCTTCCACTTATATGCCTTTATATGCATATATTTTAAATACCAACTCCAAGAGTTGAATAGTAGACATATTATTGTTATAAATATAAAATAACTCACAAAAGACTTGCAATTGTTGAATTTATCTATCGTACAAAATGTGATACACAGTAAGACTTTTACAGTCTTAATAATAATAAGCAAATCACTTATTGTAGAATAACACAAGCAATTCTTCAAATTTATCTAAAAATCAATTATAAAATAAATATAACGCATGTTTTATTTATATAAAATTGATTTTTAATATATTTTATTTTGCTTATATATCTTAATTTGTTTTCCTTAATTTTTACACATACTTTGGATACTTTCAACATAAGATAAATATCATACTAAATGTATATAATATCTGTGAAAATTCTTTTACGTATTTTATCTATAAGTGTTATTCTATAATAAGACTGTAATTAATCTGTAAATTTAATTACTAGTGTTACAATGTTTGGTTTATTTGTCTAATTTTTGTCACTATAGTAAATACAGATGGAACTGCATAAAATTTTCTTGAGTAATTTATAAGCACGCATGGCGAAAATAAAAATCATTCGTGCATTCATTTGTGTTTGGTATTCTTTTACATTACTATATATTTATAAAATTTTACTATTATGTATTTGAATGTATCACTGTGAATCTAATTTTTTCGTCCATCTGTAATTTGCTACATAAGTTATTCTTATTATTGCGTATGACTGTACTATTTATATAATTATGTACTTGTACTTACATTTTTTTACAAAATAACGTATAGGTTTTAGATTGTTTAGACATAACAAAATACAAACTTCAAGTATTAATATGAAGCAAGTTCAGTGATATTTAATTCATATATTATTTAATATAAATCAAAACTCTTATTTCAGAAAAGCATAAAATAAAATATTTTTTACCTAATTGTCTCATTTTATTTTCCATTACCTTAAAATTTGGAAAGAAATAAAATACATATTTTATGAAATATATGAACGATTGTAATTTTTAATTAAATTAAATGATCACAACCTACATAGAAAATCAGGAAAAATGAAATGTTTTAAGTTTTTTCTATTTTATCTATGTAGTTTTCTCTTATTTTGGGGAAATTATAATTTTTGAAAATGGTATCACTTAATATTAATTACATAAAGAATTTTATGTAAGAAACTTGTTTTATCATTTTTATAAAACAAATCCTGAAGAAACTTATTATAGTTATAACATATAATTTAACTAGAAATTTAAATAACAGAAAATTTTTAAGCTAGGTAGTCACTGCTCATATTTCAACATTAACTAAAATGCATTGTGTATAAAATTAACTTGATTAACTAACACAAACTGTTTTCACTTTTGAATACAAAATGTTCTTTCCCTGCTCTATAGCAATTATTTTTTTGTATTAATTAAACCTTTTGCTACTTGTTATTTTTCTCTTGGAAAGAAATATGTAAGTTAGTGCAAAAAAAAGGAATTTTACTGAGAACTTGACAAATTATTATACTTCGATATAAAAAAAGACAATATTTTATAACGTAATGAAAATAAATGTTGTGTTCAATAAAATAGATGTAAAATGTAATATAAATAACATTTTAGTGTATGTTATATAATACCAATTGTAATAGATGCATATTTAAAAATAATTTCGCGTAAAAAATCTGATATCTTCATGTTATTTGTATTTACTTATTGGTAAGTTGATTGTTTAACACAATAAATGAAAAAAAAACATAAAAAACGTTAATTTCACTTGTCCCTATAAATTTTGCAAGCCTTATTTTATAAAAAGAAACAGTTTGCATTTTTACATAAATTGCTTTTATTTAACACTTCTGTACAGAGTGCTAGGTAAGTAAGTGTAACGACCGTCACAGTAATTTTTCCATGTAAACGAACATCTGTGAAGTATTATTTTTAGAAAAAACAAAAATAATCTAACAATGTACGTCCTTACTAAAAAAATTTTCATTGGAATATTAAATTTTGTTTCCTAAATTATTTCTTATTTCTTACTACTATACGTACTTACTACCTTTTGTTTCGCAGCAATTAATGATTCCGTTCAGTCACCAATAAATTTTACAGGATATTGCAAATGGATATCGTAATAACATTTCGTAATAACATTTTTTAATTGAAATATCTTCTCAAAACTAGTACTTTTTGGTATAAACGAATTAATAAATCTTTTACAGGGAGTGACGAGCAATTTGATTAATACATTAAAAAATACCTATATGAATTATGACTAAAAAAATTAATTTGACCTTCATATGACCTCTACGCATCAAGCTACAAAAACTAATTATATAAAATTATTCTTTTCTTAAAAGTATATAATTTGTATCTAAAGAACTTCCCGTTATAATTAACAGTTCCAACAATATTTCAGGTTTTAGCTGTTCTAAAATCGATTTTAAGAAAGAAGAAATTAATTTTTTATAAAGAATCGTGTCGGATCAAATTGAAAAAAGACATATTTTGGATTTGATTGATTTACTTTTTGGTCCATGTTTATTGCATTTTATCTAAATAAATTTGATACTTTTAATTAAGCATAAAACTATCAGAACAACATAATAATGAACCGGTGAATATGAACAACTGCATGTTTGCCTTCTTATTTTGATTATACATTATATTAAAAACCTGTATTCTATGTCAGCCTATGTTATAATAAGTTAAATACGTTGAATACAACCAATAGTCGTCACGGAAAATATTTCAACGTAATGTGTGTTTAAAGTGATACTTAAAATATAGATTAAGTAATGGTAAAGGTAAGTATATAATTTGATAAAATAAATAATTCTGATTTTTACGTCTTGAAAATGATTCTAAAATACATTCCATTCTTTTTTATATAGTATTTTTGCCATATTTCATATAGGGTTATTTAGAGTATAATGAAAAAATATTTTGTCGATAAATATTTTATGAAAATTTGTGAAAAATATTTTATGATTCAAGGGGTGAAAAGAATTCACAAAATGAATTTAAAGAAGTAACAAGAGAAATAGAAAGTGCAATAAGTTCTTCTTTAAAAACATCTAAAAGTCAAATTCACGAACATTTTTTGTTATAAGGAGTGTAATAAGTACTTTTGTATAAGCTTTTGTAATATCTGCAAAAAATAGTCGTTCTTTTGAATTGATTCCAAGAAATATTCAAGAGATATCTTCTATGGGTAATATGAGAAATGTATCATGTACGATGTCAAGGGTACATGTCATACCGATATACGACCTTATAAACCGTCAGTATAGTGAACACTTAGTAGTAAGTGCTAATATTCATATGTACCATATTCATACATACGAGTAATAGGGAGATTAAATAAAAATGTATTTACGATTGAAGAAAGATTAAAAATATTTAATTTTCGTGACAAAGATTTAATTTAGTTTTAGTGAACAATATATTATTTAACAAATGTATAGTAATATTCTATGCCTATGATTAATTCTGACAATTATTTGTTGCACAAATGATATAAGTAAAGAAGTGCTGACATTAAATGATTAAAATTACATTGTGTGACTTGTATGTATGTACATATTTATTTACATTTTACATTTTAATAATGTATACTCGAAATAGAACAAAATCACTTTTTAAAGAAAGATCGAATCTAAATTATTTTAAAACTTTTATGTATGTAATAATGCTGAATAAAGAAAAGTAAAACTTAAAAGTATATCATTTATAAATGACTGTATAATTAACATGTACTAATGAGCACATAATTGGTTAATAAATGATGTTTACCTTTATTATATTACTTAATTGGTATATAAGATTGGTCAATGCTTCTACAATAATACTTTTGATATCATAACTTTTTAAATTAATGTTGCTATGTTTATGCTTAAATGCAATGTATTAGACAACTTGTAAAAATAAAAAGTTTCAAATGGTTCCAGATTAGAAACATCAACTTTACTAGAAATTACTTTTTCCAGCAAATTTAAATTTAATGAAATATAAACACACAATAATTCAGTACACAGAATGGCCTCTTAAACCCCAATGAAATACATAGATAGAAAGTGAACGAAGCGCAGACGCAACTAGGGTGTTCCAAACGGGTGGTAGTACAAAGTTTACTAGTAATCAATGGCGTGACATAGCATAGCACAGTTAAAGCTACTTGAAGATCATTCGTATAGGTTGTATTGAATTTATATAAAAAGTAACGTCGATGTGGATATTATACTAATGTTGTGTTTCTTCATAACCAAGTAATCGAGTAATTCAAGTTACTTCTTAATGAATAATAAGAATTATATATTTTATTCAATCTAAAAAATAACAAGCTATACTGAATGACAGTGGAATACAAATTCTCTGCTAGCTACTGCATTATTAGATTCCGTTAATAGGGCAGCCATAAAACATTTTAATCTAAAGAACCGATGGAGCAACAAAGAGTGAAACGATCGTGTGATGTAATTACAATAAAACTAAAATGACAGTGCTTGTGATATGTAATAGCCAGTTAAATGCATCGTGAACGATGGATACATCAAATTTAAGACATGTTATGATCTTCGATGAAAAATGTAAAGAAGGTATGTCAATTTCTGTGATTTGAAAACACTCGTTTATAAAACATCATACACGTTTTTATACAATTTTACTAACTTGTATGAATCGCAAGTTTCTATGCTTTTTAAAAGATGAAAATATTTAACGTAGAACATAAAAGTTAAAAAATATTACTTACATATTTTATCAAAGTAATTGGAAAAAGTATAGAAGGTAAAATATTTTGTTCATCTTTTGTTAAACTTAGAAATTTTAAAAAATTATTTATACATTATTTATGTAGATATAATTTTAATTCATAAGTCGCAAAAATTACATAAATTTTCATTATTGTTATGTCTAATAATTAATCAGTGTTTTTCCCTAAAAATGAAGAAATTGCTTTATGTATATACATAAAAGAAACTGATTGATAAGATAAATATTACATAAATGTTAAATTTATTAGTTCACAAAAAGAAATTTGTTAGATTTCTAGATCTAATATAATCTATAAAGAGATCTAATATATTCCAATGTAAGTAGTATATCATATGAAATATGTGAGTATTATCCCTCATGTTAAGTTTTATTCATTGTCAATAGCTATTTGATATAAATTCTGGTAATTGTAATAAGTATATATATGTATATCAATTAATATATGTGTGTATGTGTACATTATAAAATTTAAATTATTTTTATTTTCTTTTGGATATTGTACTTGTTAATGAAATATTTTGCACATGTTTATAATGTTCATGCGTTTTAACAAGTTTTACATCTTTATGAAATCAAAATGTTAGTATTTTTCTTAATATATGTATTCTGCAGTAAATTGTTTATAAGCATCAATGTATGGATGCTAAAAAGAAAAATAACATAGATTATTATTTTTTAGATTAAATTTGGTTATAATAGCTTAAAAATATCAATTATTAACTTAGAATAAATTAATAAGTGTCATTTTTAAACAATACTTTCATTGTTTTGTGTTTCTAGATATGTTACATTTTCATTAATAAAGATTTTTTACAGCTATATTATTTTTATTTCTAATTCCCTCAAAATATTAAATATATCATTATAAATAATTTATTATCTTAAACTAAGTGTACACTTGTTTATAATTTTCTAGTAATTGTATATGTAAAGGTTTATAAATTTATGTATTATCATTATGATGAAGTTTAATTAAATGTAATTATTAATAATAAAATTTTAAAATTTTGTGAATAATAGAGTAGTTATTTTAAATAGATATAGAAGTAGAAACAGACTCCTGTTTAAAGTTGCTTTGTTATTAGCTAATTTTGTATACTACTTTGTATCTTTCAAATACAGACGTTAGCAAATAAATTTAGGTAGTATTTTGTATGTATTTCACTATACATAACTATAGAAAAGAATGACCTCACCATCTATGTTGGAAAAACAATATTACCTATGTTGGAGAATATTGATATTTTAATATATAAGAGATATTTTAGTATATTGCATAATAAGTATGCTAATCTAGGATATTAAATTTCAAAGTTTAGTAAAATAGATTTTAGAATTATGAAGACTTTGTACTAATGTTTATGTTACAGTACTGTGTGTACTAACATTTATACTGTAGTACCCTTTTACAACAGCAGACTTCATTAACATTTTCATACGTATATCACAAGTATTTCATATGAGTTAATATAAAATAATATTATACTTTTATATAAGTGTGATGACAACAAATGTTACATGTTTCAAAGAACAAACTTAAACATGGGTAGCAGAGGAGTCGGGGATATTCCTACAATATTTCATCCCCAGCAGACTCATACCTCAAGTATTATTCTTGGTGATAATCAGCAGAACCATGGCTCTCAAAACACTGCTGGACAAATTACTCATGACAATTCTGGTAAGTCCATATTAATTGTCTATTCAATGTACTACATATATTATATTCATACTATATTTTATGCTATTTAATAGAGACACATATATTAACTCATAAAGTTTGTATTATATTATAATTTAATTTGTTAATGTTAATTTGTGCAATATCATAAGGTTAAAAAGTCAAAGAAATTTCTTCTGTTATCATCACTAGGTTTAGGTCTGATGAAGAAAAACGGTAGTAGCTTTGTATTGTGTTTTACTCTGTTATTTATATTTTATCCAATGATTAAAATCTTTTAACTCCTTGGTGATTGTGTCAATGTTTGTTTTAGGGTGCGTTCCTCTTAATACTACTTTATAACTTTTATTTTTCTTTAACTGTAATGTATAGAAATATGCATTCTTCTTTTTCAAGATTAGAACAATTTTACTGTAAATTTCAGTGGTATTAGCTTGAACTTTGACATAATTATTTTTTAGTTGTTTAAAATTTCAAAGTGAAGTTTTTATGTAAATATAGTGATGGACATTTTGATTGAAGTTTAGTTCTTTCTGATGTAGCATTTTCTAAAGATTTGTTTGTCAATCTGACAAAGAAAAAATCTTAATCTTTTTGTAACTGCTATACTCTATGGAAGAACTTTTATAATTATTATTTGGAATAGGGGTAACCTCATCGATTTTAATGACTTTGACTTACAATAAAGCAAAATTGAGTTAATAATCAAAGCTTTTGTATAAATTATTATTTGTTATCATCAGCCTCATTCAAGCCGTTAAATTGATAAGATGTGTTCAGTTACCTGTGTATTAGTATATTCGTTATTTTCAGTAAATATGAGATCGAGTATACCTGTTATTCGATAAATTTAAATTCAGAATAGCTAAAGCAAAGGATATTGATATATGATATAATTAAAGATCACTAGAATTGGTTAAAATTATGCTATTAGCAAACATCAAGACAGAAACAACACAACACTATAACAATTTAATGGAAACCGTCAAATAGCGATCGAAAACATGCCACAACAAAGAAACGTAAAACGTGAGAGAAAACCTGCCAATCTAATAAGCTGTCAATGGAGATTCAAGATACAGATACAACGGAAAATAATTAACAAATATATCTGTTTAAAACCCATACTGCGTTTATTTTAAAAAGCTAACATCAAATCATGTTCTCTACATGAGACGATTTTATTGCTCGATTACTACTATACTATACTATCATGTCGACTTTTACCAAAGTTACCTATCCTAACATTTTCTGCGACTCCTAATTTCGCATCGGGCTCGTTCTCATGTGTCTATATCTAAAGAAAATCGTTACAATACAATGGCTTCCCGGATTTCGCATCGGGTTCGTCCACAAAAATTAAACCCCTTCTGCCACTACCTGATTTTGCATTAGGTTTGTTTGCATTCTACAATTTCCAGAAGTCGTATCAAGTTCTTTATCGCTTACAATAATCTTAGTGGCTCCCTAACTTCGCGCCAGGTTCATCCGTGTACCAGCTAACAGCTAACACATTTACAACCGTATTTTATAAAATACTCTTACCAACCTCTCGCGCTTCTTGCAGCATCGGCTTGTCCGAGTACTCTGGTATTATAGTAATTGTTGAGTTGAACACGTGGAATTTGAATCGATCGTTTTAGGATGTTTTAATACGGAAATAAAATATTTATGCAAATAAATAAATAATATACGAAAAAATTAAACTAATCAAAAGCAACTAAAAATGTCTCTCGGTACGATGGCTTCTGATTTCATTTTCATGCCTTTTTTACTTTTACTTTTGCATGTTTTATCCCTACTCTGCTCGCTCTCTGCTTCGTATTTTTACAGTTTTCATTGTATTGCGTTTTTCTAATTTGCGTCTATATATGTATACTAGATATATACTACCGACTTATGTTATTCTTGTGCAATATTGCCAATCCTTTCAATTACTTTTTCCTTCGTAGTAGCGATACTAATAATTTATATAGCAATGGATTCGTAATTTACGAAGAAAGAAAACAAGTAAAGTAACTTGAACGTTTATAAGAATTATATGTAAATAAATAGTACTTTGTAGAAAGTTCTGTTCCATGTCTTAAAAATATCGCAGCTTGTCATCGATTGTTTTTGTTTTTTTCGTGTTTTTGTTATCGACAACAAGAACCGCCGTTTTTGACCTGTTTCCATTCGAAACGGTAAAGATTAAAGAAAAATGGGAAATATGCGGCGACACGAAGCAAGAGAAACAAATACATATTCCTTTAGTTTATACGTGTAGCTATTCTGAAACCGAATGAAACCCAAATATTCCTGCGATAAGGTGTCTCAGTGTGAATAAAAAGTTTCTGTAAAGCATTGTTTGTTTGTTGGAAATATTTTGCGATATGTAGCAACAAGAAGCAACGAAGATTTTGTATAATATTTACATAGCTGAATTCTCCATACAAAAAGGCACAACTATTATATTTATTCTTCCTTTCTATACTTTATTATAATTGTCGATAAAATAATATATATGTACATATATTATTTTGTGTATACGTATATGTATATAAATAAATAAATATATATATATAGGCTGTTAGAAAATGATTTATCATGATCACTTAAAGCGTTATTCTATATTTCTGACACGGTAAAAATTTGCAAAAAAGTAGCAGCAAAATTGACCTTAACTTTGAAATTCAATTTTATATTGTATCGTATTCTAATTATTATGAAGATAAAAGATTTCAAAGAAACAACGGGTGGCAACTCAGTCGTTTTTTGAAAAGAATTTCCAATTCTTTTGGAAGGAAATGTTAAAGTTTCATTAGTTTCGGAACTCACTTTATTTATAATATGCTTACATTTTGCAGTCGGATATAGGAAAAATAGCATCTATTATTGCATGTAGATATGTCAGATCCATTATTATATATATATATATATATTCCTTATATATTTTCCTTCTGTTCTTTTTTCTCGTCATTGAAGTAGCCCTAGGCTCGCATTTCTGCATTCTGTCAAAGTTTCTCTTTAAGATTACGTATTGACTTTAGACCATCAAAAAGTTGGTGAATCGTCGGATGATGATGCTTCATCTCACATTAATCGACTAGTTCATCAAATTTTGAATGAAATGTTCGAGTCATCAGAGATAGTATGTAGACCTGTTCCTTTCTTGTGGCCTTCTCGTTTACCAATTTTGATACCAGTGGATCTTTTCCTTTGGAGAGCCGTAAAAAATTGTTTATATAATAGTCCTGGTAAATGGATTATATACGTTGAACCATTAAAACATCGGATTGATTTTCATCGTCTAAAGTCAATGCATAATCTTGGGGAAAAATTTGACCAGAGAGAAAAAAATGTGAGTTTAGGTTGCTGAAACAGCGAGAAAGAAAGGAAGGAAGGAAGATATGGGATATGTAATGGTGAATCTAGGATATCTATATCCAACAGTAGATCCTATTTTCTCTATATATAACTGCAAAATATAAGCATATTACAAATAAAATGAGTTTGAAAACTAATGGCACTTTAACATTTCCTTTCAAGAGAGCAGTTAAATTGCGACCCATGGATCCTTTGAAATTTTTGATCCTCATAATGAATAGAATAAGATGTAATAAAAAACATTTGACCTTGAATTGAAGATCAAGGTCAATTTTGTAGTTGTTGTTTTTGCAGATCTTTGCCGCTCCAAAAGTGTAGAATAATGTTATAATGCTCGTAACAAAATCATTTGCGTATGTCCCTCACATGAAATATTTTTGGAAGAACTATCTAATTTCATGAAAACAAAATTTCGTGAAAACCAACAACGATTGTCGTTTAAAATTAAAAAGAAATATTTTACTCAGTCACAATATAATAATAGATAGCATAATGTAAATTTTAAAGAATTTATATCTTGCGTCATACATACTTATCATATCAAATTATAAATTCAGTTTAACTATAATAAGACTGGTTTACATGATGTTTGTTACTTGAATTGTAAGCGTCCTTGAAAAGAATTTTGTTTCAATTATAATTATTTTATATAAATGTGTAGGCTGTGAACAGCAACAAGGATGTAGCGTTAGTGGTGGATGTGGTGATTCTGCACCGAGTTGTCGTTCTTTGGAAACAACTAGAAGCGGAGTTGGTTCTGGAGGGAGTGTAGATAATCAAGGGCACAATACAAGTCAAACTCAAGTTCAGCCTCATGTGACAGTACTTTATCAACAAAGGCCCAACTCCTTATCCACTTGTTACGCATCTTGTTGTGCCGAATCTGCAAAAAAGGTCTATTGATTTCTAGTATTTATTTGTTTGTCTGTAATAACAGGAGAAAACAGGAAATGTTGGATGTATGTATATGATTGAAGCAATCTTACTTTTTAAAAATGAACAAATCTTTTATGCTGCTCCTTTCAGTTTAAAAATAACGATATTCTATCATTTCATTTGTTTATACCATTTTCTTACAGTGGTTAAAGTTACTTTTACTATACGGTCAGAAAACTTTAGAATGAATCTTCATATAAGAGAAGTTTATTCGAATATTTTAGCTTTAGCTTATTCTTCCATAATCAATAATCATGTTAATATTATATTATATAATATTATTATTATAATATTATGATAATAATATTAATTTTATCGCGCTTTATATATTGTTAGAGTACAATTGCTTTGTTAATTTTTGGAAACATGTTGACTGCTTATTTATTTCTTCTATCCCGACTGATAAGCACTTTCATTCTTTTTTGTTCGTTCTCCTACATGTTACGGAATTATAAAACTTACAAAAATTACAAAAAGATCGTTTTGATTAATTTTATACATAAATTGAACATAGATTTTTATAGCACGTTGAATTTGAAAAATATATCTATTAATTACTTTTTAAGATGTTGGTATATTATAATTTCAGATATATTTTGGAGTGTGCGTCACAATATGTGTCACAGCAAGTTGGGTCGGTGCAACACATTGTATCAGATATTTGTATTTTTACAAATACGAAACTCCTAATTATTCATCGTTTTCTAACTCATCTATTACAGGGCGTCATCAACATGTAAGTATATCCAATTTTCAAATCTCTCTTCTTACATTTTTGAATATGCTTCATCTTAAAATAAAGTTTCTATGAAACAAATAATAAATTAATGCATTATGATAAGCCAGAATCAGATACATTAGTAATATTGAAGGATGTGTAAGAATAGTCTGATAATGAATCCACGAAAACTGAGTTTCGGGACGACACATGGTGCGTTTAGTTTAGACATGGTTTAGGCTATTTCCCTCATTCTAGTAAAACAAAAAAATGAAAGTGGGAACTTGTATTTGTTCATGTCTTTACGACGTACGCGTGCGAAAGTTCGTAGAGATTACACTGAGTATTCTTGAATACTCTACGAATGCTTCACAAACGCTCCGATTGTTTTAGCATTAGATAAAGAGAAAGTCATGATATGCGATTTCCCGACTATTGTGTATAGTAAAAATTATCTGTACGTATTATACATGCGTAAAGATAATTTAGTTTATTTTATTTCCTTTGATTATATATATATATATATATATATATATATATATATATATAATATATATATGTTCGTTCGTTCGTTTCTTTAATTACTTTTATAGGATGAAAAAGAAACTTCCAGGGTAATTATCATATATATCTATATACAGGGTTATCCACTAACTCGAAACCCGCACTGGCAAGGACATATGAGAATGGCAACATTGTAACATGTACGCTTACTACTACAATCAAATGTCACTCGCCACCTATGAACTGTTGCTAGAAGTATAAGTAAGTGAGAACATAGAGCGGTTTGGTAGTGGTCGAAGAACTTTAAATTTAATGTCACAATAAGAAGACTATCGCTGAGAAAGTGAGCCTCTCGTTTTTGCCGACGATTTCATATCTCTGCATGCTCCTGAATCTTCGAAGCAAGTGTCACGTAAACTTGAGACTTCGATTATAAAAGAGAAGAAGATTGAGCCGTAATTCAATTGAATTAACTAACTTTCTTTTATAGAACTTTATTATAATTACAATGATTTTACAGAGATAGAATGATACTGAATCAGAGAAAGGCTGAACAAGAACTGCCCGAGCTGGCTGAAGTCTCGACTTATATAAGTTTTGATTTGGGGATGATATGCAAAAGAGTCCGAAGGTCGGGGGTCGATGTCCTATCTCTAGATTAGGGTGTAGATTGAGATGTAGTTGATGTCACACAAGCATGGGTATCCGATTTTGTTCCCACATATAATTTTATTTTTTTTTAAAGAACTGGTATATAAGAAAATAACAAAAATGAGTTCAAGGCGGTTACGTTTACAGAAGATTCTATAGGTTTGGAAATGTCAAAATCGCGTGATTTTACTTCGACGTTCGTCCACGTTGACGATTGTACAAAGAATACTCGAGAATACCAGGCGTCGCAGTTGCAAAACGTCGGGGCTTGTTAGCCAACACACCATATTGGGAGGGCTTAATTTATGGCATCTTCAAGTGTTGACATTTTCTCTTTCCACAGCCGAGAGTAACGAAGGACAGGGAGCTATCCCAGACGTTCGCACACAGCATTTCTGTACAGATATGTTGGGGTATGCTTATCTAAAATGTAATTACAATGTAACTTTTTTAAATTTAAAATTGCATTCAACTGGTAAAGTTATTAGCGAATTACAATGAAATGCTTCACATTTTTACAAACATCGCGGTCTTTTTTCTATCGTCAGGTAATTTTCATTTTTAACACATTAAACATTTTCTTCTATATCGTGCTTCAAATTTGTTAACTTTTTATAAATTTCCGCCATTACCTGATTTTAGGTCGTTCTGCTGTCGAATGTAAGAATAAATAACAAAGACAGCAATGAAATATAACAAAATATCTCACTGAATTCATATTTAGATAGAGCAGTTTAAAAAAGTAGAAATTAATTAAATCCTTGTAGAAGTGCCCGAATCTGATTAGTCGGCAAATGATGGAAGTTTATGCTAAAGCCGTAAAATATCGTACGCATCTCTAAACGACAGACTTAATATCAGTATACAACGTAACCTCAAATGTTATGTCTACCCAAAACCTAACCCGAACTTAGACCGTCAAAGTTAGAACTCACACGTCTCCTGTGCAGCTACTGAACCCTCTATCTTTCGAGGCTATAGCTGTGTTCGGTATCATGTTGATCGTACAAATTTCAACAATCCAACTAAAACAACGTTATAACGATAAAATAAAAAATATAAAAACTTTATTTTTCTTATTCCGACGATTTATAAATAATTGTGTCATCGTTGGAACAATTCATAGAGAACCCGTTCAGCGAGCTGTTAGTTTCATCTCTAACGTAAACAACTTCCGTTTGCCGACTAGTCCGAACCAGGCGCTGCAGTACGAGGATTATTTCAATTTCTACTTTTTTATAAATATGAGTACACTGTAGTGTGAGATGTTTTGTTGTGTTTCACTTGCTCTTGTTCCTTATTCCTGGATCTGATAGCAAAGCGACCTAAAATCAGGTAATAGCGGTCAATTTGTAAAAAGTGATCGTTAACAAATTTTGAAGCATGATGTAGAAGAGAATGTTTAATACGTTACAAATGAAAATTAATTAACGATAGAAAAGGGGGCCTGATGTTTGTAAGAATATATACTATTTCATTGTAATTTGCTAGTAACTCTGGCAGATGAATACAATCTCAAATAACAAAAAATTTATAGTGATTAAATTTCAGGTAAACATAACCAAAGATATCATTTAATAAAAAAGAGAAAATTATGTTATATATGAGAACAGTAGCGAATGCCCTAGCTTGCTTCGAAACTTTGGGAGCGTGCAGGGACATGAAATTCCGCTTCCTCAGCGATAGTTTTCTCCCTATTGTGATGTTTAAAATCGTACTTTTAGTAATAGCTCATAGATGGCGGGCGATATCTGACGGTAGTAGCAAGTGTATATGTTACCCTATTGCTATTGTCATATTGTCTCGCGAATGCGGGTTCCGAGTTACACTCCTCGTCAAAGAGATAGCCCAGGTGTGCTATCTTTAATTTCTCAATGACGCGTGCAAAGTTTTTCGTCTGTAACGCATAATATCAAAACATTATGAGCTCAGAATATGCGATTCGTTGGAAATAATTAAAAATATTATGAGGTTTAGTGTATAACAAAAAAAATTGTTTTATTTTAAGAACTAAATGATAGCTCATGTACAATAAGAAAATAATAATCAACATAAATTGTAACTAACAATAATTGCTTATCAAAGATATATACTTATTTAATAATGGGTACATTCCCCATTATTTTCCATTACTTCTATTGTACGATTTGGTATCGATTTATATAATTTCTGGATATAATTTTGACTTAACGTATCCCATTTGCATACAATTGCATTTTTTAATTCTTGTATGTCTTTAATTTTTAATAATATTGAGATCTGGGGAGCGTGCAGGTAGCGGCAAAATAGATATATTATTTTCATTAAAATATGATTGGACCAATCGTGATGTGTGTACAGATGCATTATCTTGTTGAAAGATGTAATCAGGTCCAGAAATGCGTTCTGCGAGATTATTTATTTGTTCTTTGATTAAATTTATGTATCGGACACTATTCATTCTCCCATTGATAAACTTGATACTTGTCTCGCCGAAATAACCGATGCCGGCCCAAACCATCACGAATGTCGTCGAATTGCTGACATTGTCTTTTTTCTTATGTCATGAAAATAATATTGGAACCCATCAGGACCATCCGAGTTGAATCTTTTTCGTCTGAAAATAGTACCCTTCTCCATTTCTTTTTCCAATGCATTCTTTCTTTTGCAAAGCGTAAACGTTCTATTTTGTGTTTCGTTGTTAACGAATGTTTCTTTTTCAATTTTAGCCTCTTAATATCTTTGCAGAATAGTAGAACTCGACGAACGCTTGAAACACCGACACTAACACTAGATATTTCCGTTATTTGCTTCGTTGCTAACTGCGAGTTGGAAGCTACACGCAAAATTACTCGCTTATCACGATCGGATAACAGTGACGGTCGACCAATACTTTTCTTTTTTCCATAATCTTCAACATTTTTTAAAAAATTGTGTATTACTCTACGACTTCTTATTACTTTCGATATTTTTGCTACTGATAACTGTTGCTGCTTTAGTTCAAGAATTTGCTTTTTTCAGACTCGTGTAATTCTTTTCCGCGTCCCACATACTTACAAATTTATATAATATTATACTGTAATTTTTACTCGTTGATAGATCACGAATTACTGAGAAATTTCTAAACATATTAACAGAGTGTGCTATTATTTCGTTCTTAAAATAAAACAATTTTTTTTTGTTACACACTAAACCTCATAATATTTTTAATTATTTTCAACGTACCGTATATTCCGAGCTTATAATGTTTCGATATTATACGTTACAGACGAAAAACTTTACACGCGTCATTGAGAAATTAAAGATAGAACACCTGGGCTATCTCTTTGACGAGGAGATAAGTGGTTAATCGAATATTTGAATATTTGAAACAGTATAAATTTAATGTTCTTATGAAATTTTTCTGTTTTGTTCAAGAAAATTGTAATGCAACCTTCAACATTGAATATATTAAACACTAAATTTACCGACATTTCATGTATATCTATTCCTACTGTTTTTTTTTTTTTAAAGTTTATTTTGGTTTTTACAATTTGTCCTGAAGGACATTTGGTAAAGTGTTATATCTCATTGGTAATAAAAAAAAATAAAATAAAAATAAATATAGCATGTGGGTGGCTACCCCCAGCGGGGTGCCAACTTCGTGTTTTCTAAGTTATATCTTTTATGTATTCCTACTGTGTCCGGTCAAAATGACCGATGATTAAAGAAGTAATAGTTTTTATAATTTAACTTAGATAATGGTTAATTTATAACTGAATGTATATAAAATGATGAACTTTCAGAAAATTTCGTCCAAATTTACTTTTATTTAATTTCAATTATAGACTTAAATAAAATACACTTTTATTTATATAGAGATATATTTTATTCAATTTCGCTGCCTTTTTCACAAATTATCGTATTATCAAATGTACATTTGCCGCATACATATTTCCAGCATTTTAAACAGATTTTCGTAGTTTTGTAACCTTTACAATTTTTTATTTGACTAGTTTTTTATAGTAATGAATTCGAACTTGTTTAGTTTTATTATATGGTTTATTTCCCGCGATTCTTTATACAACAATATGCACCAGGTTTATAACGATTTTGTGAATTCTCTATAAATCTATCCCATACTGTAGATACCATTGAAAATTTATTGGTTTGTAAACGTTAGCTTCTTTCAGCAAAATCATTCCTGCTCATTTTTTTCGAAAAAAATGCAGGTCCCCAAATGTTATTCCACAAATATGAGACATTTAAATTCTTTACCTGATATGCACCGCGGGCATATAGTAGAACAGTAAATGTATCTAGTTTTGTTGTATCTAGCTCCCTCTTAGTTCCCAATATTCTAAATGCTTCTTCTTTCGTACATTTTATCATATGATCCCGTATACGGTGATCAATGATAAGGTAAAATGCCATATTTACTTGTCCTTTCATTATATGCCGTTTAGCATATCCCTAAATGTATTATTAACTGATGTCCTGACAGGTTTGGGACTTGCATTTATTTCTTCCCAAATTTCTATCGAGTCCAGTTTCGATACGTTGGTTCTTTGCATCAGTCTCACTCTCTACTTTCAACGATAATTTCTTTCCTTTTTGCCCTGGACACGAACGCTTATTTGTAATATTCAACTCTGATTCGGTTGTAAATAGCTTTTCTTATGTTTCCATACTGTTTTCAGTTGCTGAAGTTTCATGTTCATCGCATACTGAACAGTCTTCTAAGGCCGTAATTTTTTTTAATAATTTTTTTGGGAAATCTTGACATTTATAGGGTAAATATTTATCACAGAATAATACCATGTACGGAATACAAAATTATTGTCAAATTATATATGCTTTACTTTTTCTTTTATAAAGACTTTACACAGAATGCTCCGAAATGCTTTCTGTCTGAGTTTTAGAGACAACAAGTTTAGATGTCGACTGATTGACTAACAAATTGAGATGTTTTCTGGTCGAAAAGACGATAGCAAGTAAGAATATCTTTGGAAAACGTGGCGTGTGATGAGTTCTGCTGCGAGTTGTCCATAGTTGTCTTATACCAGATGACGTTTGTTTATGGGAATGTATTACAACAGTTAACAAGTGATATCGATGATTGAGTGCTCGAGATGCCTATAACGATGAATTTAGGTTCGATAACGAATACACGGTCAACGGGATGACGATTGCGATTAGGAACTCGATGTACGTATTCACTGGGCTAGTCGAACTTATCGGATTGCACCTCGGTCCAAGTGGAACTGCCCTTATATACTCCTCTCAGTATTCCTCAGATCAAACCCTGTTTTTAAGGAGAATTATTTAATTACTTTATACCTATGTTAGGTAAACGTCCCTCTACGTTCGTGGCTACGTTCAGTGACCCGTTATGTCACTTCGAGCCCAAGCCCACTGTCATAAGTCTCGAACAATCATAATTGACTTAACTCATAAACAGCTATTTCTCAGTTTTATCGTTTAAGTACGACTATAATAAAAAGTCTGGACTAGAGTATTGGCGACCTTCTCAAATATTCCGAAAGAAAGGCTCCGGCGTCCCTTCATCTCCGACATATATGTTATAATGTGTATTTATTAACATATACTCTATGTGTACACTATGCGTAGGACTCACGATTATTATTAGCGGTTCACGATTCGCAATTACAAGTTCGATTTCTGATCGATGCGCTTCGACGCACGATACAAGTACGGATGATGATTGCTAAGATGTCGAGAAACTCTGCTACTTACCAATTATCGACTCGGACAGGCGTCTAACGACTGACCTTTCGTCACGATAATGACAGAAGTAAACTATGATGGGGTGCGTCTAAAGATACGAGATCATCGGATTCGTTGAGCAAAGCATTCATTCGGAAAGTAAGGGAAATGGACATTGCTCTTAATTGGTTAATTTCTGTGTTGGTGGTTGGAGAAGGATGCTAACCGCCCTTGAGAGAAAGTTGCTAGCGGGAAGCATCGTACGTGAGAAAAGCAGATTTCCCGTATTTTCCCGTAGTAAGTGATAGATTTAGGGACCGTTAAGGCAAAGACTATTTGTTCCTTTGGAGAACCTTAGCTAAATAAATCCTAAGATTTTTAGCGGATCCTTAGATTAACTGAAAATATTCTGTGAGGATGTATCGACATCCGGCAATCATTTTGTCCGCAGAATAGGGTTTTTGTGTAGCGAGCCACGGGACAATTGGAAAGTTTACTGTCGAGTGCCGCTACAATT
The DNA here is from genome assembly GCF_905332965.1 of Bombus pascuorum. Taxonomy (NCBI): domain Eukaryota; kingdom Metazoa; phylum Arthropoda; class Insecta; order Hymenoptera; family Apidae; genus Bombus; species Bombus pascuorum. Next base: position 11,895,950 of record NC_083492.1, read on the forward strand.
TCTTAAAACTAGTGTAAGTGAAATAACTTCCTTTAAAAGTAGACAATTATGAACTTGTCGGTTCTTTTAGTCAACAAATACCGTCATGATCTTTAGAATTTCTGAAGGATTTACATTTTCGTTAAAAATTCAAAAAATGTTCTATTATTGCACATAAAAAATTACTTCTTAATTCCGATTTTAACTCCATTGAGAAATCGCGGTGTAACACCATTATGAATAAATAAATAACTATGAATTTCACTTTTGTAATTCTATAATTTCATCATTTAGTTGTAGAACTTCAATGATATTGATTTGTAATTTTTAATTCTTTTTGTGGAATATTACACTATTCTTCAACAATTTTTTGATTTTAGTTTTTCTACTGTCTCAAATTACTGAGGTGGAGGACGTGTAGGGTGTTTTGAAACACTCGGTGTTTAATTTCAACAGTGTTTATTTAGTGTACGTCGTTTTAAGTCGAACTACGTACGGCGTTCCGCAGGGCTCGGTTTTGGGTCAACGTTGACGGGGTAGAGGTGAAAGTAGGTGACCGAATGAGGTATATCGACGATCAATGGACCTTCGAGCCTCATTTCGAAGACCTCGCCCCGAAGGTGACAGCCGTAGCCAACGCCCTCTGCGGTATCCTCCCGAACATCGGAGGTGCCGGCACAGGGGTGCGAAGGTTGTACGATGGGGTGGTTAGAGCTAGAGTCATGTACGGAGCGCCTATCTGGGCGAGGGATCTGGCCGTGAGCAAGCGAAGCCAGGCCCTCCTACGGACGATTCAGAGATCTACTGCTCTGAGGGTAGCAAGAGGATACAGGACGGTATCATATGCGTCCGCTACCGTCTTGGCGGCATCCCCTCCATATGCGCTGCAAGCCCTGGCTCTCCAAAAGATCTATGAGAATAAAAGAGCCAGGGATGGAAACGAGGACGTTCAGGACATAAGAACTATGGTTGAAGATGAAACGTGGGGAAGATGGCGGTCCCTACTAGAAGAGGAAGCAGAGAGGATATCCCACCGTGCGGTAGACGCGGTCTTGCCTGTTTGGGACAGGTGGAAAGAAGTGCGGGGTGTCCCGCTGACCTACAGGCTTACCCAGGTACTAACCGGACACGGAGTGTTCGGGTAGTTCCTGCTGAGGATCCAAAGGGAGGTGATCAACATCTGTCACCACTGTGGGGAAGCGGAGGATACGGCTCAACACACCCTGCAACATTGCCCAGCATGGGCTATGTTGAGGCACACATTAGAGACCAAAATTGGAGGAGACCTGTCCCCAACAGGAACAGTGGAAGCGATGTTGCGGAGCCGGTCGGAGTACGAAGCTGTCCGCTGCTTTTGTGAGCAGGTAATGCTCATAAAGGTGCGGGCAGAAAGGGAAAGGATAAACGCCGGCCACCCAGCCAGGGTGCAGAGGGAAAGAAATCCGGGACGCAACGGTGGGAGACCGCCATCTCCCCCACGGGTCAAGTTAAATGACCATGAAACCCGGGGATGGCTGCCCCGGGAGTCATAATAAAGAAGCCTCTCCGTGACCAGGAGGGAGGACGGGAGAGGGAGGTCTTTCAGGAGGACTTTCAATGAATGAGAACCTTGGGGCCTCCTTCTTGCGCGTCAAGCAGCCACGTGGTAGTTTTAGTCGGTAAGAGTCCGATACTACCCGGCCCTTACTTGCGGAGGTCGGGTGTCCATGAGGATTTCCCCACGTTAAAAAAAAAAAAAAAAAAAAAGGGCTCGGTTTTGGGACCGATCTTGTGTATCATCGCGTACGACGAGGTACTGCGCTGCCCGCTGCCTCCAGGCGCGGCCATGGTGTGCTACGTGAACGACACTCTGGTCCTGGTCGGAGGTCGTAGATGGCACAAGACGTTGCGCATCGGCGAAGTCGCAATGGTCCGCGCGAATCACGCTGTACGTGGACTGGGCCTGAAGGTCTCCGCTGCGAAGTCGGAGGCCATTTGGTTCTCCGACAAGAACAGGCGAGGGACTCTTCCGCCTGGTCTGAGCATAAGCATGGCGGGCGAAACCGTCGGGCTGACCTCCTCGGTGATTATAGAAGCGATGCTGAGTGAGTTGCAGAAATACGAGGCTGTCCGCCTCTTCTGTGAGCGAGTTATACTCGCAAAGGAACGAGCAGAAAGGGAGAGAAAGAGAAACTCTCACCCTTGTACGATAACGCGATGGAGGGGAATGGCGGTCAGGCGACCCAGGGCCGCTCCACCACCGCCCTCAACGGGACGCGACTAGCAGGGGGATGACGTCAGGGGCAATGGCCTTTACTGGTGCCAATACATTAGGATCGGCTCGATTAAGGGGACGCGGGGAATGCACCGATAGTAATTTGCAAAGAATGAGACCACGGAGCATTCTTATCATACGCGCAGGCCATCGTGGAGTTTTAGTTGGTAAGAGTCCGACATTGCTTTGCTGTTGCCCATAGCGGCGGAGTGTCCATGAGGATTTCTCCAAGTGAAAAAAAAAAGAAAAAAAAAAAAAGAAAACGTAGGACGTAACGTGACGCACGTCGAGTTCACGCGATGTCGATACTGATCGAACTGAATTGACTGACTGAACTGAACGAACTTTGAGCTTTTCCAAATTTCCCTTTTTATATCTGTCGGAGATGAAAGGATAACTTTGGAATTCCTTGGAAAATTCCCAATCCTTAAATCTTCATAAATTAACCCGATTATAATTGTCCGAGATTGGCGATAATGAGCTTGGGCTCGAGGCGACAACTATTCGCCGAACGTAGATGATCGAGGTGATCAAGGAGAACGAGGTCTTCCGAGACTGATGGGGTGCTAGCTTCTTCAAGTCCCTGTAGAACTGAGACGGCGTCCTCCTATTTCTTCGTTCTCGAGCAACCTCCGCACTCTTATACTGTTTGAGTCAGAGTCTTCTAATGAGTTCCCTTTTCAAGTGTTCGTACCGTCCTGTTTCCGGTAAGTCGAAAAGTATGTCCTGGACTAGCTGTATATACCGTTCGGTAAGATTCGCGGCGGTGGTGTGGAATTTTGTCTTGTCGCTGGTAATGCGGGCAGTCTCGAACTGTGATTTCAGCATCAAGAACTGCGGTATACGGAGCGATGTACTCACCGCATCTACGCTGTCGTTCATATTCGTCGCTTGCTTAGCCCCGTTGGTGCTATCATTTTCAAGACTCTTGTTTCGCGGAAACACGTCGCGTTCACGTGCACCTCTTCTCACTTCTGATCACGTCGGAGTCACCAATTTGAGGTGGAGGACGTGTAGGGTGTTATTAAAGCACTCGGTGTTTAACTTCAACAATGTTCATTTAGATGACTAGTGCGCGTGGTTTTAGGTCGGATTACGTAACCTGACGCACGTCGAGCTCATGCGATGTCGATACTGATCGAACTGAACTGACAGACTGAACTGAACGAAGTGATCTTAGTGTCAGAGTGTCACGTCCCGTGGCCTGCTACACAAAGCGTACTCTTTCCCTCGAACAAGATGGCTGTCAGATGTCTAAAAATCTTTATTGCATACACTCAATAAGCTTAAGTACCCACTATACATCTCTACAGTTTTCTAGTTAAGGTCCTTCAGACCAAACAAATATCTTTTTAATTTGAAGTATTCCTTAATACGTTCGTCGTCACGTCGCACATATCTATGCGACGGGTATACTTCCGTGGGGGCCCCGTCACCAAATGATGGTGACGCTCTTCTTATGCGAGTTAATTAATTAAATATACGATATTATACATAGGATATACAACATAAAAATATTAAAAACACATTATACCATACTTTTTATTAATTTATATTCTGGATAATATATTACATTATCCTATATCGTATGGTATTCGTTAAAACATTCCAAACACATTTGGGGTGATTTTGGGCACTTCGAAAAATAGTTAGACTCCGTTATCACTACTCTCCTCACTTTCAAATATATTTTCACGCTGTTTACTGAACATTTTGAGGATGAAAAAATCACTGATGTACGTCTCACAAGTATGCTTCTCGACTAAATGAAAGATCTGAGATATCTGCCATGAGATCCATCGGAATACTCTAGCTGGATAGCTTATCGTTTTCTTCATTTCAGAAATAAATAATCTTTTCTTTATAATGAATCGAAGGCGATAAACAATGAATCGAAGGGGATAAACAATGAATTGAAGGCGATAAATAATGAATCGAAGGCGATAAACGATGAATTCCTGCTTGTCGCTCTATTTACGTTCTGCGTATCGGCGGTCGGATTTGGGCCCCGCAGGAAACTTAGCTGAATCACGCTGGGCGACGAACGTTCTAAATTTATTGTTTAATCCGGGGAAAGTACGGGAAATCTGGTTTTTCTTACGTATGATGCTTCCCACTAGCAATTTTCTTTCAGGGGCGGCTAGCACACTTACCAATCTTGTAGCTTAGCCAATTAGTAAAGATGTCCGTTTCCTAACAAAAAATTGTCATCAACGAATCCACAACACAAAAGATATAACCTAGCAAGCACGAAGATGGCACCCCGCTGGGGGTAGCCACTCACATGCTATATTTATTTTTATTTTATTTTTTTTTACCAATAAGATATAACACTTTACCAAATGTCCTTCAGGACAAATTGTAAAAAACCAAAATAAATTAAAAAGAAAAAAAAAACGAATCCACTTATCTCCTGCCCTTAGACACACCAGTTTTCTTCCGAGGCACCATCGTCACAGAAGTTTGAATTGCTTTACTTTTTTTGACTCGTCAACATCTTAATTTGCGATCACAAATCTTTGTACACGCGATACATTCGCAAACTTGTCATATTTGAAGTTGTTAGAAATAAAGTGCATATTTTAATTTATTAATGAAGTATTAGTATCAATTCAACCATCTCTATTATCCTAACTGAAATAGGGGATCGATCATTTCGTGGCGTCGATTAGCAAATCGTAACGGGAATTTACGACTCTCGTTGGCGCGCCTCTTTGCGATCGCGTCTCTCCGCAAACGGTCGAAGCTTTTCCACGTTTCCTTTTTTATATGTGTCAGGGTCCTTGGAAGAGAAAGATTTCTTCAGGGTTCATTCTTCTATGATGTCCTGGCCTCGGACGTCGTTTCGCAGGCTATGCGGCCAACATATGCGCTTAAACCCTGGAATTTTCTTTACGGTCATGAGCCCCTATACTGCTTTCTTTCTCCATAACTACATCTGGCTAAATCTGCCCACACATTTTCTATTATATTTAGATTTTCATTCTGTCGTCGACTGCCGAAACGTGCAGACGTGTGTCTAGTGCTCAGTGAAGTTTACAATACAATAAGTGACCATCTTCCGTTTAAAATGAATTGAAACAGAAATAAACCAAGTATGTACTAAACTTACTCGTGGAAAATCCGACACTTATAATCTTTAATCCAAATCATAGGCTCTCGACTAGTTATTTCAATTTGAATTAACTAGCTCGAAGATGGCCCAAGTAATTCGATCAGGCTCTCATGAGGAAAACTATAACCGTACTGTTCTACCTCCTCCGTGGCAAAAGGATAATCTGTCCCATCTTTTAAATCACACAAACAACAGCAAAATACGTAAGCTAGATACAGTTGAAAAAAATGTAAACACTAGTTGGAACGAATCGTCAGCAAGCCATGTTACCACTTACAACAGATTCGTAATATTAGAAACTACGGAGGATTCTATGGACGTAGTTGAAACATCAACAAATCAACATATGCAAAAAGATCCTCCTCCGATGATGTCATCGACATTCAAATAAAGTCTATCGAGAAAGATGTTAACAAAGAGGATTACAAACTTAAATTAAAAAATAATCAGGTGAAAATTTTGCCGGCTAATCCAGACTCCTACAGAAAACTAAAAAAGTTACTAAAAACCCTGAACGCAAATTTCCACACATATCAATTGAAACAAGAAAAATCTTTTCGTGTTGCACTTATCAACATCCACCACTCAATTAACTTAAATGAATTGAAGTTTGAACTCTTAAATCATGGCCATAAAGTAACTCAGTTTCCTTTCGACTGCCGAAGAGTATAGACGTGTGCCTAGTGCCCAGTGAAGTTCACAACAAGTGACGACTCTCCGTCGAAATCGGACGTGCAAAACAGTGCCCCCGCAAGTGCGACAAGTGGGGAAAGCAAGGCAATACAACGGGTGCCACCAATCAAGATATTAAACAACGGCGAAACATACGCTATAAACAGAGCTGTATATATAACAAACCCAAACCAACCAACAAACGAAGATCACGATTGCTAAGTTATGAATGAAACAGAAATGGAAACTACACAAATGAATGACGAGAGGAATAACACCAACATCGATCTATCACACCAGAATGAAAGCTGGAAGGTTGTAACTCCCAGCAAAAAAAGAAAAATAACAACAAACACAAATGTTAAAAAATAATAATGGCGGCACCGGAATTATCACTAAAACCAGCATAAAACATTATGAGCTTCCATCATTCCAGAAGGACTACCTCCAAGCTACAAACCTACGGATAGAAGATTGGCATCGTGCAATCAACACGTCAACAGTATACTGTCCTCCTAGACATTATATTTCCAAAGAAGACTTCGATAACTTCCTCGGAGACCTGGACAATAGATTCATATCTGGAGGCGATTATAACGCTAAACATACGCAATGAGGCAACAGAATTATCACAGTAAGAGGCAAAAATCTTTTGAATTGCGTAAACGCCAACAGACTAATGACATTATTCATGACCAACTCACAAATTGGCAGCTCTTTAGAGAAGTCTTCAATCGTTCAACATCAGCCTTAATACCTCTAACAACAAATGAAGATATAGATGCAGCCACGGAATATTTAAACACCAGCATAATAAACGCGATCCGTTCTTCCACCCCTACTAAGAGTTTTGTTAATAAAATGAATACCCCCATTACTTAATAAAAAAAAATCATAGAAAAACGCAGACTTAGAAGAGCATGGCAAAGTATTTTGGCAAAGTCATAAAACACCTGACGACAAGCGTAAGCTGAATAATGCAAATTAACTAAAATCCTTAAAAATGATAAAAACGAATGTTTTCAAAAATATCTTACTAATCTGTCTCTCACAGCTGACTCCAACTACTCACTATGGAAGGCATTCAGGAAACTAACTCGTCCTCTGCAAATAATCCCTCCAATTCGTTGTCCGCAAGGAGGATGGGCGCGTAGCCCTATACAAAAAGCCAACTTGTTTGCAAGCTACTTAACTGATGTTTTCAAACCGTATTCCTCCACTATTGCAGCGGAAATAACTGAATACTTGCACTCACCCTTCCAGATGTCTCCTCCTATTGAGCCTTTCTTATCTCTAGAAGTTAAGGAATTAATCCAACGTCTAAATCCCAGGAAAGCATCGGTGCATGGTCTGATAAGTAGTAAAGCTATTAAAGAGCTTCCCGTAAAAGGGATTGCACTCATCACTTCATTCCACTTAGACCCGATAATTACCTCCTCAACTCTCCAACGAGGTCTCGACTCTATGGAAAAGTGGTTTCACAAATGGTGCTTCAAAATAAATGAAAATAAATCCAGTCATATAACCTTGACGCTGCGAAAACAATCTTGCCCACAGGTGACCATAAATAATGTCCCAATTCCAAACAAAGATTCAGTCAGGTATCTGGGCATGATTCTGGACAGAAGATTGACACGGAAACGGCACATCTTAGATAAATCTAAGCAACTTAAATGAAAATTAAAAACATTTTACTGGCTCATTGGTTCCAACTTAAGCGTACAGAGTAAAATAATGTTATATAAAGCCATATTTAAACTTGTTTGGATCTGTGGGATCCAACTATGGGGAACAGCGAATAATTCCAACAGGTCTGTAAGTATGAAATCGGAATTTGCTTATAGATGGCCCTAGCTGATAATCTATCACTAAACTGAGTCATTGATGCCAAAAGTCTTTGTTGACATCTCACAAACATTTTCGACTTACAACAATACAAGTTTCATACAACAGCATAGTTTGTAATAGCGTTGAACATGTCGAATTTTGTGCCTGGAAACTACGATTTGCGGACAGCATTGATTTTCTGTTACCATTTGAAGAAAACTGCTGCAGAATCGCATCGAATGCTTGTCGAAGCTTACGGTGAGCATGCTCTTGGTAAATCACAGTGCTTTGAGTGGTTTAAAAAATTCAGAAGTGGCAATTTTGACGTGAGGAACGAAGGACGTGGAAGACCACCGAAAATGTTTTAAGACAGCGAATTGCAAGCATTGTTGGATGAGGATGACGCTCAAACGCAACAACAACTCGCTGATTAATTAAACGTGACATGAGAAGCCGTTTCCATACGTTTGAAAGCTATGGGAAAGATCCAGAAGGTGGGAAAATGGGTTCCACATGAACTGACTGAAAGACAACAGGAAAACCGAAAAACCACTTGCGAAATACTGCTCGCCAGAGAGAGAAGAAAGTTATTTCTCCATCGAATTGTGACTGGCGATGAAAAGTGGATATATTTTGAGAATCCTAAGCGTAAAAGATCATGGGTAGCTCCAGGCGAACCACCGACATCGACTACAAGACCAAATCGCTATGGACGGAAGACAATGCTGTGTGTTTGGTGGAATCAGAAGGGTGTGATCTATTATGAGCTGTTAAAAACCGTTAATACTGAGCGCTACCGACAACAAATGATCGATTTGAATCAAGCTTTGCGTGAGAAACGACCAGAATATCAAAAAAGGCAACGCAAAGTAATTTTGCCCCATAATAATGCACCATCGCATACAGCAAAACCGGTCAAGGAAACGATTGAAGCGTTCAGTTGGGAAATACTTTCGCACGCGGCTTACTCACCAGATTTGACTCCGTCCGATTACTATTTATTTGCATCGATGGGACACGCATTTTTTGACCAGCACTTCACTTCTTACGAAAATGTACGAAAATGGCTCGATGACTGGTTTGCCTCAAAAGAGAGACAGTTTTTTTGGCGTAGCATCCACCAATTGCCAGACAGGTGGGAAAACTGTATAGCTAGCGATGGGCAATACTCCGAATAAAATATTTTTAATCATTTTCATACAATAAACGTGTATTTTCTATATAAAAATTCCGGTTTCATATTTACATACCTTAGAAATTCTTTAACGATTTCAATTAAAAACTCCAAGATCCTTAATAGATGCACCTTGGTATGTCACTAACGAAATAATACATCACGATCTTAAGATACTTACAGTTAAAGAAGAAATATCCAAATTCAGTAATGGATATAACGTAAGAATCAACAACCACCAAAACCCACTAGTTATTCAATTACTTGACACGACGGATCTGATCCGTAGGCTAAAAAGACATTACCCTCTGGATTTAAACATTAGATTCAGCTAGAATCAAACATACGATAATCACTTATTATTCGCGTTATAGTACCACGTCAAAATAATTTTCTTATGACTCTCAATGAGAATTGATTGTACAATACATCCAAATAAAAAAAAAAAATATTCAGATTTGGTAACCTGACGAGCGAATCCAGAGTTTTTATATTCTCTGAACAAAAATAATTTTGTACAGTCTTTGTGGATACAATGTCCTGCTAAAAATTCAACTTTTTTTTTTTGGTATAATGCGAATAGCATGTTTTTTCAATTGCTCATCAATTAAATCTATATATATATTTGGTTGTTTATCCGATCTGATATAGAATTTATATCTACATATGTTACTACTGTACGTACGTAAAATGTACGAGTATATTTTCCTGTATAGATCTACGAGTATTCAGAAGTAAACAAAAATGTTGAGTGGGTTATCATTTTGTACCATATTATAAATTGACGGAAAATGTTTGTGAATTGCAATACATAATATTTGAGTAAAGTATGAATAAAATGATAATTATAGTATACAAATATTGGTTTCGCATTCATTTTCTAGCAATTTAGGAATTATTGTAACTAATTTTTTCGATACGACGTTACCATGAAATTTTTATCTATATCTTTTCAGACAGCTTCATACAATGCTCCATTCTTCACAACCTGGTTTTGTACGAATTGGGAAATTCTTTACTTCCCAGTTTACTTCCTTTGCCAATCTGCAAGAATCAAATGTAATAGTCCATCTGAAATAATTGCAGAGAGTTTACGAGGTTTCCGCGACAAAGGATTTACCGGTGGTCGTTTTTTGATCAGATGTAGTCTTTTTTGTGGTCTCTGGGTAGTTACAAACTATATGTATATTTATTCGCTCAGGATACTACTAGCTACCGATGTAATGGCACTTTTTGCAACCAACGTATCTTGTGTATATTTGTTATCATGGGTGATCCTTCATGAGCAATTTGTTGGAGTAAGGGTTAGTAGATGTTTTTCATAGAAACTGTCTGCAATCTATAACTATTAATTGCCTAATAAAACTAACACTGTTGATGAAATTGTTATGTGACAATTATGAATATTACAGATAGTAGCAGTGATTTTATGCAATACTGGAATTGCACTTTTAGCGTACATGGATGGTATTACTGGAAGTCCAACTTTAGGCGGCGTTGTTCTGGCAACATCGGCAGCAGCTGGTTCGGCAGTTTACAAGGTAAAGATTAATACTAAGAGATCGATGATTTTGAACAATATCAGTTACATCTAATTTATAATTTGACAATATATATTTTAAACAAACGCTGAAAATTATTCGGTGGAACATATGAGGAAGGAAATATAATGTTAAACTAGGTGCTGTTTAAGAAAGTCATAGGAGAAACAACATTTGGTCAAATGTCTTTATTCTTTTCTCTTATTGGGTTGTGTAATGCGGCGTTGTTATGGCCAATTTGTTTGGCTCTTTACTTTTCGGGAGCAGAAAGCATACACTGGGGACGATTGCCATGGACGGCATTACTTTCAGCAAGCATTTTGCACTTAGGTTAGTATCTTTACTAATTAATCTTAAACTTCTATCCAGAATACACCACCAAATCAAGATATAGGTTCGATTATATGAATTCTTCGTATCATAATAAAATAAACCTTTTATAATTTTGCAATTTAAATATTTTTACATACTTGCGAACATTTGTTTAAATTTCGCCGCTGATTGAGCATTACATTTTATCTTTACAAAGCAAAATACAGTAATTATACAGGGTATATCATGCAACTGGGATAGGTTATATCTTGTATTTCGAATTTGGTAAAAGAAAACAGCTGTTAAGGAGAAACTTAAATAGTATAGTAATATAGTATTAAACAGTATAAATAGTAATGCTTTATTGCTTTTCCTTGGAGAATACAAAAGATCTGTTTTTACACCATCGTTCTTATTCTATAGTTCTTTATCTATACTTAAACTAACCTATCTTATGTTATTGTAAATATATATATATATATATATATATATATATATATATATATATATATATATATATATGTCGGAGACAGAAGGACAACGGGGCCCCCGTTGGAATTATTTGGAAAAAAACCTCAATACTGTAGCATTTACGAAATAACCCAGACACAGTCATTCGAAACTTGAGACAATGAGCTTAGGCTCGAGGTGACAACCGGTCGCCGAGCGTAGCCACGGTCACGGGATGAACGTTCCACCTAACAGAGAAGTGCCAATATTATGAGACACACGTTGTGTTAACAATCAAACCCCGAGCAGGAACAATGTCGCAGCTACGCGGGTCTGCCTAGCAACGGCGGCTGCAATCTTGTTGGTATCCCCGGCCAATATTCAACAAAACGAACGCGATCGGAAGGAGAGGAAAGTTTTCATCATTCATTTTTTCTTGCAATCTCCTTGAAGAGTTACACATCGTCTTTAAGTGCAGTGTATGTACCGAGCGTCACAGCGAACGTTACTTTGTGCTTCAAAATATATTCTGAGTTTAACAAAGAGTTAGCCCGTGGACGGTGGATTCCTCATATCGAACCTAAGGTCATTGTCATTAGCGTCTAGTTACCGCGACCACTTGTCGATTTTGTACTATCTATATCTGTGATAATAAACGCCATCTCGATTGTACAACAACGATGAACAACGCAGGCGAAGATTCGTTACACGCCCATAATTCAAGCCTTAACGTTAACCCGACATATATATATTATTTTCGGCTACAGGTGTAAAAAAATTTAACTCTTGAAGCTACATTAAGATGAAAATCAAGAATAAAAAAATTGTGTTTTCAGTTTTGTTTTTTGTTATTGACAATTAAAATTTAGCCAAAATGTCCCCGTGTGCGAGCAAAGCTCCTTACACAACTGAAAATGGGTCAGTCTAAGCACCGGTGTGCACAGGGATATTATGAGTAGCGATTTACTTCGTGCAAGTCGTACAGAAAATTATGACATTTGAAGGCGTAGACCATCCTGCACGACGTTTTCTAAGAAAAATCGTAGATTAAACATTATACCTGTCTACTCATTAAAATTCATTACAGCATATCGACAGCTGTCTCTCATTAGAATTTCCTCTAATCCTTTGCTTCCAGAAATAATTAATAACTAATAGCTCATATAAACAATGTTTATACAAATTTCACACACGCACTGCGATCGCTCCATCCGCAAAATTCACTTGCGTCTTACTAATATATTAGTATATTTTTTGGATTATCTTTTATATGTGATTCATTTGCAAATAAATGTAATTAATATGAGTCATTAAACGTTTTAAGTATGACCATTCAAGAAGATTTTGTAGCCAATGAAAATTTTGAAATACGTTTCACAGATCTAAATGTTCGAATTTAATTATTTAATTATGTTAAAATGTTTAATTATTTATGTTAAAAATATGTTTAAGAAAGGTGTTAACTGATCTGCGATTATTATAAGAAATGTTTCACATTAACTTTGAAAAGGACGATTCCAAAGTTGTAAATGTTCGAAAATAAAATGTTAGAAAAATAAGATCCTAATAATATATTTTTTATATGTTTTAGAACCAAAGTACATGAAACGTTTATAAAGATTCATACATGTTTAAAAGTCTCTGTTTAAACAGTTATTTTTAGTCCTTCATATATGAATATTATAGATAAATATCTCTAAAAAACGTGCATTCGCGGTACTTAAACTCATGTTGATCACGATATATAGGTTTATTTATAAGAAATACGATTTGCAAAAGCGCTGCAAGATACTGAACTTGTTTCATAGATAAATTATCATAAATATTAATTCTTTGTTTCACTCATAATCGATGTAGTATGATTGCCTCTACGGTTTCGCAAAACTTAAAAGAAGCTCATGTTCTATCCCGATTAAGTGATCACAAGTAATCTTATTTCGCGATCGTTTATTAAAAAATTATTATTCATATCCTTTTATATAATAATTCGAAGAATTGGTATGTTTTCTAACATTGAGGTATTCTGGATATATCAGAAATAAGAGCTTGAGATAGATATTAAGGTTACATTTTGTTTTTATTCGATAGTTGCAAACATGCTTGGTAACTTCAGTATTGCTCTGACCTACGACCTGTTCATTACGCTAGGATTGATCACCGCTGTACCTGTATCTGCTGGTACGGTAAAAATGAGACATTAATTGAGCTAATATCTATAATTACTCAATAATTATGTAATATTATGGTGTTACAGCATTGGATGTTCTTTTATACGGAGCCCATTTCATGGGGATGAAATTGGCAGGAATGATTTTTATAGCAGTCGGCTTCTTTCTCGTGATGTTTCCAGATAATTGGCCAGATTATATAACCAGACTGCTTCGGTATGCACTTTAAATATATTTTTTAAACGTAATATTATGGTATGTTTATTACTTCTAAGTGAATTTTTTTCTTAGTCTTTAGTTTTTGTAGATATTCTAAGCGTCCTATGTTTGCTACCTTCTTACATCCAAGTGTGCGCACGTGTATGTATATATATCACATGTATACATACATACACGAATTTATATATTTCTTCTTTCCACTTTTGCAAGGATATTAAAATGTCATTTATCTTGTTTTGCACCATCATAGAGGCAGCGTGTAGTCTCACCGATGTAGGATATGCTTGATATATAAAAATGGCCTATATAAATATCTATCTTTCTCTTATTCACTTCTGTATTTGAATCTTTTTAAAGCATATTAAAGTTCACATGTTTCTTTCTGGGAACAGCTTCTATGACAAAAATTCAAAGGCAATCTATTTTTTAATTATGTATGTAAATATATAGTTGTACATAACATGAATATTATGCATAAAATTACCACGTGTAGTGCTTCTTCGCATCACATTAACTCTACCAATGATTTAAAGATATTTAGAAATATTTATAAATAATATATTTTCTACATCGAAATTTTCTATTACGTTACATCCTTAATGAAGGTCACTTATTCTTTTCTTAAAAATATATCGCAACACTATACTTGCGTACATATGCGTAGGTAAATTCGAAAGATTGATTCGATTAATCGAAATGGTTATGTCGCTTAATCAAAACATCAATTGAACATTTGATAGTCCGTTCAATGGTTTTATATTTTTGCTGTGTAGATACAGATCTAAGCAAACTGTAGAATATTTTCTTTGCCATTTAGAGGTACAAACTTTTGTGTTTCATGAATTGATAAAAATAAAAAATAGTACTCATATTATTTTACAGGATGCCGGAATTATGCAACAGGTTTAAAGTATAATTAAATGAATATTTTTTTATATTTAAGAAATATATCATGATTACATCAAACATTAAATATATTGTATTAGTCGTTATTTATGTAAGATAATATACTTACATGTAACAAGTCTTAAAGTTATTCATGCAATTAAGTAAGATATGCTGTCTCGTTCACGCAGTTTTTAAATATGTAAATACGAATTATGGAAATTATATAGTATTGTAGTTAGTATTTACAACATATTACCATATTAATCCTATGAAAAATTATTTAGAAGGTCGTTTCATTTGTTTTCAATTCAATTAAAAATATATTAAGAATAGATTCTATTTTTAATGTGAACAATAATAAGTAATGAATAGCCACTAATACAGTAATTTAATAAAATTAAGATATACATACAACGATATATGATCTTCCAGAAAACAGTCATCTATTAACTAGTTGCAGACTGTTTTATTAATAGTATGTCGACGACTTTTCAATTCTATTGCCAAAAGCACTTGAAAGTATAGACTATTTCCTTAAAGAGACGAGTAATATTTGTAAGCTTATTTAATGCAGTAACTAAACATTTAATCAATGAAAGTCAATAACATGTACCAGATCACATTTTAGCAGCTATATTTTCGTACAAATCTATCTTTTTTTGTCATTATGCAATATATATTAGACTATTGAATTTGATATGTCAAAAACAAATAACATCTACATTATATGGCTTGTGAAAAGTTGGCATATATAAAAGTTGTATGTGTGTGCTAATAAGAAAGACGGACGTATTTACTTGTCTTATAGAGGAGATGCTTAAACAATTTTAAAGTTAATTTACTTTTATATTTTTAAACGCAATGTTGTATTTTTTATGTTAAAATTTTGAAATATATGTGCTGGGTACATTTTCTAAGAGTAACTACCATTTTTTAGGCATTTCTGATAATGCCAATGAAATGTTTCGAACAAACGTTAGTCGATTTTCGATCCGCTCCAAAAAAATTTTCCCGATAAAAAGTCAAGATTATCTTGGCTTTTTTAAATGACAGCATATATTTTGGACTTCACAGAGTTGTACCTGACGTCAAAACAAATTCAACGATTTGCTATACTAAGACCCATGAAATGATCTTGAATTCTGAAATTAAATTTGATCATCATTAATATGGAAAATTATCTTATTTCGACTAAATTACGTATTTAAATACATATATGTACATACATATATTCGATGCTTGTATTATAGAAAAATTTAGCGGTTCTATAGATATATACAATGTGTTCGGTTACAGATGTAAAAAAATTGGAAAAAGTTGTTTATATGTTCCATTATTTATTAATTATTTATGGAAGCAATGGTTTAAAGGAAACATTAATTCTCTTTACTTAAAAATTTCATAAGTCGATTTTCGAAATGCTGTTATGAATTTTAATGAGTAGACAAGTATAATGTCTAATCTACGATTTTTCTTACAAAACTTCGCGCAGGATGGTTTACGTCTTCAAATGTCATAATCTTCTCTACGACTTGTACGAAATAAGCTGCTATCCATATATCGCACGAATTGGGGACCCCTGTACACACCGGTGTTTAGACTGACCTATTTTCGGTCGTGTAAAGAGGTTTTCTCGCACATAGAGATATTTCGGCCAGTTTTCAATTGTCAATATCTAAAAACAAAACTGAAGAAACAACTTTTTTTATTCTTGATTTTTATCTTATTTTAGCTTCAAGAATTACTCCTTAAATTTGTTTACACCTCTAGCCGAACAACTGTATAGGTTACATATAGCTGCGGGAAATAACATACTTGTAGTGTTCAGGAAAAATTAAATTTTTGGAAAGAATAATACCTAAATCTCTTATTGGATAAAGAGAGCTTAGAATTAGATCATTTAAAGAATAATAAAAAACAATGTTGCATTTTTGTATATCTTATGATATAACATTTATTTATATTGTGGGATAATTTATTAGCTGTATACCAGCCTTGAACCTATACATATATATAGGTCTTGTTGAACTAATAGAGTAGATATAAGATGGATTATCGGTGCTACGGAAGATCTCTAATTCATCAGTATAAAGAAGGTAAAAGATTTACAAAGTTATGGACTTCAGATATATCACTTATAAATAAATTAAATAGAAATGGGGCTAGATGGGAACCCTGGAAAATACCAGAGTTAATCTTGATAATTCTAGAAAAGGAGTTATAAAATTTGACTATTTGAATCCTAGTCCTAATGAAGCTCCTAAATCGCGAGAGTAGATTCCCAAAGATGTCCAAGTAATTGTACCTAATTAAGTAATTGTAATTTAGTCATGAGAATTGAGCTGCTAGCGGTATTGAAAGCTTTACGAAAATCGGTATAAATCGGATCGACCTATGTGCCTTTATCTATATGATCCAGCTACTGATGGTACTCCACCAAATTAGTTTTAATCGAACGTTTGTTAGTGTTCATATTGTTGATTGATAATTACAAAAAAAATATAATTTATGGGTGGCCAATCTTTCCAAGATTTTAGACATGATTTTGAATGCTAATAGGTGTACAATTTTTAACATAAGTAAGATTATCATTTTTAGGTATAGATTTACATAATACATTTAAATAATTTCCATGTCTCAGGAAAAATTCCTGAAGATAGGAATTTATTGAAAATAATCCAACGAATCCTGGACATAATGAATTTGCAGCATTTAATAAGTAGAGAGTGGCTATCCATCAGAACCTGAGTTACAATTAGTGTCAATATCATTCATGCTATCAAATTTTGATCTTTTCTTCAGTTATTATTGATTTTATCAGATTTCACATTAAGAAAATTGTGAACCAAATTAGACTAAATTATTACATTACTATTATATTATACTATATTATTTGTTGAATATGATCAACTCATACATAGATAATAGGTACCTATATATGTGTATTGGAATTCCTTTGTTCCAGAATATAACCTCTTTATTTGAATTTGTAAAATATTCTGTAACATACACAATTATACTTTATACTATTTCCTCTCTGATACTATATTATTCAGTATTATCATTAATTTAAATAACTAATCTATTTTTATATAAACAATAGCACCATCTCTGTGTACTCACGTTGACTACAAATTTAAAAATCCATAAGAATATATGAATATTTATTCTATATTATGAACAATTTTTCTTCATGAAACAAGATTAATCTTCATATTTTTTTTACACGTTTACTTACTGTTCGAAGAAAAAGCTGTTGGCTCGAGATTATGCCATTTTCGATATCTTTTCGCTTGTTTTTAACCAATTTTCAGTGTATATCCGTCAGACACATAACAAAGTCTGTATCTTTTTCTTGAGAAGTAACACTACATAAACAAAAGTACTTCGAACCAATCACTATTATTGCCATATCACGATCACTACTTCATCTTCAAATTGACGAATCGATGAACTAGCTTGCACTTGTGAAATTTTGTAGAAATATACATATGTGTTTATGCCATCAAATACTATATGCCATTAAATAGTATATTCTGAAAAACTAAAAATAAGATGGAATCTTTCTATATATGTACATTGTACATGTTTTTTTTATAGATCTATACAACTGTATTTTATTATTTCTTTTCTTACAATTAATCCCTATTTTTACTTATGAGGATTTTCGTCAATGGAGTTTTTAATTTTTTGGAAGAACAGTGTACAGTATGTTATATGTTTAAATTATCAATTCAAAACTCATTTAACTTGATTTTTTAAGATTTGTCCAAATTAGTTCTTCAATATACTTTGAACGTACTGCTCTATATATGCAGTATTATATTTTTATTGTCTTTGTCTTTTTCTAATGAGAAGTGTAGAATGCAGAAAGCCGTTTACCTAAAAGGATATTAAATTTATTCTACAATATGCCAATATTCCACAATGTATCACCGTAACCGTATGTGAAAAGCATCTATCGTATTTATCAGCATATCTTGATTGTCTGCATAGGGATGATGAAAAAGTTCGATTCAATTTTGCATAAAATTTTACACGAACAGTTAAGGAGAGTGCTTTGTGGACAATATTGCCTTAACGTATTTTTGATAAAATTTATTAAAAAAACATGAATGAACATTTTACATTTGTTAAAGTTGAATATCCTATTAAATGAAAAAAAGAAGGATTAATTATTTTCATATCTGTTATAAATATATATAGAGGTTGATTCATAAATGTTTGTCAATACTCCAAGGAGTAAATCTACGCATGAAAATTTCTTTTTTCATATTTGCGTTTAATTTATAATCAATTCTCGTTAGAGGATTTTAAGTAAATTTATCTGGCGTGGTACTATGACATGATCAATAAGTGTTTATAGTATGTTCGATTCTATTTGAATCTAATGCTTAGGTCTAACGTGTAATGTCTTTTTAGCCTGCAGATCTGTTCCGACGTGTCGAGTAATTAGTAATTAGAGGGTTTTGGTGGTTGTTAACTATTGCTGAATTTGGATAGTTCTTCTTTGACTGTGGGTATCTTGAGGTCGTGATGTATTGTTTAGTTGGTAACATACCAAGGTGCATCTATTAAGGATCTTAGAGCTTTGACTGGAATTGTTGGAGAATTTCTATGTTGGAGTTACTCGCTGTTTTCCATAGTTGGATCCCATAGGTCCAAACAGGTTTTAATATGGCTTTATATAGCATTATTTTACTTTGCATATTTAAGTTGGAGCGTCTGCCAATGAGCCAGTAGAATTTTTTTAGTTTTGTTTTCAGTTCTTTGGATTTACCTACGATGTGCCGTTTCCATGTCAATCTTCTGTCCAGAGTCATGCCCAGATATCTGACTGACTCTTTATCTGGAATTGTTTATCGTCACCTGTGAGCAAGTTTGTTTTCGTAGCGTGAAAGTGATGTGGCTGGATTTGTTTTCTTGATTTGTCTTTGAAGCGCCATTTGTGGAACCACTCTTCTATAAAGTCGAGATCTCGCTGGAGAGTAGAGGAGGCAATTGTCGGGTCTGAGTGCGAGGCTAATAAGGTTGTATCGTCAGCAAATGTCGCTGTGGTTATATCTGTCGAAGTTGATAAGTCTGCAGTGTAGGTGTTGAACAGCAGGAGTCCGAGAACACTGCCTTGGGGTATGCCAACTTTTATTGGAAATGTTGAGGTTATAACGTCTAAGTGTTTTACCATGAATTGTCTATTGGTTAGGTAGGATTTTAGGATGAAGTAGTAGGTGTGTGGTAGGATTCTCTTTAGTTTGAACAATAGTCCTTCGTGCCATACTTTTTCGATTGCCTGTTGAATATCTAGAAATACCGCAGTATAATATTTTTTCTTTTCTAAGTCTTGGGTGATTTTGTGAGTTAAACGATGAATTTGCACTATCGTGGAATGTTGCCTTCGGAAACCGAATTGGTAATGTGGCAGTGTTTTTAGATCCTCTAAGAGTGGAAGGAGCCGTATCATTAGCATCTTCTCGAATAGTTTGGACAAGGTGGGTAGAAGACTAATTGGGCGATAAGAGCTGGTTTCACATATTGGTTTTCCAGGTTTGGGGATGAGAGTAATCAATGATATTTTCCAAGACGTGGGATAGTATTCAAGGCCGAGAATTGCATAAAAAATAGAACTAATGAGAGCAATCCCTTTTATGGGAAGCTCCTTAATGGCTTTGTTACTTATCAGATCATGCTCCGATGCTTTTTTGGGATTTAGACGACGGATTAATTCTATGATTTCTAGTCATGAGAAAGGCTCAATAGGAGAAGACATCTGGAAGGGTGAGTGCAAGTATTCAGTTATTTCCGCTGCAATAGTGGAGGAATACGGTTTGAAAACATCAGTTAAGTAGCTTGCAAACAAGTTGGCTTTTTGTATAGGGCTACGCGCCCATCCTCCTTGCGGACAACGAATTGGAGGGATTATTTGCAGAGGACGAGTTAGTTTCCTGGATGCCTTCTATCGTGAGAAATTGGAGTCAGCTGTGAGAGACAGATTAGTAAGATATTTTTGAAAACATTCGTTTTTATCATTTTTAAGGATTTTAGTTAATTTGCATTATTCAGCTTACGCTTGTCGTCAGGTGTTTTATGACTTTGCCAAAATACTTTGCCATGCTCTTCTAAGTCTGCGTTTTTCTATGATTTTTTTTTTATTAAGTAATGGGGGTATTCACGTTTATTAACAAAACTCTTAGTAGGGGTGGAAGAACGGATCGCGTTTATTATGCTGGTGTTTAAATATTCCGTGGCTGCATCTATATCTTCATTTGTTGTTAGAGGTATTAAGGCTGATGTTGAACGATTGAAGACTTCTCTAAAGAGCTGCCAATTTGTGAGTTGGTCATGAATAATGTCATTAGTCTGTTGGCGTTTACGCAATTCAAAAGATTTTTGCCTCTTACTGTGATAATTCTGTTGCCCCATTGCGTATGTTTAGCGTTATAATCGCCTCCAGATATGAATCTATTGTCCAGGTTTCCGAGGAAGTTATCGAAGTCTTCTTTGGAAATATAATGTCTAGGAGGACAGTATACTGTTGACGTGTTGATTGCACGATGCCAATCTTTTATCCGTAGGTTTGTAGCTTGGAGGTAGTCCTTCTGGAATGATGGAAGCTCATAATGTTTTATGCTGGTTTTAGTGATAATTCCGGTGCCGCCATGGGCTTTTAAATGGGCTAAAAATAAATAACCATTTATTTTTAGGTAATTTTTATCGGTGAAGTGGGTTTCAGATATGAGCATTACATCAATTTCTTGTTGTTTTAAGAAGAATTCGAGTTCGTATTTGTGCTGAGCTAGATCGTTGGCATTCCAAAGAGCTATGTGTAATCGTTTTATTTTACGTCGCAGTGTAGTTTGCTCACAAGAAGTGTAGACAGTGATAGCAAGCTTTTAAATTGCTCTGATTGTTGTTCGATTAATTTTTCGAGCCTATCGAGCTTATTCGTGCTTTGTGGACTGGGAACTGTGACTGGAATATTATGGGAATGTTCATTATGGATTATCGGTCTGCTTTGTACTCCTTGAATTACCTGAACATAGGAGATTGAAGGAGTAGATAGTTTTTGTGGGCTAGGTGTTGGAATCGTGTGGTCCTTTACTCTGGGTTTGGGGTACTTGTTGTTATATAAGGTCTTGTGGGCTGAGCAGTCTTTGTAGTTTGCAGGGTGGTCTCCTTAACAGTGGATACATTCCGCAGGAGTTTCTGCTGATATAGTGCATTGGCCTGTAGAATGAGGACCTGCACATTTGACGCAGCAATATTTTTGCGTGTGGCCGTATCTCTGGCAGCTTTTACATTGAACTATCTCTTTTTTTGTAAAAGGTGGTTCGAATTTTATTATTGAGTTCATTAATTGGTTGATATTATATATTTCTTTGTTGTTTGGCTTTTGCTTTAAATCCACAAAGAATAAAGATAGTGGGATTTTTGTGATTCTGTGTCTTATATTACTGATATTGGTGACTTCATGGCCAAGATTTTGGAGTTCGTATTTCAGTTCGTCTAAGTTAGCAGAGTGGTGAATGTTGCGTAGTACCACTCGAAAGGGTCTTTCTTGTTTTAGTTGATAAGTGTGGAATTTAGCGTTCAGGGTTTTTAGCAACTTGGTTAGTTTTCCATAGGAGTTTGGATTTGTCGGCAGAATTTTAACCTGATTGTTTTTAATTTTTAGTTGATAATCTTCTTTGTTGATGTCTTTCTCGATGGATTTGATCATTGTTCGTATATCGATGACGTCATCGATGAAGATTGGTGGGGGAGGAGGAGTTTTTTGCATTTGTTGGCTTGGTGATGTTTCTATTACATCCATAGAGTCGTGTGTAGATTCTAGTAGTTCGAATCTGTTGTAAGTGGAGATATTTATATTTTCGTTGGATGAGTCTAGCTTGCGTTTTTTGTTATCATTTGTGTGGTTTGGAAGGTGGGACAGTTTGTCCTTTTGCCACGGAGGAGGGAGAATAAAGCGGTTATAGCTTTGTTCGATTGAGCTAGTTTGAGATGTTTGGGTCATCTTCGAGCTAGTTAATTCAAATTGAAATAACTAGTCGAGAGGCTATGATTCGGATTGGAGATTAGAAGAGTCTGATTATTCACTATTAAGTTTAGAGCACTTGTTTTAGTTTGGTTTCATTTCACTTTCGGCGGAGGGTCGTTACTTGTATTGTGAACTGCACTAGGTACTAAACACACACGTGTTCGCGCTTCGGCAGTCGACGGTTGAATGACACATGAAAATAAATACAAAATGTCTTACGAATATATGCCCTAAATACTTTAGGTTTGGAAGTATGGATATTTAAAGAAAATGTTCGAAGTGCCCACCTCTTACCTCAACACATGCTGTTGCATATCTTTTAACCGT
Source organism: Bombus pascuorum (assembly GCF_905332965.1). NCBI lineage: Eukaryota > Metazoa > Arthropoda > Insecta > Hymenoptera > Apidae > Bombus > Bombus pascuorum. The sequence goes on from NC_083492.1 coordinate 11,918,911, forward strand.
TTGAGTCCCAAACAGTAGGATCGCGCTTTTGTGTCAAAAGGTCCCAGTACATTTGAACGCTACGGACGACTGACAGTATTTTGTATTTCATTGTTATCTTCTCAATAATTTTTATTGAACAAAACTTGAAATATTTATAAACTAATAGTTCGCATATATAATAATATAGATGTATTTCATAAAAATAACAAATGTGACGAGCGGTATTGCACCGCTAGTTTCTCTTCGCAATCGATTAAGACAAGCGCTATCGCGCTGTTCGGGATTTTTCGACTCCGTTTCTTCAAAAACTCCTGGGACTCAAACGGTTAATAATGAGTTTCGTAGTCATTCGAAAGAATACCAGATATTCTTCGAGTAGTTTCAAATCCATTTTGTATTTTTTCTTGTCGATCGTGGACATTGCTCACTTGCGTTGAATATACAATAGATTTTAAATGGCCCGGGCCCGGTGTGTCGCCGCAGCGGTTCCCGGGCACCCCTTGGTCGCAATAGGGACGGTCATTGTGGAGGTTTTAGTCGGTTGGAGTCCGACACTACTACGCCGCTTTTCCCCCTAGAGGCGGCGGGTGTCCGTGCGGATTTCCTCCACGAAAAAAAAAAAAAAAAAAGATTTTAAATGGCTCCAAAAACAAAAACCTAAGTGGATTTAGATCATGGTGGCTATATAATGGATCAATCTTACCCTATCCATCGGTTTGCGAAGTCGTTGTTAACACTTTCTTTAATTATTCGTTACTCGAAAACTAAGAACGTAAGACATAAATATATCCATAGGACGTTTTTTACTTATTTTCCTGTGTTTCTTCATTACCTCCTTGAAGTATTGACATGCATTTATAAATCACTCTGTATATATACGAGCATATACGAGCATAGTATTAAAAAGGAGAAAGTGTGTAATTAATTAGAAATCGTTTTTTTCCAACTATTCCTGTATTATTCACATTTTATTTCGCATTTTCTCATTTTTTTTTCGTTCTCTCAATTTAATACATGTCAAAATATCATTAATATCGTATCTTTTGCTTTCTGCTTCATTTATACTTTAATTTCTCAATTATCAGAAATAGCGATGATGAGAAAATAATATAAAAAAAATGAAGAAATAATGTAACCAAGTATATTTTTTACGATTACTTTTTGTTTACTTGTTCTACGTATAAACATATTTCTTACTAAGAAAATTCACGAGAAATATTAATTTTACATTCAAGCTTTTAAATTGCACTAAAAAATTTTTGACAACTTAAAAATATGAAAAATGTGTTGTTGGGAGTATTTAAAATACGTGTATAAATTTCAGAATCTTTATGTATTTTTAAAAAATTTAATTATTACAAAAGAAACTTCAATTTTGGATTACGTTAAAATTGCCGACGCAGATTTCATCAATATGGTTTCCACTGATACCAATTCACCAACACCAGTCTTGATCGATGTATGCTTTCTATCAATTATACATTATCAATAATGTATGACGATAAATAAGTTAGATATAAGTAAATAGGAACATTCGAAAAAAGCAAGAAGGATGAAAACAAATCTTTAATAAAATGAATTGGAACGAAATAATATTTATATATAATTTATATATATATATTATTATATATAATATATAATATTGTATATAAATATTATTTATATATTAATATAAATAATTTATAAATTATATATTAATATATAATATATTATATATTATATAATAACTATAATATTTATATGGAAATATAAAATATAGATATTTTATTTGTAGATGTTTAAAAAATAAAGATACAGATTTTTAGTTAGGTTTAGGTTCGGTTAGGTTGTGATGAACTTAATGAGACGGAGGACGACAGTGGGCAATAGCGATGGCGACTAGGGTGGAAATGGAGGGCGAGAGGAAGAACGGTAGAAAAGATATGTTCTTGCATTTAAATATATCGGAGATGAAAGGACACCGGGCCTCCCCTTTTGAATTCTTTGGAAAATTCCCAATACTGTAGTCTTTATAAATTAAACCGATTATAATTGTCCGAGATTTGCGATAATGAGTTTGGGCTCGATGTGACAATTAGTCGCCGAACGTAACCGCAGTCACAGTATGAACGTTTTTATCTAATAAAGGTATAGAGTAATTGTATAGCTCTCCTTAAAAGAAATTGTTGTAGCGGCACTGGACAGTAAACATTCGAATGGTCTCTGCCGCGTGGCTCGCCACACACAAACCCTATTCTTCGGGCAAGATGATTACCATATGTCGATGCATCTCCACAGTACATGTTCAGCTAGCCTGAGGACCCGCTATAAATTTTAGTATTTAGTTAACTAAGGTCCTTCAAACGGACAATCAGTCTTTATCCTAACAGTCCTTAAATCTATCACCTACTACGGGAAGATACGGGAAATCTGCTTTTCTCACGAACGACGCTTCCCGCTAGCAACTTCTTCTCAAGGGTGGCCAGCATCTTTCTCTAACCACCAACATAGAAATTAACCAATTAACAGCAACGTCCATTTACCTCACTTTCCGAACGAGGGTTGTCCTCGACGAATCCGATGATCTCGTGCCCTGAGACGCACCCCATCATAGTTTTCCTCTGCGGCATCACCGCGACGGAAAGGAACATTCTCGTGCGATCTCATCAGCGAGTATAACATCTTTACGATCAGTGAATACCTCACGTGTTTTAACAAAGTATCCGACTTAGACTTTGGAGGAAAGTACAATTGCTATCCCGTTGACCGCGGATTCGTTATCGAACCTAAGGCCATTGTCATTAACGTCTAATCACCGCGGTTACTTGTCAATTCTGTAGTACCCACACTTGTGCTAATAAACATTACTTCGATTGTGTAACAACGATGATCAATTTCAGTAAAGATTCATAACACACCCCTAGCCCTAATCCTAATGATAACCTGACATATAGAGAAATCTTTTCACGTAATAATCCAGGAACATCGCAAGACTTGCTTTTACAAACGCGGAATTAGATGGGAGAGGCAGGATTGGCGGTGGTTGCTGAAGCACCATCAAAACAAAAGAGAGATGGGTGGTTAGTGTAAATGGCAAAGTAGTAACTATGGTTAATGATGGGAGCATAAAGGTGGATAAAATGGAAAGAAAAAGGAGGCTGTAATAGTAAGGAACATAAAAGGAGTGATTATAGCAATTAGATATTTTTCATCGATTACAAGGGTTGATGAGTTCAGCGAATATTGGAAGAAAATGGTGGATTACATGAGGTGGTTTAAGGGAATAGGGATACGGATTGCTGAAAGCGTTACTGCTCATACCCATATATGGTACAGGTGACAGATGGAAATAATAAAGAAGCTAATTAGCTCGGAAGACTGGATATGTCTGAATGAGGGTAAGACATCTTGGAAGACGGCCAGTGTGTGTTCCCACAGGGAAAGTTGTACCAACTAGAAGCTTGCCGATTCCAAGTCTGGTCGTGAAAGGTAAAGGAGCCAAAATCCAACCCAAACGGCTTCTACCGGCCACCCGCTATGGGCTACGAGATGCCATGCCAAAACATTAGGACCCTTATAACCTAATCCAAAGACATTTACAAATTAATGTAAGGTTTTATATTACTTAATGTTGTCGGTTAATATTATTATTAACCAAATTATTGTCTATCAAAGCTATTGTCGATCAAGATTGGTGTTGGTGAATCATGTCGGTGAAACCTTTGAAGAAACCTATGTCGAGGATTTTAACGTAATTCTTTAATTTTCATTGATATTCAATTGTAACAATATATATTTTGACATTTCTTGTCTTATTTTATTTCAACTTTTAATCTGTAAAGTTGACTGATTGTGAAATATTTATACAATCACAGTTTATTATTAATGTTATTTTCACTATGAATTAAAACATTTAGTCACATAAGAAATACAACAAAATTGCTTGAGCTGCTTGTTGTGTTGTGTGTGAATCGACGTCAACACTTCATCACTCGCTTCCAAACAATCAGGATCCATTATATGCTGTTACAGAAATATAGTCCTCATGAGTCACAGTTCGAGGTAAGAAATTACATCGCCTTCGTTTTACGTTACTTACGTTGAAAATTCATCTGTTTATTTCATCTCAATGTCACAAGTTTACAATTTAGTAACATAAATCATAATTGTTGCACACTATCGACAATAAGTAAAATAATAAATTAATAATAGCAGATTTATTGCTAAGATAGATGTTTCATTCAATCATAGTGTATAAATATTTATCTCTTCCGAAAACATTCGTGCTCCGATTTAGACCAAAACTTTTGAAATATGTAGGCTCCGCTTAGATAAAAACAATGTTTAGGAGAAGAATGTTTGGCAACTCGAAGGTAAGACACCTTTTTAACATTTTTTTATTTGTTTTCTATATATCGGCCTATATATCTATGTATGCACGATGGATGACGTTTACATTGCACGTTGGTTACATTGCTTGTGGTTACTTTAATTCGTAATTCAGGGTTAATTCGTTGGTAATGAGTATTGACAATAAGTACAAATGTGTTTCGCAAGTATCTCTAAAATGTTGCATCGCATTAATTTATTTTCTCTTGCCAGGAAATTGAGTAATCATTGAATAACAGTCGAGTGGCTAAAGAAACATACAATTAATTCTAAGTGAAAAATGGTGTGCAGACCATACGAAAAAAATGATCTATGTCAAAATATGAGGAAGTTTCAGTTATGTTTAGGAAAAATGGGAGAGTTTCAACTTATGAGACGCTAAAAATCCTCCTTTTAAACATTTTTTTTACTTACGAAGGATCTATTTTCAAAATTTCTATCGTATCGGAGCATGGACATTTTCGGAAGTTTCGGCCTTGTGTCTAACTGATGGAAAAGTTATAATCATTTAACTGAAATAAAAACGTTAGAAGTATTTGACTAAAGATATTGAACAATTATTATTTACACCCTTTGGATTTCTGGATATTTTAAATTTAGAGCACAATCTTTAGCGTTTTCAGATGAATTTTCTTTTCTAAGTGACAAATAAAAAATATGAAAAAATGCATGTCTTGTTGCATGCCGTGACAGTTTTAATCTTTATGTGTGCGCGTGTGTGTATATGTGTGTAAAACCAATTATTTTTTAAGGCATTTGCTTCTTTTAACTAAAAAGCATGCCGTGCATACTTGCTTCTGTATATATAGTAAATCTTAATGTTCACACTAATCCTAATGTATCATATATTTTATTAAACGTGTCCTTTGATAATAAAAGGTGATGTAAATAGATCAATTGCAAGTTCAATTTTTGTTTCGTGTATAACCAAAACAAAATTGCGTATCGTAAGTGCGCTGTAAATTGATACTATTCTGCAATATTTTTCGACACTATACAATTCTACTGTGCGCCATTCAATATTTTATCATGACAATGAATATTTTAATCGACGCAGAAATTCTAAGGATATAAATTGCATTGAAAATCTATCAATATCAATGTTGCGATCATTTGTCCTATATTATACGTACAGTATCTTTTCGCCATTGATGAATGTGTCAACAATTCATACAAATGTTTGTACATATTTGTAATTACGTAATTATAATGTAACTAGCGAAAATACATTAAGTAACATTAGAAATAAATAAAACACACAGTATTTTACGTATAATTAGCATGTGATTGTGATTCAGAAGTACGAGAGAAATATAGAAAAGAATAAATATTAAAATAAAATAAGTATTAGAGAAAAGTTCGAATTTCTGCGACGACAATTAATTTCAACCCGTACAGTGGTAAATCACGAAAAAAAGTAAAGAGTTAGGTAGCTTAACGAACGCGTATAGTTTGATTTAATGATACGTACGAGTTGAATAGAAAATAAGAAAATGCCGCTACATCAGAGAAATACCAAGGCAAAGGCCAAGTGCTGTCGAAAGAAGCCGTGTACAGGTCCTTGCAGGAAATAATGAAAATACTGATGATAGCCTGGGATTAATATACGCAGTACCACGGGTGGGCAGCAACGCAGGAGTACTTTTGCTAGAAGCCGTTGTCCTTCAATGCAACAACGGCAGTATCGACTGCGAAGCTACGGTGTGCCGTCGACTCATGGCGATGGTCAAATGTTACTACCAATGAACAGCAGTAACAGCAGTCAAGTTAACAGCAACCAGTCAAGCAGCGAACCACCGATGACAACGACCGCGAATCTGACACATCGGCATATTAACTCATCCCAGCAGAACAACACGGCTTCCGAATCCCAACGTCGCCGAGTCCCTATTTCCATCACGACCTCAACCTTGACTCCGATTTCAACTTCCATCACAACGACTATCTCGACTTCGACCTCGACCTCAACCTCGATCACAACCTCGACCACGACGAATAGTCATCAACGTTCCCATCCTTCTGGCCTTCAGAACTAATTTCAAGGTATGGCTGAATATCAAAGCCGCGACTCGAGGTTCTGCGCTTACGTGCATACGATATATCTACTCAAAAAAGTTGCTAAACTTGTTTTCAAAGTCAATTTCATTGATTGACCTTTCTTTTGCCATTTTTTTCCGTTTTTTTACGTACCATCGTTATAAGGAATAAGCTGAAATTACATATTGCAATTAAAAATAATTCGCAATATTCTACAAGAAAGTCACAGCTCACAATTATTAATATTATTTCTTAAAAATTGTGTTAAATAAGAACAAGCAGTAATTATATAACTTTCCATAATTAGTGTAATTAATAGACATCAAACTTTACACGTCACAGTACAGACAAATAATTATAAATTATAGAATGCCTGAAGTAAGAAACGTATCAATTTTTCATTCTGTACGGTCTGCCCATTTTATATAATATCCATTTAATACTAATTTAACAGAGAGTTACCCACACACATATTTTTTATTATCTCATAAAAGAATCATTATTCTGAGAACAATGGAAATAACACATATTAATTTATGCTTACTACTCTTATTTTCAGGTTATAGGAAATTGCAAATATATGTTCTGCAAAAATTTTTCTCGGCCATTTCTAACGTAAAATATGTCGTTGACTATGAATTTCTATAAAGACAAATTTTTAAAATGAGATAGTAGATGATGTTGACGATATCACATTATGTTTGATGAGATCAGCTTTTTTTTTACTAAAATTATCGTGTTAATGTTATGAAAAAGTGATTGAAAAAAAGTTATGAGGTTTGATGTTATGCTTGGCAAATTATTTTTGTATTCAAATGATCGATCACTTACACAGAATCATATACTTTCAGTCATATAAATTTATAATTAACGTAAATGTAAATTCAACAATCTGAACAATATAACCTCTAATTAGGTTATATTATCTTAACAGATAGGTCGTTTTGGCAGAGAAAACAGAAGAGAATATTAACTTTCGATGTAGCAAGTCAAAATTCTATAAATTTTGCACATTTATGTAAAATCCTCAAGTTCTGATTGTAGAACAAGCAAAATAAAACATATGATACGCTTCCATCTAAAAGTGCAGCCTCGTTTAAAAACTGATAATTACTAAATGCAAACAAATTTAGAAAAGGGAATAGATTAACGAAGTATTGTATTTTAATAAGCATTGTTTTTACACTACATACTTTACTCCATGAAAAGCTTTAATTAATCAAACTTACGTGTCTATAGGATAATCAGAAATTAAGTGTTACGACCACCATAACGCAATTCTACATACACCTTGGGATCGGCTGAGATTTGTTAAAAAGAATTACTGCGAGATTGAAATTGAAGATCAAATTTTTGCTTTGCTCGTGTCGTAGTATTTTTACTCGTCACGGGAATCAAACTTGTCGAAGGAACCACGAGTCGCAACAGTTTACTTAAAAAATAATATTAAGATTTCGTTGATTCATACATTGACATTTACAATACGTTTACAATTCGCAGTCAGGTAGAAAGAAAATAACGTGATATATTAATAAGGAAACTGGTAATTATCTCTTAGCATATGAGATAGTCCATCCTAAATAGAATGAAGTAACTAACTTCATAATTTCAAATACATATTACAAAAATAGTCACTGTATGAAAAGACCTTTCAAACAAGAATCGAATAGCGTTGAAGAAGACGTGATTCACGAAGAACACGTAGAGGACATATTGGAAACACCAATATTATGTGTTTGTATTTAGGGTGGACTATTTCATGTACTAAGGAATAATTTCCTGTTTTCTCATTAATATTACGCTATTCACTTTCTATCTAGCTACGAAATATAGATATATTGTAAATAATGTCAATGGTATCTTACCATCACCCTTCAAAAAGGAGAGTTGAGTTGCGATTTATGGTTTCTTAGATAAGTTCGGTTCTCATGACGAGTAGAATACGATACAAGCAAACCTCCAAATCTCCACCTATCCATGGTGATGATCGTGAATACAATCAAGAATAAGAGATGATTAATCTGGTTTAAACTTTGATGCCAAAATCGTTTCAGGGTCATATTGCTATAACAAGAATTGAATATCTTAAATAATAGAAAAGTAAATAATTCTACATAAAAGAATAATAAGAGATTTTGAATCTAAAAAAAAAATTTAATCTCGACAAGAATAATTTGACAACCATAATATTCGCCCCCGCAAATCCTATCTTTTCCTGTTTAAAAATTTGTTTATATTAATAAAAATCAGGGACATTTTGTGTAATCATGTTAATATGTTTCATCTGGTATGTTAAATATATCATATTCTTTTAATATGAGGTATAACGTATAAATCATTTAACTTGACAACTTCAAATTACTTGCAATCTGCTCGTTGTATTATGATAATATAATGATATTGCAGTACATGGTATACATATTTGAATATAATTAATGTTTAACTATTCAATCAGTTTTCGGGGCTTAATTAATATACCAATATAAAATGATTTCAATAATTTTTCAATATTTTTGTATTTTTTTTTTTTTTTATTGAGTGGGTAACGACTGTATTGTCGGGACATGCTTCTGAACAATTTTTTCCTTACATACAAGTGGCGGACGGTCCTAATTTCTCAGATATTTGCAAAAAATTATCGATAGCGCTACCTGAATGAATCCTGCCTATAATTGTGCGTCCATGGCAGCAAACGTCTCGGTATTGGAAACCTATTCTTATCTGTTATGTTTATATAACTATATCATACAATACTTTTTTTTTTATACGTGGAGAAATCCTTATGGACACTCGGTGTTGCGATAGCAACAACCGAGTAGTGTCGGACTCCTACCGACTAAAACTCCACGGTGGTCCTCCAGACGGTTGGTAGGGGAGGTGCCCCGGGGTCTCTTGCGAAATAACTACCAGGACACCCCCCCGTCGTCATCTCCCCACTTGTTTTTTGGGTGAGGCATCCTATTTAATTGGGAACGCCAGGGGAGGAACCACATCCCCTAGCGCCGCTTTTCCTGGTTGTGACGCTCCTAGGGCGGCGGCGGTGCAGCCCCCCTACGGCGTGCGGGACCTCTTCGTTGTCGCTGTGATCGCGATGGATCCTGCGATCTTTCCCGATTTCTCTCCGCCCGCTCCTTTGCCAGCATTACTTGCTCGCAGTAGGTGCGGACGGCGGTGTACTCCTGGGATATTATACAATACTATATACAGAGTGTTTAGAGACGATTGCCGAACTATCGCCAATGTAGTAATCGAAAAAATGACTGCTCAAGCGATGGTGAGCTCGGCGCTCACCCCATCAAGTCGCACGCCTCGTAATCAGGCATTGTATCACCTATAAAGAAGCTGTATTTTTTTCTCACCTCCTTGTGTTTAAAAATTCAAACGTACATATTTAAAATACATCACAGTATGTGCATATATAATATAATCACATGCCCGTAAATTGTAGATAAACCGTCGTAAGGTAACCGGCAACTAATAGTAATGCGTACATTGTTACGGACGCACAATTATAGGCAGAATTCAATGTAATAGTATCGGCAACTTTTTGCGAATACCTCGAGAACTACATAGTTATGATTATATGTATTGAGATTATATCATGTGTATCATGTGTACACCAGGAAAAAGTTGTTGTTGAGGAATCATGCTCCCGATAACATATTAAGAAAATCATTGAAATCATTCTATATTGGTATACCAAATAGTAGCTCAATTTGTTACTACTGTTACCTTGTTATTCAAATTAAGAAAATGTTTATTCATTCATTGTTAATTTATGTATGTCAATAGACATATATGTGTAGATACATTAATGCATCATATACGTTAATCTTGTGCTCTGAATATTATTTTCTCTCAATACTAATTTCATGAAATAAGTTAAAAATACTTTCAACTATGCGATAAATCCTGCGCAAATTCCCACGTTCAAACTTATTGTTAGACAAACTCTATACATTTTTTGTTCTCAGAAAACCATCCACGTTTCACCTGTCACGGTATCGAGATCTGCATGGGAGAAACCTTGAATATCGTACACAGTTTTGTCGGTGGTTTCATTTATCAAATTAATATTTATTTGTTAGTATGTAGTTTGACATATTACTCAAAATGTAACATGTTTTATAAGTTATGATATTTTGGCTTTCATGCATTTGTCTTTCAATTGGCTTTGATACTTCTTTTTTCGTGTTTGTCCGAAAACTAGGAATTTTATTGAAAAAATAAAAAATATCGTAATTTATGTATCGAAACTTATTTCGTTTATAGGTATAATTTATATTAAAACGAGTTTATCATGCAATGAAAAGCTGTAAGTACTTTAATGTTGTCGAGTTAGATAAAAATTATTTTGTGTAATATAAATTCGAACAATTAATAATCAAAATGACTTCCTAGAATTTTATCCAATAATGATATACGTACCCTTATATGTATCTATTATACATGCCTTATACATATAGGTAGTACATATCGTTAATTTTGAAATGCTAGTTTCTGGTAGGTTGTATTTTTATAAAAATTCTTACTTAGTATACGCAATATGCCTGGCATTTAGGAATGACTGGAAACTTTTTCCCGTAGTTAATAGATAACTTTGTTATATAGCCTCTTTTTGGCCGTATTCCTTAATGTATTATTCATTTATATGTATGTAAATCATTTTATGGAATGAAGCATCGTGACTAATGTCATGCTGCTTGACGTTACGCGTAACAATTTTCTGTCTTTGATTTAGTATAATGTAACATATTATTAAGATTTGCGGACTTTTCCATAAAATGTATCAAGATATAACTGTACATATATATTCTGAAATTTTGCTATATTGATCACTTTGAACTTTAAATTAAAGCTAAAACGATATGATTTCACAGAAGTTTAGATTGCATGTATTATATTTAATCCATTATATACAAGTTATACCAGGAAAGAATATTAAAACTTTATCAGTTAACTCAGAGGGTAATCTTTAATAGAAAATGCCAGATAGAGATATCTTCAAAAATCAAATACAATACATTCGATGATGAATGCTATCTAAAAACGTTGTTAATTCTTTGCGAATTCGTCATGTTTTCATAATTCAAATGTATCTCTATCCTTTATTAATTAGCCAAATATGATTTTTATTTTCATTCTATCTTTGGAAATAAAGATCTTTTCTAAGCACAATTGTTTTTACTGTAGGGATTTTCTAAACGATATCTTACTTTTAAAAAATTAAAATTTTTACAATTTTTATCGAGAAATAATGTTTAATGAAAGTAGGATGATATTGATAAACAGTATAATTAATTGATTTTCATTATCGTGTTCGTTTTCAAACATGTATTGTTCGCATGGAACCGAACTATACTCGCAAAACGTTATTACGTGTAAGAGAAACAACACTTATATCAAAAAGTGAAATAATGATTATTTCTGATTTTTAGGACTGACATAAAGACGTGATATGGCTAAAGATATACAAAGAATTATTTTTAATGGTTAAAATAGATTCCTTAAAATAGCTTTAAGTAAAACGAAAACAGAAATCATATACTTATCAACAGGTTCGAAGAGAAAATTTGTTCAAATCGATAGAATACTTCGTTAATTATGGAACTGGAAGAATTTTGTACGCTATTTTTTACTCAATATCACGTTCTGAATTATCTTCAACGTGTCGTGTATCGATATCACTACTTAGGATCTAGAAAATGATGTTATATATGCAGGAACAAATAGAAAATAGAAAATAAAATTTCATTCTTGAAGAAACTATCGTTAAATTTTATCAAATAGTACGATTTACTATATTGTAGATTTCGATATAATTGTTTTCGGTCCACTTTCTCAAGTAAGGCTAAGATACACAGCTATTTTTTGAAAGTTGTTTCACTGGAGTTACTCAAATCGCTACCATATCGTTGCAACATCATACATGTAATATCATGTATGTTTATATCTCTTTTACTTTCAATTATTGGATGCTTTTACTTTTTCATAGAATATTTCTCTGTTAGACTACTCACTATAAAATGTCATCTAACTGTATAACGTGGTATTATCTGTTATATTTAGTAAAGTTCTCAAACGTATGAAAAATTGAGACACGAGTAAGTTAGACTCTCGTAAGAGAGATTTACATTTAACAAGAAACTTATTTGAATACATGCAGTTATTATTATTATAAGATACCTGTGTAGATGGAGAAATAAGTAGGCTTTTACGGAAATGTTTGAAATCTTGAGATATCGTTTACATATTCAATTCATTGTATATTTTCTTCTCCCTTTTTTATGGAAAAAATAGTCCGCAAATTTTAAAACAGAAATCATTTAAAGCTATTTCTGTAGAAATTTTCTACAATTTATGTTTATGTTAACTTACAGGAATTCTTGTTATGATTAGGATCATATTTCATGTGAAATATTTTTCTGTTAGAAAATTTCTACAATTTAGCTATTTAATGTTGAAAAGAAAAAAAGAAATTATACACTTGCATGCAGACAAAAATGCTAGTGCGAAAAATCTGCAGACATCTGGAATAATCTAAGATTTAATTGCAGATGGAGTAGAAGACACGGACACGGCGTATCAGGAGGCACGCAACGTGACGTGATCGATTATCGCACGGGTTACATAAAATCACACCTTCGTTCACCGTCGGGAAGAGTTCGGTGACTAGGTGTACTATCGCTTCAATTGCAGGTAGAATCGATTTGCCAAAGAAATAATGTATGGACTTTCAAAGCGTTAACATTTTAATCGAAAAAGTCCCAAAGAAAGTCGGTAATAACAAATACGGTAAGCAATATCGGAAGGGATTCTTCGTTGCAATAAAAATTCGTTCCAATTTTTTTTTTTTTTTATTGCATTTGTCTTTTGGAATACTAATAAAAGAAGTTAAAAGAAGCTATTATAAATTTTCTCTTTCAATAATTCTAAAATAAGTACGCATATATTTTTATTGAAAATCCTAAACCAAATAATTTTCAGATAAGTGATTCAGTAAATATTACCTTTTTTCTTCTCAAGCTGTACGACACTCTTCATCATATTATTTAGATTGTTTGTTTTTGATCAATTAATCCGTATTATTAAGTAAAGATTATAATTATGTGTAAAAGTGAATGGATCCAAATCGACAAAAGTTCTTATTGAAGCATTGTAGTAAATCATATATTTTATATTTGATAAGTATGGTACACGTTTAGAAAATTTGTTACAAAAAAATATCGTATTTGAATTCAATAATATTTCTATCGACTTCGGATTTATTTTTAGTTATACAATTACTTCATATTTTTCTATAAAATTCAAATGTATTCATGATAAATCAGTTGATTTTAGTAACCAGTTTCACATTCAGTAAAAAGCGTTTCGAACACTAATATTGAAAAATATATTTTACATGCACCGTCATTTCATTTTCTTCATTTATTTCTATATGGACGTGTCCGTTTCCGTCAATCCTTTAACGTGGACACGATCGTTGTACACTGAATAACTGTATGTTATCAGCTACGATCTATGAATCTGTGGAAATGAACTGAAGTGAACCTCTTGTTAATTCAATAATAACAAGCAAAGTTTGAACTTTAACAGAAACACGTGAGAATGAATATAGCACGTGTATATGTGTACATGTACGTTTTTTTGACTGAGTGTATACCTATGTGTGTTTGATCGATGATTACTTTGAATATGTCGATGTTTAAGGATGTCTGTCTCGTACGAGGGTTGAAGGATGCCGTGTCGAAAGTTGAAACGTATCTGAACTGCTCGTACGTTAGGAATGTCTCGATCTCGGCCCAACCTTTCACATTGCCGTAGCGCATCTTTCTCTGGCAAGGCTGAGGTGTTATCTGAAGTAATGAGAAGTATTCGGGTTTTGCGGAAATTGAGTTTTCCGGGTTTTCTTGGCAACTTGTATCCTCACAATATGCTTCCAAATTACCCTTTGGAAATACCGAATTTATAACATATCCGTGGCTATTAAGTGCGAAATAAATAAAAATTCTAAAGATTTGTCTATGATCTTCCTAGATACCAGCTCAAAAGTAGCCCCCTGTACAATCGTTCTATAAGCTTTTCTGACAAAGACCTTGCGTGGCTGTTTTCTGTGTTCCAGATACAACAAATTTCTAAATATAGAAATAAGAGCAATCAATCATGTACAGGGTGCGCCGTTAGAATCCGGACAAAAGAAGTTTTGTGCAGAAAGTTGTTTATTTAAGTCAATACACAAAAACACATGAAAATGTTGTTATATCTCATTTAAAGGGTCCTTGCTGAGAACTTTTATTCTATGTAACCACCCTCTGCCTCTATGACCTGCTCTATTCTTGCTCTAAAGCGCGAGCACGCTGACTTCAACTGGTCGCGTTTAATTGTCGCGAATTCTGACTCGATAGCAGCTCGTAGGGAGTTGACGTTGGGGTGCCTGCATTTATTAGTTTGTCTCTCGATAACGCCCCACACGTAATAGTCCAATGGGTTTAGGTCGGGACTGTTAGGAGGCCAGAAATCTTTCGACCAAAACATGTCCACATTGTCAGAGAGCCAATTTTGAACAAGATGACTTGTGTGAGCAGGTGCGCCATCTTGTTGAAATAAATACGGCCTTCCAGAAGCCGTAATTTCCATCCACGGCTTTATTACTGTCTTCAGGACCTCCAAATAAACCTCCTTTGTGATTCTTTCGCCTTTTTGGAAGAAGTGCGGAGGCATGACGTCGCCCTCACTTGAGACAACGCTCAAAACGTGAACACTTGCTGGAAATTTGGTTTTGCCCACAACAGGAACATCTTCGAGATTGTGGGCCAGCCAACGGTCGTTCCTCCGATTCACTTTGGCATCCACCCGGCGCGAAGACTTTCTATAATCGCCGCTCTTCTATCGTATTCCGGGTTTTGCTTAACGAGTTCTGTCATTTTGAGGTTATAGAAGACTTATTGACATATTTAACTAACTTCAGAGTCAATCAGCACAAACATCTGAATTCTAATATGGTGGGAACTACAAATTGAATTCTGTCCGAATTCTAACGGCGCACCCTGTATGTGCCACTTTGATCGATAACATTATTCCACGTTTCTAATAGTTCAATTCTTGAGATTTAGCGAAAAACTGACCTACGTGGTTTTAGCAGGAGTTGTCATTTCTTTCCTGAATTTTCGAAAAAAAACGAAAGAAAGAAAAGAAATCAATTTTATGAAAATATCCATAATGTGTAAAGATTAAGTAATAATTTCGCTTGTGATGCTTCAATTATTGATTTCGTTAGCCTTTAACATTTTGGTGACTCTATATGATACTAAGAAGAAAATCATACGAGTATATAAACAATTTTATTAAAAATCTTTGTAACATTTTAACATAAAACATTTTAAGTACGTAGCACTTTATTTTGGCTACGATAAATATCTCAATTATCGAAAAATAAACCTGTCTTTTTATGGCATTCAAATAATCTGCTACCTATTTTATATTTATTATTCTATTATAGGATAATGAAATTATTTAAAATGAATCTATAAAAGTATTAGTCACGTAATAAATATATCGTGTAAACGGCAAATAGTATGTTTATGTAATACATTCAAGGGATTGTAAGTACATTTTTTACGTGATATCACAATAATTATACAACAATTATATGTTAAATCTTATTAAATTTATCGTAAAGTAGGAAATTTTGCTTAATAATGCAAGTTATTTTCAGTTATAGAAACATAATAAATAATAAGAAACGTTTGTGACAACACCGAGTGGCTGAATAGAATTTTTATATCCAATTTTAAACGAAAAGAAATTTTATCGAAATAATTTTCTATAAAAAATGGCAACAACTTGTTTTACTTTACAAAGTAGATTTTCTATTAAATAAATTATGAATTCCGTAAAAGATTATTACCTAACAATATCGTTATTATACAAAAACAATCCATTCGAAAAAATACCGAAGGTTATTAATATATAACAGAATTATAATTATAACAATTATAATATTAAAATTAAGAGTAGATTATAGGTTTGTTGATCGGAGAGCGAATAAATTTTAACTTGTATTTTAAGTAATAATGTCTTATATAGAAATTACTATAAATAACTACTGTTAATATGTATTAATTAAATTATTATTATTAGTAACTACCTTAAATATATAAAATTATTTCATTGTATCTTTTTTTTAAACAGATAAACTATTTCCATCAACGTCGTATATTGAACTTTAATAAGCTAATTTGATTACAATAAAATTATATTCAATTAAAGTAATATTTCATTTAATTTTCTGGTATTTAAATAAACAAAGAATATGCCATTAACCACCTAGTCAAGTGTCTAACTGATTTTCTACATGTTGAGTGGAAAGCAAAGTTGGAAGTTAAAAAACATTTTCTTACAATTAGTGTTATATTTGAAAATTGGTTATTTAAATATGTATATTATTTGGTATTGGTTTGGATTCATAGCTTTTATAAGATATATAAAAATGCTTATGTGTTCGATGTAGACTATACTAAAGTCTAGTCCAGATTCACATACAATTGCCGCAGAGAATCCGCTAAAAAATATACTTATACTAGTATATAAGTACTTACATACAAACATTGCTTAGCGAAATCGTCCTACAGTCGTTTTTTTTTTTTTTTATTTTGGTTTTTTTATAATTTGTCCTGAAGGACATTTGGTAAAGTGTTATATCTTATTGGTGAAAAAAAATAAAATAAAAATAAATATAGCACGTGGGTGGCTACCCCCAGCGGGGTGCCAGCTTCGTGTTTTCTAAGTTATATCTTTTATGAGGTCTATTGGGTGTTTTACAGTCGTTTGGCGGACAATTTCTGTTAGTCTGGGCTAGGTTACGTGAACCAGCTTACACACTCGTATATGGGATCGTCTAAATATCTGTAATGTATTACCTATATTTAAGCATGTGAAAAAATATGTGTATAGAAGGTATATTAGCTTCTTAAAAGGTTTTAGATACTTTCAGAATAAAATATTTTTAGATTAAACGATGGGAACACTATTACATTTGTGTTTATATTCTTTATATGAATGTAAAATAGGGTTATCAGATTACATTAAAGAAAACATGAATTTAATTTTGTTTAAAAACATACCGATAACCTTCGAATATCTTAAAAATTGTTATTTAGAAAAATTATTTCTCTATCATTTTTTTCCTTTTGAGCAATTTAATTTGCTCTAAATAGTTTCTTTATATACTGATAATTAATCAATTAGAGATATTTACGTGACCCCATTGAAATGCTCTATTTGTTACATACATATAATACAGTATGTTTTGTCTTTTTTTAGCAGTATAACCGAAGAACGAAGTTACTTATGCGAAAATTGCTTGATTTGAAAGAGAAAATAATGTAGTACTTCTAAATCTTAGAATCTTGTTAATTGGATCGGATGGAACATCGTGGATTACTTTTGTTCTTTTGCATTAAAAATATCATAGCATGAAAATTCAAATTATATTGCATTCATGTTATACTGTACTTTAAAATGAATTTAATGAGTTAAACTTAACAGTAACAGTACTTATTTATTATCAATTGTATCATTATTAATCGGCGTTCAAATAATATAATAAAAATAAAACAACGCTGATAGGAAATATTTATAATTCTCGCAATCATTATTTAAGTTTATCATTAGATTTTTTCAAATAAAACGTTTTAAATATTGAATTCTTCAATTATTATCAATTCTAAACGATGTGAAATTAACAAGATTAATACGGAATTTATATTTTTTAGTAAATTCAATATATTTAATATGCTTGTAACTAAATTTAACTCGTATCGTTGGTTTTGTTATTTTATATCCCTAAATTTATGTAAGTAACGAATTACAAATAGTTACAAATATAGAAAAGTAAATCTGTATATATGAAAGTATACAAGTACATACATATACATACGTATACTTCAATTTATACGTATTGTTAGTGATTATACTGTAAAGTGGTTAAAAATCGTTTCTATTAATGTTAAGTACTCGCTTCACCCTTGCTGGAAACTGTTTAATTCTTTTATTTATGACAAAATTTTGTTAAATGCTTTACTACCAGAGAAACGACGAATTTCGTTTTCTGTCTAAAGTTTTCCATTAACAGTATTCGTATACACTGTACTATAGACAAAGTTTATAAATCTACAAATACGTGATTTATATGTATACTATGTATAAAGACAATCAAATATCATAGCAATAGATAAAGTAGACAAGAAGAATTTTTCTTTGAATTATCGCATGTTATAATTATTTTGCGGTCTTATATGAAGTTGTTATTCTATTATACATGTAAAGTATATATATAATATCTTGTTATCTTGACGTGATTTGTTATCTGACTTAATATTCTAACAGTTTAGTCTTAATTTATTAAATAAAATAAAAAGAGCATTACCAAAGTTCTTTACCAAAGTGTTCTTATCAACAAATAGTATCGTCGATTTTTGTTTTAGACGGTAAAAGAAAGATTAGAATATTCGCTCAATTAAATTATCCATAAGTGAATTTGTATTGTACTATAAATATATTTGGATTTTACTTCCATATAAAAATTCGTTACTACTAATAACTAGGAGTAGAGAATCACAAAAGTTTGCATGGTTTTGTTTAGTATCAGCGTAATATGTACGCATTAAACAAACTATACATAATAAATATATACATATTTATGTAAATTGATAATATACAATGAATGTCAGATGACTACAAATACATACTTGTAGTGACAATTTAAACATTTATCACCTGCAATTTATTAGGTACATACAAGTATATATCGCAATTATAAATATATTAATATCCATTTTCTAAAACGCTTCATTACATTTAAGTTGTATAAGTAAAATCCACAAAACCGAAGAATTGTCAAACCTTTATAGCAAATGAAGTTGTATATTAAACTAATTGTTTTTATTACGGTATTATCATATAATCACATCCCTCCACTCTGAAATATATAATTAGATGCAAATATAGTTATAATATCATATTTGTTCGTAATGATACATTTTGATGAAGTTTAAATAACGGTCTTAAATTTTTTCGAACTTGAATATAAACATAAATTCGTTCAGAAAAGACTTTTATCCCCTGCTACTACTTTACGTCTTATAAATTCATGAGTATGTATGTTTACAAAAATACCTATATAATAATGCTTAAAGTAGTAGATAAAAGCATATATATGCATATATATATATATATATATATATATATATTCTGTGTTATCATATCAATATATGTATCTACAAGTATATGTATATCTTGTAAAATATCTTCTTCGTATTTAAAATAACTAACGTAGGTATCATTTGAAATTCAGCAATTTCACTATTTGTAGGTAAGAATGCATTATTTGTGCAAGTGTTCGTAATCAAACTATGCAAATTTATAATCGATCTTTGTATATTTATTTATTAATAAGCATTATTTTTTTTTTTGTAAGAAGAATTATTTAGAAGTATTTCTGTAATGAGATTATTGAAGAATTTCGTACATATATATATATGTACAAGACATATGTATAAGACATATATGTGTAAAAATGTCTAGGGAATTATTATCATTGTAACTCGTTTATTTCCATATCGAATCGACTGTACTATACATATAACTGAAGTAGAATATTTTTTAACTTGCGACGCATGTGGTCAATTATATACATACAAATCATGAACTAAACTTTGTATCTATATAAAGAAATATATATAATTGTCCTTAGAGTATATATTATGTATGTGTATGTAAATACGTCATAGTTTTAGTTGGGTTGAAACTAATATTTAAAGAAATATCACATATGTCAATATCAGTAAAAACAGTTAATTTATTAGAGAACATAGTAATATACGTATATTAACATTTAATTTTAGAAATGTGTTAGCATTCTATATATGTAGAATCGTTATAAAATAATCATATTATTGGTTTTGATAGTTGGATGAAACGGATGATACATATGAGAATAATCAGGTGGAGTATCCTGATGTTGTCTAAGTTCTCGCATACCTTGTGCAGCGATGTCCCATAATTCCGGATTTTTCTTTTTAAAATTATTATACCATATTTTTACGTGAGGCCACGAATTTAATTTGAACCTGATCGCTTCTAGACACATAGTTGCAGTACATAAGTGGAAATCGGCGATGGTCAGCGTATCTATTAAGTAAATGTAATAATTGTACTTTAATAATACAAGCGATATAAATTGAAAAATATAGAATTATCTCTTTTTGTAAACTATATCGATATTAATAAAGAATATTTAGGTTATTTTCACATAAAAAAAATAAATCTTATAAATGAACTAAATTTTTGTGTAGCTTAATAATCTAGTTAATTTTCTATAACTATTACAATAACCTATACGGTTTATAGAAAGTATTCATATTAAAATCATGATACTTACTACTCGCAACGTATACTGTATTTTCACGTTCTAAATATGTATTAAAACTTTCTAATGCCATTTTCATTCTCTCCAGACCCCATACTGATCTTTTATAATTAAAGTATGTAGGACCTATCTGTACAAAAATATTTTAATACAAAGTAAATATTTATTTAAACATGTTGCAGAATAATTGCATACAATAGATCATGAAACTATAACACTTGAGCATTTATCATAGAAAACTTTTATCACAATGACTAACTGTATATTCTATTTGTTCCATATGAACCATAGAAAAAAGATAAGTTACAGATGGAAAGTAAATATGAAAAAAAGCATTGAGTGAGGTAAGTAATGTAAACAATTTAAATATTTTCATATGCCTTAATATCTATACCTTGTGTATAATATAAATATGTATTTATACGCTTGCAAATGAGCACGGAAAGTAGAATTCGTTATTTCATTGGCAATAAACTAAGTACCATATGTATCATTTAAAAACATTGTAATAAAACTATATATTCGTTATAAAATGGTTATTTAACTATTTACTTTATATAATTAAATCATCATTATTAAAGTTGAAAAATGCAGTAGATATCACTAATTGTAAGTGTTAGATATGGATAATCGATAATAATCAATAATTAGTAATGATAGTGCAATCAGTCTTGCGAAGTATTTGGAAGTAGTCATATGTGAAATTATTTCGCTCCGTGTAATTATTCAAAATCGATAATGATTTAATATCCAAACTTAATATACAATTATGAAGATTGTAAACATTATTTGTAAGAAGATATGATCTATTTGTGCATTTTTCTCTTTTAAAGGTCAGATGTAGTTCATGACGTACAATTAGGTTTATAATATTTTCAAAATTTTATTTTTTAAATGTTTACATTTTTTTAAAGCTTATTGACAACAGCATATTAGAATTTTCAACGTTATATGTGTACATTAAATTATCTTTATTATTTACTCACCACATACTCAGAAATACGATGGTAATACGTAGCCAAACTAAAGCACAATCGATGATTAACTCTTGCACGACTCTTTATATCCTTCGGGTATAGATTTCCTACTGTGTCATATTTGTCGGCAAGATATTGTAGAATAGCAACACTAGCATACACGTGTATTAAAACAGAAAGAAATTTTCTTATTATTTTAATATTATTGAGTCTTCGGTTTTAATATAGTTTATGCGATATGATTATTAGATTATGGATTCAAAATTTTGTTCTATTATCGAATGCATTCTTCCAATCTATTGCATTTAAGATAAAACGTAATTTTTATTACTATGTTCGTATCGACATAATATTTACATATAATTTGCAAGATTGTAATTTAATTTAATTTAATTTATGAATTAATGCATTACTTTAATGTCATTTTAATATTTAGTAATCAGTGGGTATAATATTATTTTCATAAAAAATTTCATAAAAACTAACTTTTTATAGGAAATCCATCAAAGTATTTCTTTCTACTAAAGTAGACGGAATAATTTATGTTTTAGGTAAATTTGTACCTTTCTCCCATTATAACATCGTCGTCGACTAACACAGGTGCCTCATTTTGTGGATTTAACTATAAATATGATTATATGTATGTAATATAAAATAGATATATTATTAATGTTGAAAAATAATGTATCAAATTTAAGAAGCTTTTTACATATAATAAAAGTATTTATTAAGTAGCTTTAACTATATTAAGTAGTAGTATGTCATTAATATAAGCATACTTGTGCATATTCGTCTGTCAGGTGTTCTCCCTTGCCATAGTCCAAGTTGATTAATTCATATTGAATATTTAAAGCTTTTAAAGCTTGGCGACAGGCAAGAGATGCTGGTCCATTGGAAAAGCCATACAGTTTCATTAGTGACCTGAAACGAAAGGTATTTACTTTACAATAATATTCATTTACAGTCAAATGTTTTGTATAACAATTTATTTTTGTATTAATGATATACTTATTCATACTTGTGGTACTTCTTTCATACATGTTTCAGTAGTTACATATAAATATATTTATTGCTTTTAAAATAAATACATAGATAATTATTATAAAAAAAAGTGGTAATTATTGGGAATAGGACGATATCACCGACTTCAATGACCTTGAAGCATGTTATTAAGCTCAACGTTATAAATAACTTTTTTCAGTTATAGTTTCCAAGGAATTTGTTTACAGTCAACGATTCTTGTAATTTCATACGTAATTTATACATATTGAATGATATTTGTATATTTATAATGTCATTTTATTATTATGTATTTATGTTTTATCACTTTTGCATTTCCGTGAATAAATAATACTAAAATAATATAAAATTAGATCACAATATCAATAAATAACGCGGAATAACTAACATTTATTGAAACTCCTATTCAAGAGTGACTATAGGTATACTTTCCTAACATTTCTATAATTATATATATTTTTTATATTGAATATTCCATATTGATGTATCATATCCATTATCTGCAATTCCCTTGATTATATTTATATGCAAAAATAAAAAATGTAAATAATATGAAACACTGTAAATTTCACAGAAATAATACTCACTGTAAGAAGACCTACAGTTTGCAGTATTTGAGAATATAAACGGGCGTAGTGTTTACCATATATCTCGAATCATACCGACATTTCACGAAACCTGCATTATGTATGTATGTGTTTCGTCCGGTGACGCTTTGCGTAGCCCGGAATCTATCACTCGGTCGAGACGGCTACTCGTTACGTCGACATAATTGTTGGACTGCAATAATCATAAGGAATTGTCGTAAAACTAAGCATTTCGATTTGATCGTTAAGGCTATTAAATGGTATAAAACACCTTCGAGTCAAAATTTCCCTTATGGTTATTGCTCCATCAGGTATAAAGTGGGATTCGACCTCTCGCCACCGGCGATTTTTGCAGCGCTGTTGACGAACGAGAGGGGCAGGAAGGCCGTAGCCTCCTTCTGTGAGCTAGTTATGCTGCGGAAGGAGGCGGCGGAGCGAGAGAGGGAGCGGGCTTCCCATCCCGAGAGGATTGGCCGACGAGGGCGCGGCGGTGCCCGTGGACGCGCCTATGTTAGGCGCGCGAGAGCCACAGCGATCTCCGAAGGGGATTGAAGTTAGGTGCTGGACCTTCCAGCATTCGGGAGACACCAAGCAGTCCGGTTGGGGATCCGGACGGTCCCTGGGAGAGTGCGAGACGTAATACGGACAGAATGTTGTGCGCGGGGGGCCCGGTGTGTCGCCACAGCGGTTCCCGGGCACCCCTCGGTCGCAATAGGGACGTCATCGTGGAGGTTTTAGTCGGTTGGAGTCCGACACTACCACGCCGCTCTTCCCCCTAGAGGCGGCGGGTGTCCGTGCGGATTTCCTCCACGAAAAAAAAAAAGGTATAAAGTGGAATTTTCACCCGCAAGCGATCAGTGGTGGGGCGACCAACACCCAGCAAGAGTTTTCCTCCGCGACAGCGTCACCGAATTTCATTGAATCTACGACTACAGATCAGTCAACATCTCTGCACTGGCTTCACTACTTTAATTCAGTCAACATATATATATATATGTGTGTGTCGGGTTGGCGTTAGGGGCGTTTAATGAATCTTCACCAGTGTTGTTCATGGTTGTCGCACAGATATTTATTACACAAGTATGGCTGATACAAGATTGACGAGCGGACGCGGTAACTGGACGCTAATGACAATGGCCCTAGGTTCGATATAGCGAATCCACGGTCCACGGGATAACGAATATACTTTGCTCCAAAGTCTAAGTCGGACTCGACTTACTACTCGTGATACAAGGATCGCTTGATTGACTCTTAGCTAATGAGATTGCCAGAAAGGAATGACTTTCCGTCGCGACGACGCTGCAGAGGAAAACTATGATGGGGTGTGCCTAAGAGCACGAGATCATCAGATTCGTCAAAGAAAGCCTCCACTCGGAGGGTGAGGGAAATAGACGTTGCTGTTAATTGGTCAATTTCTATGTTGGCGGTTAGAAAAGGATGCTAGCCGCCCTTGAGAGAAAGTTCCTAGCAGGCAGCGTCGTACGTGACCAAATCAGGTTTTCCCATAACTTCCCGCAATAGGTGACAGATTTACAGGCTGATAGAATAAAGACTGTTTGTCAATCTGAAGGACTTTAGTTAACTAAGTCCTAAGATTTGTAACGGTTCCCCAGGCTATCTGAACATAAACTGTAAACGATGCATCGGCATCTGGCGATCATCTGGCCCAAAGAATGGGGTCCGTGTGTGGCGAGCTGCGGGGCTGTTGGAATGTCTTATTGTCAAGTGTCTGTACTGCCAATTCTTTAAAGGAAAGCTATGTTACTTTATATCTCTGTTAGGTGGAACGTTCATCCCGTGACCGTGGCTACGCTCGGCGACCGGTTGTCGCCTCGAGCCTAAACTCATTGTCTCAAGTTTCGAATGACTGTGTCTGGGTTATTTCGTAAATGCTACAGTATTGAGGCTTTTCCAAATAATTCCAACAGGGGGGGCCCGGTGTCCTTTCATCTCCGACATATATATATATACGCAATGAGCGTGATCATATTGTCTACAATTGTTGTTGGAATAAAAAGTACATTATAACCTGTTACCTCAGCGTTATAATTAATTCAATCACCTCTATTATCCTAAACGAAATAGGGGATCGATCAGTTTCGTGGCGTCGATTGTATATCGTAACCGGAATTTACGACCCCCTTTGACGCGTTGACCTTCTTGAGATCGCGTTTCTCCGCGAACGGTCGATAAAATAATATGTATGTATGTATAAAGTAGCGTTAAATTTAATATATATACATATGCTGATACTTCAAGCGATCAATAAAAATGTATTTAAATTTTTTATGTGCAATAATGTATAATAATTATAATTTTTGCCTAGCGTATTGTACTCATCTCATATTAATTGATACGCGTAAAAATTTGTAATGCTTTACTATTTTGTTTATATTTTCAATATAATATTAAATCATGCGTATCAAAATTATTTATACTACTATTATTATATACTGTAACTATATATTACTTTTATATTAATTAATATGTAAATTGTAAATTGTAAAATATAGATAGATACGTTTTGTTGCAATATAAAAACTAGCGTGGAATTGAATAGGTTCTTGTCTGTGCCAGTATGGAAGTATAGTACCACAATCATGATATAAACAATTCTCGATACTCATATACCGGAGTTCAGGGGAAATCGTCCGAAAATTGTGTCGTGACTAGTTGTGAAATATCAACATGCAAGATACGAAGGTTCACTTTCTGCGCATGCGTAACGTGCTATGAACATCTCAGACAGAGATAGAGATACTCTGTTCATCTCTGTTTGTCTCGCAAAAACACGCATTTTCTTGATCTTCCATATTGGCGTTTTCAACTAACGACTAGTTATAACTCAATTCTATAGACGGTCTTCCCTATCGAGTGTCGAGACTTATTTATATGATCATCATGTTACAATTTGAAACAGATGGTCCAATTATATGGCTCAATTGCTTGGTGTTCAAATGCTTTCAATAGATCTCGGCATTGAAAATAATATTCCACGGCTATATTTTTCACATATAAGTTGCAAGTGAACCGTACATACATGTGTTTTCTGACTCCTGTCATATACTGTCAAACGAAAAAGTATACATGATTGTCTTACAAGAGTCCTGTTTTGCGGCCAAGTTTCAAGACAAAAATACAACACAAACAAGAATACACAAAAACTCCGCTCCCCTGCGGCTTAAATCCAAAAAACAAAAATAAACACAAAAACCGTAAAACCACGACACATAATATAGCATAGCTACGTCGTACCGTCGCGTATCGGTACTTTTGCCTAAAACACTTTACTCAAATTCATTGTTTATTGTGAATTTCAAAAATGTATCAAAAAAAAACAAATCTTGGCAAAATAAACGATTTAAAAAAAAAAAACATGATTGTCTTGCAGAATACAGAATTTTATTACATGGGAATAACAAACAGATCATTTGGAAACTTATTTGCTACTTTAAACATTTGAAATCCGCGAGGAAAATGCCACAGATGCCTCTTATCGAAACAGAATAAAAATATCTGGCGACGTGAAATATCGCAAGAAATTAATTACATAAAAAGTTTGTATAACAACGTTACAGCTGCTATCGACGTTTTTTTATAGATATATGAAATATCCAGAAATTACATTAAAATATTGATTTATCTACAAAATGAGCAAGGATCAACTTTTTTGTACAATCAGAGGTAGAAATGGCTGGTGTCTAAATCCGTCCAAAACCGCCTCTCAATTTGTAATATTTGCTCACAAATGATTGCGAATTCGGTATGAAATAAATTTTTGCAGTGAAAATTTTTCGATGTTAGATACTACAAAAATTTTAAATGTCTCTTCAGCTACGAAAGCTCCACGTTTTGACCTATATGACACTGCAATATTTTCTACATATAAAACTGACAGAGTTAAAAAAATATAATTTAGAGAACATAGATTCATTAAATCAGTGTTTAGAGGAATTTTATAATTTCAACTTGTCATTGACCATTGAATGGCAGTGTAAGTGACTATTCAGATCAAGCAGTTGGTTACATCGCGAGATACATTGGAAAACAATTAGAATTCAAAGTAACGTAGCAGCACATAGGACGATTCAAATCGAGAGTAACTCATGCTGTTTTGCCTCGAAGTATCAACGTCGCTTCGATGTATAAGATTTAAAAGTAAACAAACTCCGAATAAAACAACATCGCCGTTACGTGTAACCGTCAACCGGAATCGAATTCAAACTTTCCGGTACTCACCCGACCAGTATAAATAGGCGAACATGCTCTCTAGGAGGTTGATAACCAGTATCATTATAGCGAGTATCATTAAGCGAACGATGATTATGACGTAATATACTAATTCTGTATTTTAGAGTATCATAGAGTGATTTTTAATATATCTGACTATCACAAATATTCACTCGTCTCGTCATTAAATAAATCAACACATTTGATATCCATCACAGTAAAATATACCGATTGTTTAAGTGCATGTTATGCAAATAACGATTCTACAAACATTAAACTGAACCTCATAAAAAATACGCGGTTTTCTTACGACACCTTCATGCAATGTCATTACGATTTGCATTGTTGCAGAAAAATTACTTCATTAATCTATCAATGGGAATATGGATAAACCACCCGTAGAAAAAATTTTTTCACATATTCTTGTTTCTGTAACTTTTTAAGAATTGATGTTAAAAAGAAATTTAGATGATCTAATTAATCATAAACATATCAGTAAAAATTATTTATATTTATATTTATATTTTGAGTGTCCGTATACAATTTCGTATGTATGCTTCTCTGAGAAATTATAGTTTGAGAGTTACAGGCACAAATATTCGTCATTTTTTCATTCATCAAATTATTTGGACTCACTAATAGCCTTTTTTGTGTATCTTTCTACTATCCTTTCTTGTTATCCTTAATTTCCTTGACTGCATGAACGTTGGGAACATGTACTGTGCGACATTTCTCGTCATGCTATATTATCTCTAATTGTATGAACCCAGAGCATTTTGCTTTCTTTCTTATTCCTTGCTTTACTTTGAGTTAATGCTAGGAATCTGAATGTACATGTCAAATCATGTATACACTTGTAAATACGAAGAAGGAAACACAATTATTTATAAGTGTATTCTACATTATTACAAAATAACAAACATAAGTCCATAAAATAGACATAAGTTCTAAAACTAATTGTACTTATATTTATGTATTATTCTACGTACATATATTCTCAATTGCAATTATACGTGTAATTTATAAATATTTTTCATATACATGTAGCTTATAGACGGTATAGTATATCGGCGTAACACACATCCACTTAATTCGAAACCCACTCGCGAGAACATTGAAAATGGCAACAGTGACATGTATACTCACTATGTAAAGTACAGTATAAGTATAGTGTATACTAATCCAGATCCTCGCTGTTACAGTGTTACAATACAATAGAAGAAGCGTTCATATATTTATAGCAAAAGATATTATCAAAAAGTTATCCTCATAGCTTAGTTGAAGGCTACAAGAAACAGCAATAGAAATCTATTTATAGCTCTTTTGTTTTTATACCTTGTAATCCAAAACATAATTTATATTCCAGGGCACAATAATATGGATTTCTCCTTATTTTGAATTTTTTGTCTCACTAAATTATATTCTCTTCGTAACAGCGGTATCCAGGTCACGGATATACAAAGGTAAAGATGTAGAGTTTTTCTTGAAGTAATTACTTCAACAATATTAGTACCTAGATACATTGTCTCAGCGATATCTGACATTGGATCATGTTACACCACTCGATCGTGACGAGCCGTTCTCACACATTCAGAAACAGTAGTAGGATAAACAAAACTTTCTACATGCCACAGCCATCTAAACAGTAACCAGATAGTAACAGAATAGCCGCGTTTGATAGACACCCGACGATAACCCCTCCAGAGAGACCAAACCTTAGTATAAGAACCCTCCCAAATCAGCACTCCTATACCTATTTTGTTATAACACACTGAACCGTTACTCTGTTGAATTCGTACAATAAATTTTACTATCATATCTGAAGTCGGAATTTTTACCTTACTGGTGAAACGTTCGAACTACGACGCGAGGAGATCGCCTGTGATCTGTCAATTTCGTGATTTCTTGTGTCTCCTACGTGACAAAATTGGCGATCCCTGCCAGGATCCATTCAACGCATCAAGAGAAAACTTCAACGGGAACTCCACGGATTCTATAGCGAAGGACCACGGTCACCTTCTTGATCAAAAGGAGGATCTACAAAGAACTTTGGTAAGCTGGCTTTCGTACATTTGTAGCGGCACATGAGCTAGAGGACAATTCAAATCATGTTATATATAATAAATAATAAATAAACTTCAGGCAAAATAATGTCGCCGCTACGTGCAACCGTCGAACGAAGACGAATTTGAATTTTCCGACTCTCCCTCGACCAGTATAAATAAACGGACGCAATCGTAAGGAGTTCAGTACCTATCGAGTGTACCTGCCGAGTTATCAACGAGTTCTCAGCGATCTAATTAGCGGTTTACACTGTCTTTAACGAATCCGTTAGTACGCATCTTAGCGAATACAGATTGTACTTATTTATTTATTATTTAAAAATACACTTGACAGTTTCAACAACGAGCAATCTCGTCTTATAAATCTCACGATCAATCATCCTCTACAAGTCCTCTAGATATTATTGAAACAGTAGAGGCGAAATACCTTCTGAAGATAGTGACTCATCTTCTGCTGAAAGTGTCATATCTTTCAACGTGAATCCAACTGATATGAGTATCGTTGAACAAAACGAACTAATTTCTACTTTGATTGAACAAGTTCAAAGCCTAACTCACGAGGTTAGAAGCTTTAGAAATAGTATCGATCAAGACACTAAATATATAAAAGAATTCACAGAAACTAGCGATACAGACTACGCCAAGGAAATACGTAATCTTATAAAAACCATGGAACTGTGGCGGCACTCGACAGCAAAATACCACTATTCGTCATTAACTAGTGTCGGACGACGGCAGTGCAGTGATTAGCCCCTTAGGTTACGAACGTTCGGGACCTGGATTTCAAATCCCGGCGATCGGAGTCCGATTCCGCGGCATCAAAAATGAGAAGAAAAATGCAGCAGTACCCCAGCAGCGACACCGGCGACCCGCAGCAGAACCTATCTCACTCTACACACTAGCAGTAGCGCATTATCACCAGGTATTATAACCTTTACTCGAAATGTTATGTGACAAGTCAATTTATCTATTGATAATGAGGCGATATTCCGTTATTCTGAACACAGTATGTGTTTAAGTAAATGATCAAATTTACCGTTTAAATGACTATCACGTTAAAGTAAGCTATACAGTAGGTTAGAAGTACCAAACTTGTAAAAACCCAAAGTTTTTGAACCAATGGATTCCTATATTAGAAAGATAAAATGTCGTCCCTATTTTTCTCTATTCATGTAAGTACTATCAGAAAATGCCAAAAAAGCATTTATAACATTTTACAATAAATGATCTCATATGAAAGGTCGTTCAATTCGTTTCAACAAGCATCATCGTACTAATGAAAAGGAATATTTGATTCCATGCGACGATGAAAAAGTATTGCTGCCAGTACAATTGACATGTCAAATGCCAAGGATTAATGTTAAATTTAAATGATGTGTGGAAAAATATTAAAATTATGGCATTAATCTACAATTGTTTGGAAGGGAATATTTTCTTTTCTTCTCTAAAAAAAATATAGTAACAATCAATTTCTTTTTCTTAGACAACTTACAATTAGTTTCATTATTGCGTGACTTTGTCATTCTCATATTTGTCTATCTCGGATAGAAAGGTAGATATGAAGTTTTTAGTAGAACCGTACAATTAAATCGATTCTTGTAGCATGGAACTCAATCGGTTCTTGTCTATACTAGTATGCAACTAAACAGGGGAGATCCCTAGCTTTAAATTTAAATACATAGATTCTAATTTATATACTAAATTACGATGAAGCGAAGCAGATCCCCAATTTTATACGTTTTTATATATTCTAATCTTAATTAAACTTATCAATTGGCCGCATGATGCAGTATTAATCCGGAAACAACCAGGTCCATAAGCGTGAACACTCCCATTTCCTCCCTGACCGAACTTTATCGCGTAACTTCAGTAAAGGCACATAGCTGCGTCTTACCTTCTAATGATCTTCCTTGCTAATTTCGAGCGTCCTACGGGTTTGCAATTTCGCACGTTCGTTCTCTTGTAATGAACACCCGAGTCCGGTCATTAAAATCGTTCTTAAAGGTTCCCCAGATCATTTCAGAAGAATCTCCTTTAGGTTTAAGACCTTAATCCTCAATTGGTATCGACAGCCACGATGATTTGGATAGAGTTATTTAATTCTAGAATTACTTAATTCTTATTTATACTTCAGTAAATACCAAAAGTACTCATTATTAGTTGCACTTCTAAATTCAGATATATCTGAATTCACTAATGTAATATACCACAGATGCATTGAAGTATGAACACCTGGTCAGGGTTACAGCCAATTAGCTCATATTACTTGCCATATAATTAATAATTATACCAGTTGTTCAGTTAGTTGCTTTGTTGTATAACGATATAATTAATAATTATATATCAAATAATACCGATTGCCGCATCGGGTCTTACCGCGAGGAAGTGTTGCGAATGGGGACCAATCCTATCCATGACTCATTCACCTTCCTTCTACGCAAAAAAATTTTTAATTTATTCATCATCAAATAAATATTCCTTCTGGTGTGCATTTGCACAATGTTTAAAACAATCAACAAAAGGAGCTTTAAGAAGTAGACCGACGCGAAAACTAGAAACCGAACTAGGATCCAGAAAAACCTGAAATCTAAAAATTAAATTAAATCTTGGTCTAATAATAATTCTATATGCAGCACTGCCTTATATATATATGTGAACCATATATATATATGTGTGAACCATATATATATATATGGCTACGTATATATATACACACACACACATATGTCGGAGACAGAAGGACAACGGGGCCCCCCGTTGGAATTATTTGGAAAAACCTCAATACTGTAGGCTCGAGGCGACAACCGGTTGCCGAGCGTAGCCACGGTCACGGGATAAACGTTCCACCTAACAGAGAAGTGCCAATATTATGAGACACACGTTGTGAACAATCAAACTCCGAGCAGGAACAATGTCGCAGCTACGCGGGTCTGCCTAGCAACGGCGGCTGCAATCTTGTTGGTATCCCCGGCCAATATTCAACCAAAACGAACGCGATCGTAAGGAGAGGAAAGTTTTCATCATTCATTTTTTCTTGCGATCTCCTTGGAGAGTTACACATCGTCTTTAAGTGCAGTGCATGTACCGAGCGTCACAGCGAACGTTGCTTTGTGCTTCAAAGTATATTCTGAGTTTAACAAGGAGTTAGCCCGTGGACCGTGGATTCGTCATATCGAACCTAAGGTCATTGTCATTAGCGTCTAGTTACCGCGGCCACTTGTCGATTTTGTACTATCTATATCTGTGATAATAAACGCCATCTCGATTGTACAACAACGATGAACAACCCAGGCGAAGAGTCGTTACACGCTCCTAATCCAAGCCTTAACGTTAACCCGACACATATATATGTGTACAACAAAATCTTCAACTTTTATTATCCTGAAAATGAAAACTAATTGCTTATGATTAAGAATTATAATAATTACGATTAAGAGTTAAACAAAAAGGACAAGAGAATAAAATGAAATATATGCCATATAGAATTAACTACTACATAATACATATATATATATATATGTTTAGAATTGTGGCCCCAATAGCATATACAAAAAACATCAAAATCGGTGATATCGGCGAACTTCTAAATAATTACCATAATTTTTACTCAGTAATGGAAGTAAGATGGATGAAAATCGTAAAATTAGTCATGACGTCAAATCTCGTCTGTAGTTAATTTGTTCTTCTGTTTTTGTCGTTTCTGTAAATGAATACGTATGCAAATCAAATACATTATCGTCAGAAATATTATTCGCAGCCTACCAACTACTGAAATTACTATTAAAATGAAATTTAACAAAAACATTATTGCGAGAAAAGTAAATTTAATGTTATATCTAAAAAGCTATTGTATATGGAGAATATATCAAAATTATTGCATCATTTTACTGATTCATTATCGTTTGAAAGGAAAGATTTTCTTTTCTTCGTTAAAAAGATATAATAAATAATTAATTTCTCTTTCAAAGGCAACTTAATTCAATTATTGCGCGATTTTATTATTCTCATATTTGTTTATATCGAATAGAAAAGATTTCCATAGAACCATACAATGAAACAGGCTCTGATGATGTGAACCACAGCGCCACAGCATTCCACGTTTGTGGTGGAACTAATTAGGTTCTTGTATATGCCAGCTTGAAACCAAATAGAACAGATTCCTAATTTTTTCGTATATTTTGGCGTAGTATACTATTAGTACTTGGTTGCTGGGAACAGTATTAGCTCGAGAACAATTAGAACTCATTTCCTCTCTGATAGTACATTGTAAAATAGTTTAGACATTAATTTTTTTAAGTTACCTTTCACTATAAGTAGTTCCATAAACAAACCCATAAAAACGGACAGAAGAGCGCGGCCCTTCAAATAATAAAGTTCAGTTTGGGGTTTAATTTAATTTTATAATATTTATATTTTTTAATCTGTAATTTCTAAGTTTGTTTAATTCATTTTCTAATAAAACCTCTGTTTTGGTTCTTATTGTATTGAAGTTTTAAGCTATTCCTTCTTCGTATAAATTAAAAAAAAATAATAGGGAAAGATTAATGCGGATAGAATTCCCACCTCCATCTTTTGGCTGACATTTTTAACATTGGATCAAGAATGTCCCTTCTCACATGTGTTCTTAACAACGGCTTGAAGCAGAGAGAAGCCATTGATATGTCAGTGAGAGAAACGCTCTGATTGGGCGACCGCAACGCTCACTGCCAGTCATTGCAAACTAGTTTTAAAGAAGACAATTTTCAGTTTAGCACATGGATAAAACGTGTTAAGATATTTTATTGCATTAAAATAAGCATTTGATTTATTAAATAAATATGTCAGTACCTAATAAAATTTTAATGCGAAAAATTAAGAAAAAAGAAAGGAAGAAATTTGAAGTATTGAAAGAACGGGAGAAACAAATACAAGGTTATAAATGTAGTCATAAAATATAATTTATTATTGCTATATTATAACCTATCTTTACATAAAATTATTAGCTCTTACTGATAATCTATTTTATATTAATGGCAGGTGAAGTCCTAATTGAAAACTTAGAAGATGATATTCAAGAAAATGAGACAGATGTTATGAATGAATCGAAACGACGTCACTCACAAGAAAGTGTACCAGTAAAAAGTAAGTTAAAATAATTATTTATTTAATTTATACAATTTAGATTATATTTATTAATATTTTAATTTTCTTCAAAACTGAAAATAAACTGTATTTATGTTTGTTATATTTTTAAGGCACATATGAAGTATACAGAATAGTGAAAGCATTGCTATGTAGAATTTAATTTGTTAACTGAAATTAGTATATTAACATCCGTTAGAATCAAAACAGATTTACTCAAATTGCTTTTTATAATTTCCTAATTTTAATCTAAATCATGTTTGAGAAAAATTCTTTAATATGTAAGTAACCTTTTAATGTTCATATTTTTTACCATCTAACCATAAAAAAATAATAACATAATAGAATGGAAAGTGTAATGTAAATAGTAAAAGAAAGTAATTCTTTCTATAAATGTGAAAAATATAATTTTCAATCAGCGTAATTCAAAGTTTAATTTTTTATCTTCTTGGATGAGCGAAAATAATGAATTGGATGTCTAAAATTTTTATTGTTTGCATACTAATATTCATATAATGAAAAGTATATATAATATACAAGATATGTCAAGGAGTTAATGGTAAACTTTAACAGCATGTAGTATTTATTAACACAGGCAAAAGAGTTTTAACGAACATGAATCCAAATGTCATTAGTTTTCGACTTATAGAATATTTCCATTACTTATATTTATCTCTGTTTACATTAATCTACAACATATATTTAACGCGATGGTCATTCATTTCATGACATGCTTTGACATGGTATGTTGCAGAATCATTATTTAAATTATTTAAATTATGATTAATTATTTAAATAGTGTAAAAGTAAGTTGAGAAATAACAGTAATTATTTAATATCAGACAATCTCATTGATTCCAATGACTTTCAAGTGTGTTGTCCAAATCAACATCATGAACAATTTTCCCCTATGCATGTTACCATTGCTTGACTATAGTTTCCTAGATATACACAAGAAACCTCAATTAAATTTATAGTATAACCATACTTCATTCTGGCATAAATGGACACAGTGATGGCATAAAGTTCTTATGATCACAAATTTGATCATTTTATCATTGATCATGTTGTGTCCTGGAGTTTCCTTTGGATTTATGTTGTTATTAAGAATGAAACTTCCAAAAAAATCAAAATCTTTCTTCAAAAGATCGTGCTTAGGAGGGCAATAAATAGTAGATATTGCAGACTATACCAGTCTTGAATCATAACATTAGATCCCTGGAGATAATTTTTTATATCATGCTTCTAATGGAGTTTATAATGTTTTATATTTGATTTTATATCAATGTCTGATTTACCTGACCACTGGGGTGTTGAATGTTATGTATTATAGACATTGATATTGAAGTGATTTTTGTCTGTGAAATGAGTTTCAAAAATGAGCATTATATCTACTTTGTGGCAGTCTAGGATGATTTCCAGTTTGTTTTTATGTTGAACTAATGCAATGGCATTCCCTGTAGTAATACATATCAGCTTCATTATTTTATACTGAGCGTTATTTTATTTATTACCAGTGCTAACAAAGATAATAAGTTTATATTCTGTCTGTGTTTTAATTAATTTCTCTAATCTGCTGAAATTTTCTATAGTTTGTACATTAGTAGTATGGCTATCGTTGGTATTATATGATGTAGATATTTATTAACAATAAGACTGCAAACCAACTGAGACATGAGAAATTAAACGTAGCCATATGTGCTATCTGTTTATTTGAGAGTATATGACTTTTACTTTATATATTTTTCATCTGCATAAACTTGAATAATCTATTTATATAATATAAAACAACTATTTGTATGTGATATTAAAAAATTTCAAATTTAAATCTTATTTTATCAACCCAGACGTTTCCCTTAATAGAATATATTTATTGTATAACACGTAATTATTATATGTTACAGAGAAAAGAAAGAATATGGAAGATGATCACATATCACAAGAAAACAATACTAATGGTATAGATGAAAATTGTAAGTATTTTAAGAAAATTTCACTAATCTTTTAATTACTGTAAATTCCAAAACAAAAACATTTGCTATAAGTGACATATTATTCGGAAATTAACCATCGAAGTTCATTAAAAATATTTTTATTTAAAAAGTTCTTTTCATACAATTTTATGGTTTACCCCTTAGATAATCAGTATTAAATTATATATAAGCTGTATAGTTCAATGGTATTTACAATTTTATAACCTTATCAAATAATTTTTTGAAAAAGGTTGATATATAGAGATTTTCGTTGCAGGTAATATAACTCAACATAGTTGGATTCCTTATGAAAAAATTAATTGAAAATATAGAACAGTTCATGCATTCATACCTCTACTCTGTATTAATAATATTGATAATAATACTCTTAGTTTCATATATACAACATTAATTTATAACTATTGTATCAGAATAAATGTGTTGTTCAATAGAAAGTTTTCATAACATGCTATTAGAGTTTAGTGAATGCAAAAAAAAAGCATGCAAATCGGTAAATTTCCATAGACAACAATACTCAAATAGAGTTTATCCCTATATAAGATCTTCTTACAGTTTTGAACAATTTTTGGTACTGTGTGATAAATTTCCTTCAAAAGACTTATTACAAATGAGGATGATATTATCTAAGCATTAAATCTCTTTCACGTTAATCGTATTCATTTATTTGACAAGTGACTAAAAAACTGAATATGTCAATTAAAAATGTCAATACAATAGGAAAAATGATTATTATTAAATTTGTTTAATATTCTTTTAGAATCTAAGAAGGAACATTTTTATTGATAATATTATATTAAAAGTATATGAATTCATTTAAGAGAATTAAGATCATCAATTCTTTTTTAATACGGAAAAATATATATATATATTTTAAAAATCATAATTATTACAATTTATTATTAATTAACAGATAGATAATTCTATATGTCAATTTTTTCCAAAAAGACAATTGGAGAAGTTTAGAAATTGTGAACATTATTACGTGATCCATGCTGTGTATTTTGTGTGTGTGTGTGTGTGTTTGTGTGTTTGTTTGTTTACATATATATATATATTTGTTTTATATATATATATATATATATATATATATATATATTTGTTTGTTCATATATATATATATATATGAATATTAATTTGATTTATTTTTCATTCTTGCAGTACCTGGATCTGCAATGGGTCTAACAATAACAAATGATACAAGTTTTAAGGTATTAGCAGAATCTGTTTGTGAAAATACTTTAAAAGCAATAGAAGACATGGGTTTTACAAATATGACAGAAATACAAGCAAAAGCTATTCCTCCTTTACTAGAAGGAAGAGATCTAGTGGGTTCTGCAAAAACAGGATCTGGGAAAACTTTAGCATTTTTAATACCTGCTGTTGAATTAATTTATAAATTGAAATTTATGCCTCGCAATGGTATGTTAATAATATAAATAAAATATTTGGAATATAAGTATTTCATTATATTACTATTTTTAGGCACAGGTTGCATTATTATATCTCCAACACGAGAGTTATCTATGCAAACATTTGGAGTTTTAAAAGAACTAATGAAGTATCATTACCATACATATGGTTTACTAATGGGGGGTGCTAATAGACAGACTGAAGCTCAAAAACTTGGAAGAGGAATTAATATTGTCGTAGCTACCCCTGGTAGATTATTGGATCATCTACAAAATACAGCAGACTTTTTGTATAAAAATCTTCAATGTCTGGTTATTGATGAAGCTGATCGTATCTTAGATATTGGTTTTGAAGAAGAACTGAAACAAATTATTAACATTTTACCAAGTTAGTTCCATCTTTCATATTTTTGCAGCAGAAATAATGACAATGATAAAGAATATATACATATTTTATTATAGAAAAGAGATTAACAATGTTGTTCAGTGCAACACAAACCAAGCGAACGGAAATGTTAACAACTTTAGCTTTAAAAAAAGAACCAGTTTATGTTGGTGTTGATGATGATAAGGAAAAAGCAACAGTAGAAGGTTTAGAACAGGGTTATGTTGTGTGCCCCAGTGAAAAGAGATTTTTACTTTTATTTACTTTTTTAAAAAAGAACAGAAAGAAAAAGGTTATGGTTTTCTTCAGTTCGTGCATGTCAGTCAAATATCACCATGAACTACTAAATTACATTGATTTGCCAGTATTAAGCATACATGTACGGTACAATGTGGAATACTTTCAATTAGTTGATACCTAACAGTTTTATATTACATATTTTAATTATTTGATAGGGGAAACAGAAACAAACAAAGAGAACAACAACATTTTTCCAATTCTGTAACGCGTCTTCTGGTATACTCCTTTGTACTGATGTGGCTGCTCGTGGTCTTGATATACCAGCTGTTGATTGGATTGTACAATATGATCCTCCAGATGATCCTAAGGCAAATTAAATTAAATGTAACATAATGCAAACATTAAATTGGTAATGAATATAATAGCTAAATGCTGTTGCAGGAATATATTCATCGTGTTGGTAGAACAGCTAGAGGAGAAGGTAGCAGCGGTCATGCGTTACTAATTTTAAGGCCAGAGGAACTTGGTTTCCTCCGTTATCTTAAACAGGCTAGAGTACCTGTAAACGAATTTGATTTTTCATGGAATAAAATTGCTGATATTCAATTACAGGTAAATATACATATTTTCATTTTTATTTTTTAACTAAAAATTTATAGAATTGGAAATATTTTATGTAAAGCAATCCGTAAATCCATATTAAAACTTTACAAAATGAAGATAACGAAATATAATCTCTAAATTCTATTCAATTTTGTAACAAAGTCAATTTGTAGAATTTGTCAAAACAAGAATGATTATGTTCCATTTTAGGTATATGTAGGAAGTTAATAGTTTGTGATATATTCATAATTAATGAATCATGCCTTATATTTTAAAATACACAACATGTATATCATGGTTATTACTGATATATGGTGTCTATACACCAAATATAAAAAATATTCTTTTCTTTTACGATTTTGGTCTTATTGTTAAGGTAGAATAATAATATATACAATATATATTATTAATTAAATTAATGTATTGTAAGTTCTCCTAATACATCTATATATATATATATATAGGTAATTAGAATAATATAATTAGATGTGATACATATTTGAATAATATAAGATAAAAAATAATATTATATATACATATCTGTATTACTCTGTTTTTTTGAGTTTTCTTTTTTTAAAAGTCTTGGGTAAAGGATACGTAATAATTGTATGTGCAAACATTTTCTGTAAACATAAAATACAAAGACGACTAAAAATGTAAATTAACTACATGAATTGGATACCTTATGTATCAGTTACAGTATTTCAGATTAAAGTAAATTGAATTTTTCTGTTATTTCCATCTACAAATATAAATCACTTTTACTCCAACATTTTGAATACACAGAAAAAACAAAATGTGTGTGACAAAAAAATGAGTTTCTTCTACATTTGTTTTACATTAAACCGTAATTTTCCATAATAAAAATTATAAAAACTTAGAGATATTTGATAATGTATGATGCTATTAAATATAATACTTCTTATTATTAATTTCTGTTGTTTTAAAGTAATTCTAATAATTGTTTCAATATAGTTAGGACTATCTGAAGTGTGCTACATTAAAATTAAATTGTGTTTCCTCATCTGTTTTAGCTTGAAAAATTGGTTTCGAAGAATTATTTTTTGAATATGTCAGCAAAAGAAGCCTTCAAAGCATATGTGAGGGCATATGATTCTCATCATTTGAAGCAAATTTTTGATATTGAAACCCTGGACTTATCAAAGGTTGCAAAATCTTTTGGGTTCGTGGTTCCACCAGCTGTGGATTTGAGTATCCTTTTTAATATAATCTCTTATTGAGATTTCAATAATATTTGGTATTTTAATACTTAATTTGCGTATTTATTATATTCATTTACTATATATATATATATGCGTATAATGCACAGAAAACTAGACTTTGATTATATAAAATGTTAAAAATGTTCTTTCTTTATTTGCTATATTTTTATAATGTACAGAAAATTTTTTATTCTTTATATATTTTTGTTTGGATTACATATATGTACCTGCTAGCTGCATTTATATATACAAATATTGTAGAAAAATTGCTTCCTTAACATTATTTCATTATAGAAGTGGGAGTAAGTAAAAGTTCCCGACCACGAAAAAAATTAGGTGGAGGTGGTTATGGATACTCTAAATTCAAATCACGGTCTAACTTTTAAATTGATTATCTTATATAAAATGCAAAATATAATTTGCCTAATTTTATAAAGAAATAAGATATACTTCATAAAACATAATTCTTTATTTACCTTTTTAAGGTATTGTACAATATGCAAGATTTGTATAAAATATTAGAAAATTTATAAATAAGACATGTGTGGATATTTATTTCCTGGAATAGTTGTATTGTTTATAAGAATATTTTAAATGGTAACTTATGTATTATTTATGCATACTGCAATTTGTAAAACTATATAATAACTATTGCTGTATGTAATTATTTTATTATTACAGTATGAAGTATAATATAGAGATATAGAATCCATCTAGATATATTATAATATTTTTTACAGTTGTATTAAATTAGGTTAGATTTAAATAAAGTTAACTTATTCGAGGCAAAATTTGATTCATCCGTAAAGATCTTATTTCATGCTACACTAGCAAATATTTAATTATGCTATATTAATATTTTTTTTTATTTTTTGTGACTAAAAGATAAATAGCATAGTAGTTAATTATACTATAATCCATGAAACAATTTTTAAAGTAACTACGCAGAATATATTCTTAAAAAGGAAAGCGGTAAAACTTTATATTGTCTTGTGGTACTATAGCTTATTGATTTAAAAGTAATGAAAGACTGTAAACAGATGTAGAATATTTCACATAAATATATTGTAAAGTACTCAGCATCGCTAGAATATGATGGCAATAAATTATATATTATGTTATTATATATAGACGGTGCTGCTTAAGTATTATAAAATAATCAATATATTCTTTTAATTGTTTATATTACCTGTCATTTCTTATAAAATAAAGAACTAAAAAGAAACTATTGATTGGTGAAAAATGACATGAGAAATACTTTATAATGTGTGACACCCACGCTATTTCTCAGTAGTACCATGTATGGCACATGGTGTATGACGTCAACGCTACTTTATACTAACCAATACATGTGTGTAGGCGTGTTGGATATGGCACAAAAGGAAACGCTCGTGGGATAACACTAAGGCGACAGAATTTATAATCGATCGCTGTTTTTGAGTCACGTCTTTATAGATTACTATTTGTAAAATTCATCTTCTCTCTTTTCAAGAAATAAAATTACGATATATATTTTACTTTTTCAATAAGGTGTATATGTTTTTACTTTTAACTTTTATTGTTATCGCTTATGATCCTTTAAGCAATTATAAAGAAGAATTTATTATAAATAACATCAAATAATATATATTTATATTTAATAATATATATTTCCTCCATTTAACAGATATCTATGTTTTTATTCTATACGACTTAACGTACTAAAACTTAAAATAAATTTCAAACATTTAAAAAAACTACGAGAAAGGTTTCAATACTTAAATTTTCCATATGTAACATTATATAATGATGTACAGAATTGAATATAGATTTACAAAAATGAACCTTTCATGTTTTTCTTATTCAAAAATGGGCACATTTTCTGTAAATAATTTGAATGAGCATTTTTGTACAAACTAATCAAGGACAATATTAAAATTTCCCAATATTTAATTGATATATTATGCATCTTTCAGTCCTTGTCTAAAGACTATAATAAAAATTAAAAGAAATTATTGTTTGTGAAAATTATTTTATAAATAAAATGTTTTTTCATTATCGTTTGATTACTTCAAAAGCAAGGGAATATTTTGAACAACATAACTATTTCAAATAATTTAATCTTGCAAGTTCAAATAACTCTCCATCCTCCATGTGGCTGTATTTTTAGTTATATTAAATTGTATATATACTAATAGTAATAATTAGACAATAATAAAATATCAACAGTATTTAAATACTGATACGTAATGCCAAGTATATTAGTCATACATTTATTTTGTTTCGTGCCAAGTTTCCGTGTAAACTTGCGATATGAATATGGGCAAAAGTGTAGTTTATGTTAATATTAAGTATATTTTGTGTATTTATCGCATTCACATAAACGAACACATCGTTTGAAAATCGAGAGAATTATAGAATAAAAATAATTACATAAAAAATACAATAAAATTTATCTATTATTCATTGTATTTATGAGTGAAATGAAATTTTCAGTATACGAAGTTACGTTTTCAATTAAACTTATTTTGAGAACTTTTGTATATGTTATATATTGGTTATTGTATTGTGTCATTTAATACTACATTAACACTTAGAACAAATGCAATTATATACAATATAAAAAATATACATCTGAAATTAATAAATAAATACCCTTTACGAATTTATAACAACCCTGTGTAACGATAATGCAAAAAACATTGCACAATCATAAAGAACTTTAATCATAATATAAAATTTTGTTTAATTCATTCATTCACGGATTTTAACTTTTTTACTTTTATTACATTTTCAAGTTTGACTTTTTTCATATCTAAAATTTCCTTAATACAAAATTTTTAATAAAATTATTTTGTTAAGAGAACTATAATTATATTGAAAAAAACATAATACGAACAAACATTAAGAGTAAACATAGATGAGAATAGTATCAAGCAATCAAGCAATATTTTTAATTACAGCATACAGGGTGCTTGTGCTATTAATTCTCAACTTTTTTTTTGCGCAATTGATAAATTTACGGTAGAAAAAGATTCCTATCTTTTATATTTCTCATGGTTTACATGTAACAACATAGCTATAACTATTTCCAAATGGATAGTTGTAGTTGTTTTTATATTATAAACATATAAATAATGCTTTACTAATAAAGTATCTAAATATAGTTACAGAATTCTCAATATCGGACATTATAACTACAAAGAAGAATAACTTCACTTTTTGAATACCAAATCCAGTGAAGAGAGATATTAAATTCCTTCATGTTTATATTTCAATAAAATATAGAATGTTATTGAATCATAAATTGTTCAATTTGTTTCATCGACATATCGAAAAATAAACGTAACGTACTTCCATATGACGTAAAAAAGATTATAGCTAACTATCGATTTAATAATATTTCTGATGTATCGTCATTAAATATTAAATATTAAATATTAAATATTAGAAAGAGTAAAAACTTGTTCTTTTGTATTTTTCCTCACAAATCTACTATTTATAGAAAAATCGGTAGCACCTAACAGCGTAAACACTCTGTTATGACGTATATTTTAGTGGCAGTCTTACTAGGAAAGAAAAAATATATATATTTTTAAAATTTTTAACAATTTTTAATAATTTGATCATTTGGCAGTAGCCTTTATGCAATGACTTCATACAGTGCAATATTAACATGATGCGTAATTATATTGAATATTTGATTTCGAAAACTTGTCAAAATTAAAGGAATGTGTCTCTTTTGGTAAAGCTAGTGTCAAAAAGCGAAGAAATTAATTTATATTTAAATAATTACTTTTATAATTCATCGCTTTGAATTATTATATACACATGAAACAACTAATAAAGATATGTTTGCGAGAGTAAATTATCTAAAATTATCATTTTTAAAGTAATTTTTATACATCAAAAATTTAATAAACCTGTTCAGGAAATGTAGTTATTTGTTAATCGGTATTACATTATTATCTCCTATGCGATACATCAATCAATGCGTAGTTCGAATCCATGATACGATACATTGCGTGGCTGCAAATTGAAAGTAGGTAGAAGCATTAATTATACATTCTAAAGTATACTGCTTCGATATTATAACGTATCTAGTTGAGTGCGTTGTTACTCTGTATTATTATAATCGGAAGAGTTTTGCATATGGTAAAATAAGTCATATATT
The DNA here is from genome assembly GCF_905332965.1 of Bombus pascuorum. Taxonomy (NCBI): domain Eukaryota; kingdom Metazoa; phylum Arthropoda; class Insecta; order Hymenoptera; family Apidae; genus Bombus; species Bombus pascuorum. Next base: position 11,963,731 of record NC_083492.1, read on the forward strand.
CGTGCTATATGTATATCCATCAACGTATAGCGTTAAACAATTTTTTGAGAATTCAACTAATTTTTACGCTCTCTTGTTTCTTAAATTACATTAATATAAGAAGAGAATATTTTAATTCTTTTAAAAATTAATATATGTGTATTTTATACAATCAACTCTTGTTACTTACTCTTTGTTAACTCTTTGTTAACTCTTTGTTAACTCTTTGATAACTCTTTGTTACTTGCAATAAAATACAATAAAATTTCTAAATACATATTTCTACTTGATTATAATAAATAAATTTTTATTTTGTTGTTTGGCCGTTTTAGTAATAAACAAGAAAGTTCTTTTAGAATTAATTGTTTTATATTTAAAATGCATAAATAACGTTGTATAAATTATATAGAAAAGAATATGTATCTTTTCTTTAATAGCTTTATTGATAGTTCATACAAATTTATAGAATTCATGGAAGAATATCTTCAATAAGTTAAGGATCCAGATTAGAATACATTAATATATAATAATATGTTACATAATCAATTTCTTGTTATTTGGTTTGTAAATGAACATTATTAAACACATACCAACACTTAATACTACACTTAAATATACTTGTTCTAAATGTCACTAATTAAACGATTAAAGAAACTATTTGATGTAGTTTATCGTCTCGAAAATTTACGTACAAAATAATTTTCAGCTGACTCTAAAATATCGAGTTAAAGTCGAAATCTATATTTAGCTTGTGGTTTATTTAAAGCATTACGTGTGTTTCGTTAGATGATCAGCTAATTTTATTGAATTTAGAAAAATTTGTCGTAAATGGCAGGCCAGAAATGAATTAGAATACCAAAGAAGGTATATAAAGTTAGTAAATACAAATGTTTGATACGAAGAGAATGAGTTTCTCATTTCTCTTTCAGTAATGAGCACGTAATTAAGCGAATAAAGGCTATTATATAGATTGGTCACATATAGATCAACGTCCTTGATTTTGGTAGTCCCTCACACAACGGCAGGATATACGAATAAACGTGTTTCGTGATGTTCCGTTAACAAAAAGAATTTCATGAAACGGAGTGGTGGCCGACTCATGAATCACAAAGATCGCAAGAGGCAGGGTATGCTAGTAGATATCTACGTCCCTGAATTATTCAACTTGTATGCGGTGATGGTATGGCGCGTACCTCACGATCACGATCAGTACTCGCGCGTACGCAGAGGCCGTATATGGTAGTGGGCGGTAGAAGCGCGCCGATAGAGGTACGCAAGACCAATATACGGACGACGCATGCGCAAAACAAGTGCTGCGCATGCGTTCAAACTCAGGAATCTACGGGTAGCTCACCGCGGCACATGCACGGATAGTGCAGTAGAGCCGAGAATCCCGTAGCGTGTGTTTGTTTTTAATTTCGCGATCTACGATCTAACTTTTTAACCTTAACAGAATCCAACTCGTGAGAGAGGCTGTATTCTTCTTCTCTCTCTCTTTCTCCCCCTCTCTCTTTCTTTCTCCTTTCTCTCTTCCTCTCAGTGTCTAATTTTCCTGCCTTTCCCTTCCTCTATCTCTCTTTCCTTTTTCTCCTTCCCTCCTTCTTTCTTTTTCTTCCCCCTTCTCTCTTCCTCTCCTTTCCTACTTCTCCTCTTCCTTCTCAGCCCTCCTCGTCTTTCCTTTCTCCTCCGCTTCTTCTCCCTTGTTCGTAATTTCGCTCTCTCTCTTTTTCGCGCGCGCTACTTCTTTCCCTGTCCCTCCTTCTATCCTCCCTGTTTCTGTCGCTCTTACATACTTCTCTCTCTCGGCTCCACCACCTCCTCCTCCTCCTCCTTTACCTCCTCCTCCTCCTCCTCCTCCTTTACCTCCTCCTCCTTTACCTCCTCCTTCTCCTTCTTATACATAGTATACTGACTCCGCTATTTCTAAAAACGTAACGCAATCGTGGCGACGTATGCGAGGAGCGCGCCAGAGAAACCACGAGTGAGAAGGCGCGACGCACGAACAGCGAGTTGTATTAATTACGAGATAATTGTGCGAAAAATAAAAAGGCAAAGTGATATAATAGTGAATAATTGAAAAATCAGCGTTAACGTTGTGCAAAACCAAAACGTGAAAGGACTACTGTTGTTTTGAATCTTAATTGCAACGTCGTCTGTCTCTTGCTCGTTTACGTTTAACGATCACTTTTTCTTTCCGTTTCCCTCTCTTTGCAATACCTTTTTTGTTTTTGTATCTTTTTCTATTTTCGCGTGACCGCCATAGGAGTAATCAAGTAATTGCGATGTGTGATAATACTAACACGACGACGCAGAGTATAGCGGACTACCTGTCACAGTTACTAAAAGATCGAAAGCAGTTAGCTGCTTTCCCTAATGTCTTCATACATGTAGAGCGCCTACTAGACGAAGGTAAGCAACCATTAATCCACTAATATCTTCTGTACCTTCGGTAATGCATCATTTCACTCGCGACACGCCTTACTTTGGTTGCATGATTAACGCCCACAGCGATTCATACTTGGAGTTCGGTCCAAGCATGTTCTACATGCCTGTGAAACTTTCGCCATAGTTTCTGAGATCTTACGGATTTCGCTACGGCATTCACGCACGCGAAAAAAATACGCAACGTCGCGTCGCGTCGTGTCGAGGAACGCTGTTCATGCCTGAGATACCGGTTCTTGTTACCTCGTAGTTTCCCATAATCGGCAACGAACTGCTCGCAAACATCGTATCTCGATCATGTGTCACGTGTTACGCGTCCCGGTCTGCTCTTCGTGTCTTCGAGCCTGCCGTTCACTTTATTTTTCCAATTTTCTACGTCGGAGCGAGAAGGACAGGAAATTAACTTATACAATGTAAGTTGATCAAAGTAACTTACAATTTCATGTGACTTACGATCCATATACATAACTGATCGATTCTACTAATCTTGACATAATTTGATTTAGTCTATTCGGCATTCCACCAGCCTGGCTCAGAATTATTGCATACGATTAAGGAAACAAGATATGAAATAACGGGTGGGGAAACTGTCATTCTGAATATCAACTATACAAATCTACTAATGTCATGGATTATGGAAAATTCGTAGTACACAGTTTGCTCACGCCCGTATTTTATGTTTGCGTTTCTCTTGCTCGTTAATATGTGTTTTCTCTATAATCTGCTTCACTCGTATCAACCATTCTGGAGAATAGTTTTTCACTCTCTATTTTTAGATAGTCTTGTGCGCGCGTCACGTACGTGTATGCACTGTACACATGTAGACTTTACGACACGTTTACGGTGCTTTCAGTTTTTTTCTAGACAAGAAACCTATTTCGTAAATTTTCATATCAAATCTAGTAAATTGTTTAATATATCGTAACATATCGTCGCTCTATATAATAGTTCTCAACTATTCTGTCTCCACTACTTTGTAAACTGAAAAAACTCAGCCTAAAGTTTACGATGTTTATATTATTGTGCGGTGTTAGGGCTTAACAGAACTGAATATTTATTGCTTTCTAACTAGAATTTTCATCGTATTATCATTAAATTGTATTCTTTATAATAATGAGACATACCTACTTATATGAATTAATCAATTCCTTGTTTTCTTGAAAAATGGAGTTAGAACTAATTACGAAACAGGGCGATCATATATTAAATTTATCTTGTGCATTGTACATTTGAGTATTATATGTCATTGGGAAACAAGACAAGTTTGCAAATTAAAGTTAGTAATTTAGAAGATAAAGAAAGAGATATATGTAATATTCTGGATGCAGAAAATTTTAAGCATCCAGTCTACACATGAATTATTTCGTATTTTTGGTTTATAAATTGTGTCTTTAAATTCTATTATCGCTTCATATGTGCGATTTTGTGATATATACTTGTTCCAATATATGAACCACCTAAAAGGGAAACTGATCAATTCGGTTTTTTTTGCAAATGTCAATTTTCATTATCCGCATACACGATTTACGTTCAATTCTCAAGTAGTAAATGATTTAATTTCATAAGCTTAATTTGCTCATGGGCATGGCGTAAATAATATTATCTACGCTCTAAGGCAAATTTTAAAAAATTACGTTCATAATTTTAATTGTCAACTTTCATAGTTAATCAATGTGGCTTCAAGACGATTCATATTCATATATGTATTTTTTGTTCTTTCGTACAATGTATATATATCATATATAGGGTTTGTGTTGAAAACTTGGCTTATTGTATTTTTGACTTCTCTTTAAATTACTGAAGCATGAGTCACGTGGAAATAGATATAATTTAATAGCACTGTTACTACAACAAAGCACGAATTATAAAGCAAAAAATATATTTTCTGTATATCTGGTTAAATTATTATTTGGTTTCTTTACGAGTATTAATTTATCTTAAGTACCTAAAACTTGAACAAAAACCATACTTTGGAAATAATACCTTCTGATTATGAAATATCATTTTACGAAGGAGGTACTATTTATATATTTTCTAAAATACTTTATTATCTTTCGAAATATGTTTGTCAATATTTATTTCACATTTTTAGTATTTTTACTATATGTGTCATTTTGCTATGTATACGCAAGCATATTCTCAGTGAATCTAATTGAATAATTTAACACACAAAAAGTTATAAAATCATTTTTCTATCGTGACTTATTGTCAATAGTAAAATTATACTTAATACGAGCATTTAACTCTCGGAAAGGAAATACATAACCTATACGTAAAGAGCATATTATTATTGCATCGAAACGATCATTTACTATATATCTATTTATGGTTAAAGGGTATATATATTTATTTTTATACTATAATTATATAATAATTATATAATTGGTAATATTCGTATTTATTTAACATAAATTACGATGATTAGTGTTTAAAAGTAACTTTGTAAGTAATAGTTCTGGTAGTAGATGGTCTACAATCATAGATTCCTATTATTTGTGATTGTAACTTGCATTTGCGTTTGTAAATAACAGATACATAGTTATTTCGTAGTATGTGATTTACATGTAGAAAAATAATAAATTTAAAAGTAATTTTTATTTTAATAACTATAGTAAAGTGTTATTTTAATAACTATAATAAAGTCCTAAATGTATTATTTTAATAACTATAATAAATAAATGTATGTATAGATTTTTCACTCAATATTTGGAAAATCAAGTGAAAGCTTCTCTGTTATTTTTGATTTGCTTGAAAATAACATTATTTAAAGCGTATGCGCATTCGAGTCTATACTGTTTCACAGGAAATGTGTCAAATGACGTTTACGACAAGAACCGGTTTTGCGAAAGCTCTCTGATCTCGCGCATTCCTACAAGGATATAGTCCTGTTGATGCAAAGAAATTCATTTTATTCTTCTCTTCTTCGATTCAATTTAGTATGATATTTCATTGATTAATGTTCAAAATTCAATTTTATGCATTTCTTATTCCTTATATTGATTCATACTTCGTACATCTCTTAAGTATCGTACGAGTATATCAATTCGTAAACGAGAAACCTCTCGTTAATAATTTTGTTCAGATATTGTGCTTGTTATATAAATATACTTGCTACGTTAACTAAATTATATTATTAAAAACAAAATCGACAAACAACGTCTTGCTAACAGCCTCAGAATATTATAGCCTTTAGCAAAAATTAGAATATTATATATCCTTATATTATTATATATTGTGTTGTTTTAACACAAGAAGTTGTCGCTAATATCTTTGACAGTTGGTGCGACTTTAAGTAATACAACATCAACTCCAATTAACAGGGTTAGGAAATCTGGTAATACGTATATGATTTTGATGCATCTATCTGTGCTCTGGTGTACGACGCCTTTAGACAAAAGTACTGTTTGCGTTGCACGCATTTAGTCTTCTGTTACATTCTCAACAATCTTTTCGACAAGGATTTTAACGTCTACGCAGCTTCTCTCCGACCTAAACTTCTCTTGCCTGCTAAAAGTTGAACTAGCTTACAATTGAGAACGGACATGTAGTATTAAACGTAGTGAAAGAAAATTAGCGAAAAATTGAAAAGAACAAACATGTCATAACGCGTTATGATGTAGACCTGGAGTCTCTGCACAATGTTGTTCATCGTAATGCATAGTTCATGATGGCTCAACCGTATTGCAATCGTGTTCGAAAGATCTATTTCGAACACGACGTAGCAAGTTTTCTCGGTGACCTAGTGGCGTGAATAGAACTCGTTGTCAAGCGCGTCCTTTCGAAACTGTCTAGCGAAAACTTGGACAGACACGAGGTCTAGTTTTCTTCTGCTACTAGGTCGTTGTGCTTAATCATTTCAAATGGAAACGTATGAAATCATACACGGTCTCAAATATAATAGATTGATTAGTGTCGTATCACATCTCACGGAACAGTTCATACATGCTTCAAGGAAATCGAGCTTTTCCTATCTATATGTATACTGATAATCTCATTTAGATGAAATATATCTATCTAGATTTTAACGAAGTATGTAAGTTAGATATAAACATTAAAACAATGCATTAAGAAAAATTTCTTTAATGTTCATTTGCATTTTTTTCATTTTTAAGTAACGATTTAATTTCAGTAATGATTATAAAGGGCACTGCTATATTTTGCTATTGCATCTTCAATCAATATCTTTTCGCAGACATAAAACTTTTCAAGCAAGTGAGAAGCGATAGTTTTAGAGATTAACATTGGTGTGTACTTACATACATACATTGAGGTCGATTATACCAATAATATTTTCATATCTTTGGAACTTTTGTTTCGTTTAAAGCTTCGTTTAAAGTCGATAAGTAAGCTTCCAGTAAACTTACATGTTTCACATTCTCATTTTCACTATTCGTTCTCTCCGGTAACTGTTTCCCTGTTATTCAATTTCTTGCTTGCACTTGACCTGATCTGTTTACAAGTATTCAAAACATTAAAACACGACCATAATTTACCATAATAAGTTACAAATGTAAATAGTCTTCTTATATGTATCTCTAGCAACTGCTACTACTAATAATTACTAAATGTAGTAGTGAAGAACTTCCAATGTTTTCAATAAATGTATTAAAGAATTTATTACATCCTAATTTATGTTTAACTTTTTGTGTAATGAAATTTTATGAAATTATCCTTATATTTGATCAAATTTTTTCTGTTTGCGGTTTGCATAGTACTTATATTTGCGCTAATAGTACTTATGTTACTATTAATGAAATTGACATAAAGTTTAACGAATAACACAGTAATATCCGGTTGATTCGATTTTCAATAGGCATAGATTTTTAGTATAATCTAAATAAATAGGTATAATGTGTAATGTTTCCAAGGTTGATATACGACATTTATACTTATTCGATTAAATAAACTTTAGAAATTGTTTCTATATATTCACAAAAATTATATTCTTTTCACTATAATAATACAACTGGTGAAATCAGTAACTAGAATTGATATTTATGTGTTATTATTTTTGTTCAAAAATATCTCAATTATTTCTCCTAACATTAACCGAACAAACAAATATATAAGTATGTATATACATATATTTAATTTTGTGCGTATAATGAACTTACAGTATATGACAGGTTATTAATTAGCTTTTAATGAAAAAAGACGCTGAAACGATGGTCTGTACGTAAAAATAAAAATACATACACGAGCAAGTACAATTTCTCGTAAGTACATCCAATGAGAAAGATGGAGAGAAAGAGTATATGTGTGTGTGTGTGTGTTATTAGTTGACAAAAGGGAAGTAAGGTGGGTGAAGAAGAAACGATTTCTTCGAAAGCAGAGAATCACGTGTTTGTACTTTCTTCATTTCCCTTTGATATTTTTAGCATGTTGAGTGGCGAATGTTCGTACTCGCAGCTATCACTAGAGTATCAGAAGACTCTACTCTTCTTTTCTCTTCTGATTGCTTTCTTTAGTATGTCCTAATGATAAGTAGCAAGGCGACAGCAGCAATAGCGACAGCAGTGGTTGCAAAGGCGGTAGCGGCCGCATTCCTTCTTTCTTCTTTGTTCCTCTTTACTTCTCTTCCTTTTACTTCAGCGAAGAGGTTACACATACCCGTTAGCGATCGCGGTCGATATCGTACGTAGGCACAGTTTACATAAATACTTACCGAAACAGAAAGATATTATTATTTTTACTACTGATATATTTAATCCCGTTCATTCTTAACTTCTTCTAATGTCGTTGGATTACCTAAATACTTAAGGTTTTCGATCGTAATAGCGATTTACATTTAAATAAATTTTATCTGATATGATAACCACTTGAAATCTTCACATTATAAAGTGTACCACGCGCTTAATGTCAACAGTACATAAGATCGTAATCATTTGATAACAAGTTGTTGTGACAAATCTCCGATAACTGTTAGTGAAGTATTAAATTACAAGTGGTGGATCTATATAATATATTAAATGACGATTAGTAAACCTATATAGTTTACATATAGATACAGAACATAAGTTTAAATTAATATAGAATCATAATACTTTTTTTATAAATGAATATTTATATTAAATTAAATTTAATATTTTGTAATATTTGGAAAGGTACTATTTCTTTACGATCGACATTTATTTTATGAAATACGCCTTAGACGAGTGAAGTTTTATTCGTAATATGTTGTACGTAAATAGAAAATTTTATACAAAAATCCTTCGACGAACGCCGAATATTATTTTAAACGTAAGAATATGAATGTAAAATTATTATTATTAGATAATCAGAAAATTCCTACAATTAATTTGAATATTAACAATTAAATGATATGTAATATGAGAGTTGAACTTAGGCTGCACCCAAAATAAAAGTAGAATTTTTATTTTTTCTTTGATAGACATAGGTATATAAGTACAATATCTTTCCCAAATAGCTATATCATTATATCATGATCTTTCTATATTCCCTTCTAAACGTCATTATACTTATTCGACTTAATTAATTTCTCTTTTTAATGTTGTCTCATTGTTATTATAAATAAGATAAACAATTTTTTGATTTTTTAATTTTTCGAGATACATATTTATTTTATGTAAATATAGGATGAAAATTGTTTGCTTAACGTGAACATTAAATTCTTCCAAATTACTTGAAACCACGAACGAGATTTAAGATATGTTAAACATAAGAATTTTTCATAATATAAAAATTTAATACACAAGTACATATTTTAAATTTAATCATTAGGTATATCTATACTCCTTATCTGAATGTACGAATGTGGATAATAGTTATTTTATTAAACATTAAAAATATTTTTTTTCAGGTTCATTCATTTAGAAAGTCATTATAAGCATGAGGATAATATCTGAAAACATTAATGCGATTCTATCTATAGGAGTGTATTGTATTGTGAATGAAATTACGATTAAAATGTAGTAGATTGAGTAGTGCAGTGAAAATTGAAAGTATCTGACATTCTATGTCTATATATATATATATATATATATATTTGTAGATGCATATTGAGAATTACATGCATATTTCGTATGCATAAATTAATAGATTTGATTGGCCAAAATTAAAAATAATGTCGTATCGTATGAATAAATAGTTATTATGTTCAAAGTTTCGTATTTAGTTCATTTAAAGAACAAGTTGAGATATTAACGATAAGAAAGGAATAATATATAGATAACTATATTTTTCATAAATTTTTAAAACAATTTAATCTATTACAGATGATATGTATTTTATTTAAATATTATTCATAACCGTACCAGCATATCTGTCATAATTTAGTAACTTGTTTACATCTTTTATTGTAGTGGAATTATTATTATTCTAATATTAATTATGATCATTAATTATGTTTTATTTCATTATTATTATTACATTTATTTATTTAGCTATTTATTGTTGCATCGTCTAATAGTCAACATTTATTCAAAGTATTGTTTGCACTTCGTCTTTTGTTTCCTTTCTTTGTAGCTGCTTTTAAATAATCTGTTTCTACATTCTCATACATATAAGAGAAGGTTACCTTTTTAAATTTTATTAAATCCCTCGCAGTAGCTGTTCCACTGAGCAAAGACGTTTCTCCGTTTCTAAATAAGGAAATGTCTACGCGCTCCCACTTTTGCAGTGCTCACCGTAGTCGACCTGTCATGTCGTCATTTCGTCTATGTCTATGTCTATGTCGTGGAGACCAGACCACCGTATGCGTTCTTACGCACGTATATATAATATATAGGCTGTTCCGTAAGCTTGCCATATATAGATTCCTCAAGTATCTGTGAACGTAACGTACATTGTACACATACGGTGATACGTTTATCATGCACATTACCTATCAGTCTATCAGCTTTTTAAATCAACAATTATCTATATTGAATGCATATTTATCCGTTTCTATTTAGTAATCTTCATTTGTTATTACTATTAATTAATATATTAAATTTCTAGAATATAATAAACTCATATTAAATATTAGAAATATAAACCTATTTTTTCTATTTATGTTAATAAATATTCATTAAAAATGAAATCTTTGTTTGCAAGAATATTCAGTTATATACATATATACTATGCCTATAGTAATTGTTAGGTAACATATAAAAATGTGATAAATTTTCTTAATGAAAGTAATATACGTACAATCAAATTTTGATATTTTCCTGGCCATTATGAATTTGAGCTCATTGTCAGTAGTGTTTATATGAGTGTAAACGCTTTTAAAAATTATAATGAAAAACTTGCTGTCTGTTTTTAAAATTAACAAAAGATACATATATGTGTCTAGATACAGAACATACCAATTTATAATATAATATAACAAATGGTATATTTTGTGAATCTTTGATAACGTTCGATAGTGATTTAGTATATTGATTGATTGATTTAATATTGATAATACATAATAGTGATTCAACGTTGACTGATTCAGTATTGATAATAATATATGGTAATGACACAATGAAATTTGTTAATACGATCTTTATTGATAAGAGCATTAACTTATCAAATTGATTATATTTATTTTTGTTCCCATGTATCTATTTTACATTACATAACTTTTCGTTCATTAGATTTTGTTAATTATATAAATCTTTTTAACTACATATAATAGATAAATAAACACCGATTGTAATTAATTGATATATCTGCGATTAATCGATCAATAGAATAAACTATGCTGAATAAATTTAGTTTGTGATATACGATTTATAGGTTGATACGGTGATATAGGTTATGGTTATTTTAAAATGCGTTAGTATGTACGTGCAAAGAAATGATGAATAGAATGATGGGACGAAGATTTTGGCAAAAGAGAAATATCATGAAACCCTTAACAGTGGCCCTTGGGAACACATAGGGGCCGATGACCGGATTGACCTGCAGTTCGCTTCATGCCGCATGGCATCCACCAACGGACTCGTGCCACTTCGGCTTCGTTCCATTCTCGTCATTCTCCATCTCTCTTCTGTTATTTTGCTCCCTCGTTCCTTCACTTGTTCGTTTGCTCACTCGTGTGAATTTAGTCTTTAACTTTTTTTTCCTTTTTTCTCTTCTTCTCCTTCTTTTTCTTCTATTTCTTTTTCCTCCTGCTTTCTTCCATTTTTTTGGATTGATTTTTGTTATGTTTTTATTTTAAAAAGGAAAACTCTCGTATTTTGCAAGCAGCGCAATTATCATCTCTTCATTTTTCTGTTTCGTTCGAATAACAATTCGCTCAATTATGTCCCCTGTTCCCTTTAACCTTCTTTTTTCACTCCCACAATTTTCGTTCTTTATCATTCTTGAGTATTTTTTACTCTCCTTCCCTCCGTTTTACTCATTCTCCACCCTTTTTGCGCATATCCTTCTTGGTATCCACCATCCGCCCCCCTCCATTCGATTCGAATCTCTTACTTTAAGCTTCGAAAAGTAGGTAGGGTGAAAGGAATTCTCTACCGTCTCCGTTTCCAAGCGGCACTCTTCGCTCTTCTCTTCGTCAATCTTTCTGCTTGCCTTGAGTTGGGCGTGCACTTACACACGTTTACTTGGGTCATTATACCAAACCGTATATTCCCGTACTGTACTCAGTCTTAGTCGGTCATCTTCGCCTCGAGTTAAAGCGAAGCAGGTTCAACATCTATAGATGTTGGAACTTCGAGACGTCAGTGTGATATCTTATATATATATGTGCATTTAAAATGTATTGTTTAAATTTTTATTACAAACCCGGATAAAAATCTTGAAAACAATGATTTTTACGCTTTTCTTCCCGATTTCGGCCAATTGCAATCTTTTCGACAATTTTTTTTGCATCATCTAGTAAACTAATCCTAATCTAATTTCTGAAAAAAAAAGAAAGGCTATAAGCGAAAAAATTTGCATTGTCCATTTTCAATTTATTTTCGTATGTAAGATAGCCTGTAGTCGATAATTCACTTCTATTGAGAATTAGTCAAATAATATTTGACAAATTTCCAAATTTAATTTTCTTAAAAATGAAACCCACAGCACAGTTTCATTCTTCTTAAATTCCGTCTTATTTTGCGTCATAGAATCACTCTGATTCCATTTGTAATCTGTACTATGATTTCTAGACTAACATGTGCAAAATTCATGTTGTATATAGTGTGAAGAGATTGTTTTCTCTATTTTTCTCTATATTTTATTCATATATATAATGTATTCCTTTTAAAAGTAGACTAACATGAAATATAAAATTTTATTAATTCTATACTATGAAAATACTAAATAAAAATGATTAGATATTATTAGAAATTCTTAAAAATTAAATGGAGAGCAGTAAATACTAACGATAAATACAAGTGAAATATTCGAAAATCTGGAAAATGGAAGTAAGAGAATAAAGTCGGTAATCGGCAATCATAGTAATCAAATTTTCGGCTTTTCGTGGTGAAAATATATATTTGTGCCAGTTCATTCAATTTGCATTTAAGATTAATTTATATTAATATTATTTTTATACAACATAAATTAATGTTTTGTATATAGACGTAAAAGAAATATTTATGTATATGTATGTTTAATTTAATCATGTAAAAGATGATTAATATCCAGATACTTTTAGCATGATTCAATACTGAAATGTGATAATAATTAGTAAAATATTTTTGGAAATACATTTCTTCTTGCTGGTTTATATTCTATAAATTATTAACAATATTATATCGTTAGTATGTTTTTAATTATAAAAAGTGTGTGCTTTTCTCATATCTATATTGATAAAGATATCATAACCATTACATGTAATTATGTATATTATTATGTATATTTATTGCAAAATTAATATCTACGTATCTATTTTATCTTCTATGAATAGTAAGAAACTAAATTGTGTTATTAGTGTAATGTTTGTATAAAGACAGTGTGAATAAAAGAGCAAGAAAAGTTGACCTCTTCCAAATCGACGTAAATCAATGCAGTAGCATTTGTTAATATGGCTATTAATAGATAAATTGCCTTCAAATTATATAATAGTTGTAACATTCTTGCCCTGAAAGATGTTAACCGTATGAGATAAGATATCTGAAATCGAAATGTGAAATACTTTATCATTAATAAGATATTTAATGTAAAGAAGTAAATATTGAGGGAAATACAATATATTTTATGATATGAAGAATTTTATGAAATATTTCGTGTGAAACTTGTGTAATAAAATATGTACATTTTGAAGAAAAAGCTCTTTTATATAAATGAAAGAAGTTTAATAAAATAGATTTTATTGTATATTTTCAATTTATTAATTACGAAAGCTTGAAGCAAAACGTGTCTCAAATATTAGTAGATTATTTTTTTACAGCTAGTGAAATAAACAAAATCTCTATACTTTTAACCCTTAAAAAATCTCAAATAGTTTTCACACAAGGAGATCACATCTTGAATGAAATTTTTGGACAAAACTAAAGTTAGAGTAGATAGAGTAGATTATTAATGTAATCAAATGCTAAAATATTACATGCTAATGGATATCCGTTTAAAAATTGTGATGTGTATCCTTTATTGAATTAAACTAACATAGTTCTTTAATTGTATTGTGATAAATAGATAAGTAGTGTGTACAATAGTATTTAGGATTCCGGTTTGAATCTTGCTAAGTTAGAATCTTTTTTCTGTTTTCTTTTTCGTAATTGAAGTTGTATATTTTTTATGTATCATAATAAAAATGATTTAATTTCGGATTCATCATTTAAGCATACAAAATAGTAATATTAAATTTAATAGTTGACAGAAAATGACAGAAAATATGTATGTAACTTTAACCTTTCATGAAATAATTTCATTTGTTTTCATTTATACGCATGTACGTAAGAGAAATATAAACGAGAAAGTACTGCGTTGTGTTTCCTTATCTTCCATATGATAAGTTTTAAAACATTAAAGTTAAAATTAAATTAATCATTCTTCGATCCAAATACTTTGAAATTCTTTGTAGAGAATTAAAAAATGCATCGAATGGTGCATAAAAAGATTTACAGTTGCGCTTAAAAAAAGATAGGGGTGACCTCCAAATGTTTGAAACGTCTCCGCTTTCAGAGAAGACATATGTACCATCTGATGCGTCACTTGAAAGTCGAAACTATTTAATTTCTCCTAATGAAATTTTTTTCGAAGTTTAATTATTTCCTTGCTTTTCATGCTTCGAAGTCTGCTACGTACTTGTTACATGTACAATATAATAATAAAATATAATGTAGAGAATGAAAATTCTATTTAATTTCCATTTTATAAAAAATAAAAAATAAAAATAACGTCTCAAATATTTCTTTAAAAACTCTATCTGTAGCAGAATAACATACGTATACATTGGCTACAATTTTATTAAGGTTAATGATATTTGCGTAATATGATCTCTGATGTACTTGAAATATTATATTCTGGAAAAGTAAAAGGTTGAAAGGTTAAAAATATATGTAACAAAGGTTCTATTCTATTGATTAATTATCAGTTATTATTATCAATTATTGATAAAAAATATTGAATGATTTTCTACTGAGCATGAATTGCGTGCTATTTATTAAATAAATTTATAAATTCAATTTACCCGTGTTCTATGTTACAGTTTTCAATAATAGAATTTAATTATCGTATTATGGTATTATTTTAAACATATTGTGACATGATTTTATGGAGAAGGCTTAATAATATTATTATTCTTATATTCCAGCTAAATGTGTAGATAATGTAAATAGTACGGGAAATGTATTTTTCTACATTATTTTTAACGTTATACTTGTATATTTGTGAAACTTGTGTTAGAAGTCATAGTTTAGTGTTGGTATAAAATTTCTTGGACACTGACTTATAAATATATCCTTGTGACTCACTATGTGAAAATAAGTTGTGAATTGCTTAAGAAACTTGGCTACTAAGATATAACTTCAATACATGTGACATTGATTTAAAATTTGTATTTATAACGCGATTAAATTTGACTATTGTATTAATTCCTGAATTAATTTGTTGAAATCGATGAACAACATAGTGATAATACAAAATTAATATAACATCTATACAATATTTATCAATCGTTTTCAATTTGTTGTTCTTTAATTAACAATACGATTGGGTTATATTGATCTCTTATGATTAGTTACATAATGTTTACTCTTAATTACCCGAACAATAATACAAATATTTAATAAATACAATTCTGTGTTTTAGTTGTCAACAAGATAGGTATTTCTTTTTTGTCATTTATTTATTTATGCTTATTTTGTGTGTTTGTGAATTAACTTTTTTTATACTTTGTGATATTTCTTTTTATTTTTTTCAGATCAAGTTTATATCTTTTTTTTAAAGCTTAATTTTATACAAATATCATAAATATCATAATATTTTATACTACGCAATTGATAATTATACAATATTTTGTTAATAATATTTTATTAATTACATAATATAAATAAAGGAGGCATTCCTTACACTCTCTTCAGTATTGTTTTCTTTTAAAGATAATACTAATGACTAGTGATTTATTAAAAACAAATATTGTTGAACATGTACGTATATACATATTTTTGAAATATTCAGCTTTGAAGCGATCCTATTTTATAGATTGCACCATCATGTTAACTTAATGAAAAACGAATCTAGAGAGAGGGTCTTCTACATAATAAATTTCTAAACTTCCGGAACACACACTCGAATTATACTCTTTGTAAAATGTTGAAAGGTCATGTAAAATTACATTTTGTCGATATGCAAATGGAACCTGAAAACTTAATTATTGATTTGATTTACGGAGCTACATAAAAAGATATATAATCGCCTTTTTATACTTCCAATGAGATTATAATTACTCTTAGATTAACTATATAGTTTGAAATACTGTTAAATAATTATTACCATCAGTAAGTGTTAGTGTATCTATTGGATGAAAGACAAGGTTACGAAACTAAACGATTTTATTCAACTATGAAAATTGAAATTCGATGAAAGTGCACAGTTTCTAGCAAGAGTAATAATAGCTTTCATTGTACATGAAATACATATTGAATATATACATATTGTATACACGAGTACAATATGTATATGATAGGATACGAAGTGTTATTACACAATATTTTATTAAATATTTTATTATTGTTATTAAATTTCAAGGCGATTGCTGAAGTTCATTGTAATGTTTGGAAGTTGTGTCATTGTAATTACAAGTACCGTTCTAAGGAATTAAATTATTTTTCTTATTGTAAATTAACGAGAAGGTTTGTCTCCTTAAAACGCCATTGTCTTTTTCAACCGGTTGATCTGTGTCATGGATCGTAGTCTTGATGATTACGCCATCGATGATGTCATAGACGCTGCACCTAACCAATACCAACATCGATTCAACATCACCACCTACGCTACACTTAGATAGATTTTTATTCTCACAGGTAATGAGCATTCTTACTTCCCAGGTCTATATCGTCTTGGAATTTTACTTTATCCTTTTCTCTCGTTTGGAGTTGATTCCAAAAACAATGATTCATCGTTTGAAAATAATTGTGATTTGTATTTAAAAAATATGACTATAGTGTTCAGCAATATGACAGAGAGTGAATAAAATTTTATAAAAAGATATTTCTTTTAATTAGCATTCAATGTATTTCCGATTTAGCTTTACAATAAGCAAACAATCTCTATGTATATACATATGTATGTATACGTATGTATGTATATCAATACGCATTTCTGCGAGTCACAAGATATTTCCACGAATGAAATTAACTAATTGACTCGCGATATGAGTCAAATATATATGTGTTTAAAGTTATTATTCAAACCAAAAATATTGTTTACGTCAGATAAAGTTTGTTCTAGATTTCTTCTGATTTTAGATAAGAAAAGAGGTGAAATATCGTAGCATGTGAAAGTTTAAATTAACATATAGTACTTGTTTCTTATTTAATTGAAAATTTCGTTTCTGAATAATTACTGAAAGCAAAACAAAACAAATGTAATGGAAAACAGGAAGGTAAGAAAGCTACGAGAATACAATACAGCTGATGTCAGCTGTAATGAGCAATGTTGCTAAAAGTGGATATGATGCTGCGTTCTTTCGCTCGTGTGTTCTATCCTCTCTTTTCATTTACACTCTTATATCTGCGCACGCATGCGTAATACGTACTGTGGTAAACATATACATACATGCATGCATATGTATAGCTATACTCATAACTATGTAGTCAGTGATACTTAAAAGTAGGTAGAACTGGAAACAAGTTTAAAAATATTGCTTATAGTAAAAAAGAGGTGGAACATACCGCTTTCTACATTTTGCATTTCCACTTAATTTACTTTTTCTTCAATTGTTCTTAAAATCGTATATTATTTATAAATAGGCAAAATTTATTAACTTCATAAAGCTACAACTATAATACAATTACAAGTATCAATATAGATACTAGGTAGATACTAGTATTTTTATATAATACACACCTATAAATAAATAATGATATATCTATGTACCATTTTATTCTACGATCTCTTGCCATTTTTCCTAATTTATTTATTCTTTTATTGTAAAACTTTTCGTCTGTCTCATTAGAAAATTCAGACACGCGCATCCTTGGACATTCTATGTTTTTAAAAAATTTTCAATTATGGAAATTTTCCAATGTGCGAAATTAAGGTTAGGTAAATATGGTAAGTGGGATAACCACCACTTTTATGTATTTTTAACAAACGATTGCATATTGAATCGCATATTTAAATGCTGTCTAGCAAATTCCTTTTGGTTATCACAGAACTCAGATATCATTACTTAATTGTCATTCCAAGTTTATTTAAATGTTATAAAATTGATTCCTTTAAAACATTTTAAGTATCTAGTTGAGTATCTCAGGTTTTATTCACTTAATATTGTTATTTACCAATATTAATCTTCAATGAGCTGCCATTTCGTTCCTTATCTTTCAGGTCAAAATCTCCACTATTAAATCTTTTAATCCACTTTTGAGTGGTACGTACGTTTATCGATATCATCATCAGCATACATATCATACATTTTCTTTTTATTTTTTCTACATTAATTCGTCGCATTAATTCATTTTTGCATCCATTGTAATCATTTTCGCATTTAATTCCGGAAATGGATATTGCATTGGTTCATGTTCAAGAGGATTTTTACTTTATACAAAACTGAAGGAGAACTGGCTAACGCTGTATAAGTAAATGAAATACTCTTAAGGCTGGATCAGGCACGGCC
Source organism: Bombus pascuorum (assembly GCF_905332965.1). Taxonomy (NCBI): domain Eukaryota; kingdom Metazoa; phylum Arthropoda; class Insecta; order Hymenoptera; family Apidae; genus Bombus; species Bombus pascuorum. The sequence continues at coordinate 11,982,353 of NC_083492.1, forward strand.
AGTAATTTAATCTAGTAAAATAGCAAGTAAAGCCGAATCATGTTGAATTAGAGAATCATGGCGGACGAAACGGGAATAAAACTAAAGCGACCTGTTTCGATGGATCATCTGCTTTGATATTGATCATCCACAGTGAAACAATGTAAATTCGGTTTCACTTACTACTTAACTAAACTGACCATATCTGAACCAGCCTCTAGACTTTAGACTGCCTTTAACTTGTTTTGATATCTATACATATTTAACGGTTATCCAGCTAGTAAGTATGTACGTATAATGGATAAGCAATAGTAAGCATCTATTACTAGCACGTAGCTAGTAAGTATGCATATAATGTATAAGCAGTAGTTTGATATGATACTTCTCGAAATATGTACGCGGTTGTGACGAACGAACCTAATATATAATTTAGTATTTTAATATGAGAAATGTTTTTAACTTTGTTATTAATTAATTACATATTTGCAAACCCTTGAATTGTAAGGAAATGCTATTCTATTATTTTCATTGCGATAATATTTTTAAAGCTTTGAACATATAAATCATCTAATATGATACAAGCAAGTGTCCAAATATTTCGTGAAAAAATACTAAAAATATATACATATTATGTACATGTACATATGTATGTACATATTATTATAAAAATAAATTGATATACCAAATATTTTTGTTCAACGATATAGTTTCTATAATCAACAATTATTGAATATCGAAATGCAGTGATGGATAAAAAAGAGTTTAAAAAAGAATCAGCAGGTAAAAATATCATAATTCTAGAAAATGGAATTATGATTTATAAGGGCACTGAATAAAAATAAAGATAGGATGTAATATATCTTATAGGATAAATGATTGTTAAAAAATGTTTAATATAAAAGTTATTAATGTTCGTACGCATATACAAATGCCAACTTAAAAACTTTTTCTCCGCCATTATAAACCATCTAAATACATAAGTACAACCATTATTTTATTGACTATAAAATTCTCGTATGTGTATCGCATTTATCTTAGTAAGATAGTTCAGGAAATTGAAATTTAATCACTTTAAAAACTTACATTCTTCAGATCTTTTATAAACACGCAATCCACATGCCTGCATACACACGACTAAATGATCTTATAATTGTCTAATTTTATTCGTCTTTTCATCACATCTACTCTTTATCATAAAACTAATGTCATTTTGCGCGATGAAAGAGTTGTACATATGATGTTCATTTGTTACAAATGTTCATTAGAGATGATATGTATAATTACAAACTGACTGATTTTATTTATGGTTCTGCATTTTGGTTCTTCTCTCTTACAGGTTAATAGTAGACTGTACTCGACGAAATATTTTAATTAAAATTGGAGCTAAAAATATGTACATGCATCCCTATCTTTGTTGCAGAAATCGCAAAAGTGCGGGCAAGTCTTTTCCAGATTAGTGGCGTCAAAAAAGAGCCACTAGTTCTGCCGGAACCAGAGGGTGATATCACAACGCTTACGGAAAAAGTTTATGTACCTGTTAAAGAACATCCAGATGTAAGTATTTCTTATTTATATTGCTATATTATCTTAGATAACAATTTACTGTCTTATAATTAGCGTGTGAGTTTTTATTGAAGTATGTACTATTATTACAGTTGTGACATTGTAACATCTAACTAGATAGTTTGCAATTTACCAATGAAAAGCTTTAATAACATTACATATTCGACTAAATATTTATTCATATGCATCATCATTATTAACATGTCTATTTTAATAATTTTAATTTCTAATATCATTTTACAATAAAAGCCTATGTTTTATATATAATGGATAATAAATGATTTAAACGTAAAACATCATTCCATTGTAATGTAGTGTATAGCAATGTAACGAATTACTACAAAAATTGAAAGTTGTACTTTCTTCAGTAATTCCAATCTTGTTTGGAATATTAGCAGCAGTATACATATCTACTTAAGAAACAATTTTAAGTGTACGCTCTACGTTTCGTAGAGATGAAGAAAGTTTGTGTAAATTTTTCCTTAAAACATACTCGCTTTCAACATCTTTCTTTTAGACAAGTATTAAATAAAATTCTAAAAATGATTTCTTTTTTACGACATTGCTAACGCAATTTTATATGAGTCATATTTTACTTTATCTCTATAGAAAATCTTTAAAAAGTTCATAGTAATTTTTATCTTCTTTTTTACTAATTATAGAATTTTTAAATACTAAAGATACATATGCATATTAATATTAATGTGTACATATATATTAATCCGTATTAATATCTATAAACATTAATATGATTATTAGGTACTTAAATAAGGTGTTGGTAACTGACATCGTCTTTAATACATGCTTGGAAATAATAGTTACTATTTTCTTTTCTATAAGAATGGTAAATCCGGAGAAATGTGCACATTTATACGTATTTATTTTTTCCCAATAATCTGTACTCTTATTCTTTTATCACTATAAAATATATAGAAAATAATAAACGTAGTACATTATAATATACGCTAAGAAAATGTTTGATTCAGTACGCTATCAATATAAGAAGAATTTTATGTATATTAGAAAAAGTTAGTAACGTAGGTACACTGTTTATGCGTTTTTTTAAATGTGGAATGTAAGTAAATGTTATGTAAAAGTTGTTATTCCGTTGAGATAAATATTTTGTTCTCAAAAGTATCTTTTATATCTTTTGCACTTTTAAACAATTAAAAGTTTTATACATATTTTGAAACTATTGTATGTCAAACTTGTTTCTAAATTAATCATATTTTTAAATTTAATTAATGTGTTAATTGTATAGTAAATATCTAGAAATGTGGAAATTTGATTAGAAACTTTATTTTGTTTGCGAAATTTTCTTTTCATATTTAAAAAAATTAAAATTTTTTCCTATTTAGGGGCAATAATGATAAAAATCATTCATTGGTCTCGGTACTGTATTTTTATTAACAATATAAGATCAATTTTACTTTTAACTTTAATTTAATACCAACTCAGCGAACAAGGGGATGAATTAATAAAAGTTTATATTCTAATATTCCAAGACTTTAAATAACTTGTTAAGGAAAAAAATGGGAAACATGGGAAATTATGATTATTATTTATGCATTTATATTTATACATAAAATTCGTTTAAAATGTAATTTCATTCTTACTTTTGTTGTTATGTTTTTTAAGCAATATTGCACATTAGGTATATAAAATCTTCCAAAACAGCACATTTAGTTGTATACATTTAATTGTTCAAGCAGTTATTTCTAACTTTTCTTATCGATATATCAAGCTCTGTATACTTGCAATATTACAAGCTAATTTCTAATATTCCATACATTCGTCGATCGTCTAAGCGCGTTTGTGTATGTTTTGAGCAGTATCAGTACCTGGCAAGAAATTCGTCCTGTGCATTGTTGCACGTATGTGCAATGTATTCCGACTTACCACACAGGAAGCTCACAAATGTTTCAAACGTATTTATCGTAAGCAATGAACATATGAAATACAGTGACTACAAAAAGTAGTCTTTATCATCTTTTTTCATCTTTATTTATCATAATATCTACGTATTAATTAATCATTTCCAAGTTCTTACACATATTAAATTTTCATATCATTCAGTAGTGTCTCACATCATTATAAAATATGATAAATACCATGAGAATGAAACGTGCAACTTGATAAAGATACGCTTTATTATAAAAAATGAGAGTGTATTCAAACACTTTATCTAGCCACTGTTTGTAATAAAAAATTTGTATATATAGCGAACACTAGAGAGAAAACAAGGTGGTCTCTCTTCTTGTTTTCTAGAGTAAAACGACACACAGGTTTTTATATTTCCTAGTAGTTGCCTTTGGGCTAAACAACGATTATTAATTTGCCTATTCAGTTCAGCAATTATTCTGAAATTAGTCTCCATAGTAATATCAATTAAACATAAATTTGCATTCGTTATGAAATTTTTAACATTCATTGGGACATGAAATTAATAGAATGCGTTAACAATCGCTGGTGTGATTTATTAAAAAAATACAAAGTTTATGTAGTCAGGATAAAAATAAGATAGTAAGAGCGGTATCAAATTAACAAATGGTTGAGTCAAATTATGGAAAATACTAAAGTAAACATTGTGACGTGCTTGGACTACGAGCAACGCGGACATTCAAAAATGTGCAAATGAACTGATACGACATCAGGGATTCATTGCGAAAAACAGTATAAAAGAACTTGTAGAATGGTACAGATGAATTCGACGTTAAATTGAGAAGCTGTTGAGAAATTAGAAAAAATTCAGCTAAATCTGACGCGAGATTAAAGAGTCGCAAGAAGGGTTTTATATGGATGAAGTTGATAATAGAAATTGAGGAATCGCGGATAATATTAGTAAAACAGAAAAACTCTAACTAATAAACGAAGATACTATGACTATATGTATACTACGAATATTAGATTTGAAATAATTAAACTCGAATTGACATGGCAATATCAACATATATTTTGTAAGTTAAAATGTTATTATAAATGTATACGTTTTGCAAATAAATGAGTATTGGTGTTTGGTTTTGACGGAGTACTACTAGAAGTAGTCCGAAAATAATGCCGAATAGAATTTATCTCGATTCGCAGATTTTTGAGGCGTAATGATTGTTTCGGAACGGAATTTTAGCTCCATCTCACATGTTATAAACTTGAACCTTACGAGTGTTGGGGTCACACGAGTGTTGGGATGACGGACGTTACGACGTCCGTCGTAACGTTGTATAGTTTGACGGACGTAAGTAGGCGTAGTTCGTGTGACTGACCTGATCCTATGCAAAACGAGATAGAACGCTGAGAGACGGACGTTGTAACGTCCGTGTCCGTCGTGACCCGTAACGCCTGTCATTTTAACGCTCGTGCGACCTCAGTCTTGACGAAGCAAATAACGCGAAGCATCACCGTCACTTTTCGTAACGATCTGTCTAAGAAGCTTAAGTATCTGTTTTCTTATATATTGCGATAATTTTATGTGGTGGAATAGGCCATGAGTTTATCATCTGAAACATTATCAAACATATGTGCTCGCATATGGATAAACTAATCCTACGGGTGAGATTGTGCTTTGAGGTTTTCGTGAAGCCGTATCTGTAACGGTTCCCATGTCTGGTCTCAATGTTATCCAGTCTAATAGAAGCCTCCCGCATTGCGTATGCAAGAGATGTTTAGAATAAAAAGTATTTTTATTTGCTGAGTGCCTCTGAAGAAATTTTAAAAACATAAGTATTCTTATAACGTAACGATACTAATGTTAAAAACGAACGACACATTTTACAGAAATGTGAATATACATACGTATATATAATATAAAGGAAGTCTTGTCTAGAAGATTAATTTCGTCTACTATATGTTTATTATTTGCAAAAAGTATGTAGACACGAAGAAAGAAACTATATAACGATATGACGTTGCAGGAAGAATAGTTCACCTGAAAAACAGTATGAGAATTTAATAAATCTCATCCAATTTCTATCTGAAACAAAACTGCACCAAAGATTTTAAATTTGGACAGTGTTGCTAATGATCTTCGATGTTGAAGCAACATTAAAACAAACAGAAGAGGTTATATTTACGGATTAAAAGAGATTTAAGAGGAATGGATCTGATTATCTCAATTATTATTTTGAATTTGCTGAACTGCTATTGGTATTGGATACCGTGATAAGATAGAGACAAAATTTATTACAAGCTGAATCAATAAGGAGAAGTATTTTGAAATTATTGTTGGAAAAATAAATACGTATGTTACAAAAATTGCCCTAAATGATTTCACCAAATTATATTATATTATATCTTTGAAGATACATAATACTGCATATGTATTATAACGGTAAGAAAGTATTTTCCCGCAACACGAAGAGATTCGACTTTTAAATTGGTTTAATATTATAGAAATTTGTTAATATTATATAATATTTAACATTATGATATTATATAATACCTATATAATATTGGAGAAATCTTGTCAAAATAGGGTACCAAAACGACAAACACGTATGTAGTCAGAAAATTTTAATAAGATAACGTGATATTCATTTAATGCGAATGAAAATAAATAAGACAGAATATTATTAAAAATAACTTTTTGATATTACACGTATGCTATACGTTCGATACTGTTGATTAATTTATTTATTATATATTCTTGATTTTTTAATAATTTTGTCATTGTTTCCTCGCATTTTCTTCCTTTAACATTTGTATTTTTTTATTCTTTTTCTTTTTAATGGAAGAGTTTGCAAAAATATATAAAATATATTTGATTTTCAATGTGTAACAGATCAATTTTAAATAATTCTTAAGCTATGCTATAACTTTCTGAAATAAACTTCCCTTATGAGATGAAATTGAGCTAATAATAAGATATATATAAATATTTCTTAATAACAATTATACATGTGTATAAAGCAATTATTCATTTATTATAATCCACTTGACAATATCATTGTTTAATAACGGAACATTTAATTTGATATTGTATCAGGGGACATAGTTTATAGATCAAACAGTCCAAAGGATATTACTTAAATGTAGAAGAAATAAATAAATTACAAATAGAATTTATTCACTTACAGAAGACATTTTATACATGTTATCATTGAATCAAGAGAGTACAATTATTATTAAATTAATAAATGCTTAACGACGATAACGTTTTATCGTTTAGTTAGGACAGACTTTAAGTGTAGGTAGTGGAAAAAAAAAATAAAATAGGAAGGAAATTATGCTTTTGAAATTTAAACAATGGAATTTTCTTAGAAATACCAGGAAAAAATTATTTTTCACAAAATATTAATTGAATGAGGTTTATGTTTGTCTACTTTATATGAAGATGCTTTTGACGTAAATTTGTTAATTTCCTAAGTAATTAGTTTTGCATCTATGCTTTATAAATCATTAAAGGGAATTCGTTTAAAATAAGACACATAGAGTTCGATATTGCAATATGATAAAATTCTTATTATTACTTCCAAATATAATTATACAGGTTAACACGTACGAATAACACGTACAAGCGTGCATGAGATAATCATTTTTTTAAATGAAAGAATAAGAGGAAGATGTATAATAACATTTTTTATATTTATTTATATATTTATATATTTTGCATGGTATTCTACGCTTATTCTTTATATATATAATATAAACGCATGTTACATATAAGTCTACTTAGAAAAATAACTTGTGTAAGTTTTATATCAGGTGAATATTAAAATGTAAGCGCAGTAAAGTACTTTATGGCAACAATGAATAATGACATTTATTTAATAACTTCACTGTTTCTAATTAAATACAATAAAACATGTCTACTTTTTTTCAAAAAATTATTCATGTACATGTGTAAGAATCGCCATTAGAAATAAAACACAATTTTTTATATCATATACTTGCAAACGTAATATGTAGATGTGAAATTTGATTTGTTACAGTTTAATTTCGTTGGAAGAATTCTTGGACCACGTGGTATGACAGCTAAACAGTTAGAGCAAGAAACAGGATGTAAAATTATGGTTAGGGGAAAAGGTTCTATGAGGGATAAGAAGAAGGTAAATTTATTGTTTTTACACAGATGTTTTGTATACATAGATATAATATATCTTTGCGTATAAATTTTCGAGTGACATGTTCAATTTTTCCTTGTATACATATGTAAGGTTTCAAATTTCTCCCAATTGTAACTAGATTTGTAATTACAATTGACATTATCATATTTATTATATTATAATTATCTATAGGTAATAGCCACAATTGTGTGCGTGATTAAGTATTCAATTTTTGTGATTGAATATTTTGTAGTGATAAAAAAATGATAATGAAAAGATAAAAGTACCTTGTTAATTTATACATATATATTTATAATTTCTTTATAATATACACATAAACAATATGTCAAAAGTACACGATTATTATTCAAATTTGAAGTTAAATATTTGTTTCCAAGCTGCGTATGATCACTGAGAAAACATTTTATCGTAAGTATATGCATCAAATAATAATATGGATATACAAAATTTATTTCCAATTTCTCATGTTCAATATTAGTTTAGATTTGTCGCATTAATTTATTTAAGAAATTGTAGCTTTATGATTTTTATTGAAACAAATACATGTGAATATTAATTTTTTATTTTAAATCGATCATATGGAAATTTAATATATTAATATACAATATAGAGTAATATTATGGATATATAGACATATAATATTAATTCAGGAATTAGTTTCCTACAATTAGATATTTGTTGTTACACGCACTTAATATTTTTGATATATTTTTGGAATAAATGGCATACATATGTACTTTGTAATATTATAATATCAATGATTTTTACCATAATAATGATTATAGATAAAGTCTTTTACTTTTGTTTATTTAAATTGTATAATTGTACTATATATGATATTAATCCCTTTAACAGGAAGAGTTAAACCGAGGTAAACCAAACTGGGAACATCTGACAGATGAACTGCATGTTTTATTGACAGTTGAGGATACTGAAAATCGTGCAACTTTGAAACTTGCCAGAGCTGTAGAAGAAGTGAAGAAACTTCTTGTTCCCGTGGTGAGAAAGTTCCTATTATTAACTATAACTTCTAATTTTATTGAATTAGTTTCCCCATAATATTAATTACTTCCTATCAGCTGCACCTTTGTATTACTGCACTAAAGCTTCTGCATGTATAAATAAATATTATTTGTTCGTGCAAACTAAAAGAATAAGTAATCACGTGATTTAATTTGATAGAAGCTTAATTTTTAAGCTATAAAGTGATATTCATAGAAAATATTTAACTGTATAATGGCATGATTGATAAAATACAAACGTAGCTTTTCTTTCTTCAATCTCTTCCAAACGTTATATGCCATGCGAAGATATAAAAAGTTTGAAATTATATTAAAGTAAAATTGTAAATATTTGAAAAATGAGTAACATATTTCTTAGATTACTATAATTAATTTCAAAAATATTAATATATTTCTTATTAATTATGTTGACTGTTAGCAGGCTGATGGAGAGGATGAATTAAAGAAGCGGCAGTTAATGGAACTTGCTATTATCAATGGAACCTATCGGGATTCTAACACGAAAGTCGCTGCAGTTGCAGGTATAGATTCAAATATTTATTTACCTTTATTTCAAAATAAAATTTGATTAATATTATTTAATATTAGACACTTTTTTTATAGCTATATATATACATACGTACATACTATGTATGCAATAATTGTTCGAATTATTCATTATTCAAAATATATCTCGGACGATACTTCGAGGGAGAAGTAATTTAATGTAATTAGTTTATTTGTAGGTGGACGCATGAAGGATATATTATTATGACTGTTATTACTTTTTAAAATGTTACCATGTAATTTTTAATGCATTAATCGATCTATCTCGGCATTCCCTATAAAAAGGTAGGTACCAATTTATCTATGTTGAGAAACTTTTATTTTAATTTGTGTGAAAGACAAGAAAAACAAATACAAAAGTAGTTAAGGTAAGCGTCTTTCATACGATAGGTATGGTAAGCATATACGAGTATGTTATATGTATAAGTGTATTATAATTAAATGGGTTAATAACATTTTATAGAGAATATCAAGATGGATTGATTAGTTCACTTAAAGTTATATGATCCCATTTAAGAAAAATTAAGTATGTTATTACCTTCGTGTAACTTCAATTCATTCATTTATACTATAATATACTATAGTTGCAGCAGATTATATTCTCCTCGAAATCATTCAATTCTTATCTGAAAATTTTTTTATTCACAGGGTAGATTATTTTATAGGGAATGCCATTCGCATTTTTTATTAAAAATTGATGAAGATTGAACACTCTGTATATGTATATCTAAATACTATATACACTTCATGAGTGATAGTAATAAATATTTTGAGGGACGTATATTAATCTAAATTATTTTTAATATCTTTTTGGTAATAACATTTATAGAATTCAAAATTAAAATTGTTCAAAAATATATAAGATTTGATTGAGGAATTGATTATATTATTGAATATAAATAATTTACAGTAAAGTGATAATATAAAGTAATATAGACACATTAATATAAAGTAAATAGGTACGAATGTTTCTAACTCTCAACGAGAAGCGTGTAATTCGTTTACAACGTTTTAACGGCTATCAATTTTATGTATTAATTTCCCTTCTCTATATATTTCAAGAATCTCTGTCCTTCTAAATAATCTGCTAAACGACACCTTCTTAAACGTGATTTAACATTTTCAAGTATAACTTTATTAAAAATTTATAATATAAATTTGTTACCTAATTCTGTACAGAACAAAATTTAAAACATATTATATAAGAAATAGATATACATGTTCAGTTTATTGTTGTTCGATTCACATTTTTCTGACACTACCATATGTATTTAAATCGTTCAAAGTATTTTTCTTGTTATATGTTATTATACATTTACAAGTTATGTATATAGATAAATGAATCTCTATAACACGATGGAATATTTAGAAAATGAATGAAAGAAGGTAAAAGTACTGAAAAGGGGAAAGGAGATGTAACAAATTTTTTGCTATGGTTGTGACGATAAATATAAATAAATGTAAAACAAGTTTCCTTTGTAACTTGAAATGATGATAATGAATGTTTCAGCTTGCGATGAAGAGTGGAGACGTGTTGCAGCAGCAGCGGCAGAAACACAACGGCTTCTTCCAGGCTTGGCCACACCTATGAGGACACCTAGTGCTCCGTTGGGAGCTCCGTTAATACTCTCGCCACGGATATCTGTCCCAACCACCGCGGCATCTCTTCTAAACGGTTCGGGTCCACCAGGATCTCTTCTTTCTGCCGGTGATCCCCATGGTTTAATTTACACGCCATATGCCGATTATGCCAACTACGCAGCCTTAGCAGCCTCGCCTCTCCTCGCGGATTACACTACTGCTGATAATTCTGGTGGGTTGTTTGCACGCTGATATTAGTTGCAACAACGTTTTTTATGAATATTTCCTTTTACTATCATTATTATGATTACTGCTACTTGTCCTGTTTGATCTCTTCTCGACCTTCCAGCACAGATTAAGTAAAGTAGAGTGTGCGAGAAAAAGAAAGAGAACGAGATAAAAAGAAATAATAGAGACAAATGAAAAACAATTAATATATTTGTATTTTTTATCAATTTTTAAGTTTGTTTCTTCGTGGAGAATTTTCTTTAGCGATAAAAAATACTTAAATAGCATGCTATATATTCCATATATTTATTTACAAAAACAAGGAGATTGTTGCTGAAGATTTATTTTATTCTATTTTATTCTATTCTATTTTATTTTATTTTATTTCATTTTATTTAATTTAATTTAATTTAATTTAATTTTTTCTTATTTTATTTTATATTATGTATTAATGAACGAACACATGAGAGATTAATGGCATAATTCTACATGGAACATCCTGCCTAATTTTATTGTTTAACATTTGACGTTGCACAATAATAAACAATCAGAAAAAATAGTAATAAAATCAAAACAATATTCCACTAAATACATACGATTTTACGGGAATAACACGTTTTTATCCAGTGTTAAACATTCAATCGCTAAGATGTATAAAATAACACGTGCAACGTTTTTATACAAATATTTTTACAAAATTCTTGGATGGAAAAATGTAATTACGGTAGTTACTCTGTATAATGATGTTAACGTATATGTTGACAACGTCATTTTATATATATATTTACATAGTATATATACATCTCTCTGCTTAAAAAAAGCTTTGCTTTAAAAATAGAAATATAAAAGGAATGTTCTCCACTATTAAGCAGGAAAATACATATTTACATATATGTATATATATATCTTTTTGTTTTTATTTGTATGGTAAGAGCAGTTAATGTCGTCAAATATTTTGTCGCATCTAAAAGCGATTATTATTATTGTCTTTATTTTTATTATTAGCATTAATATTACTACCATTACGATATCAATATCGTTATATATTATTATGCTTTTAATTATTATTATAGTTATTATTGTTTTTTATCAGTAATAGGTATTATTGATATTATGTTACTGTTTTCACTATTATATTGCACATTATCCGCAAATCACCATCATTATTCTCATTTAGTTTTATTACTGTTGATGTACCATTTTTCAACATCATCCTGATTGTCATCATTATTATTTTTATCATTCATAATTATCATTAGCAACAATAGAAACATAATGAGCAGATTGGTATAGAAGTCGTAATGATCTTAATGTCAAAATACGACAGTTATTAAAGAAAATAAGAAATTTGATTTCTTGTAATAGAATTAGATGTTATTATTTTTATTATAATATTGAATGTTTATACATACATATTAAGAGAGTCACATCAGTCATTTGCTAGTCGTATCAGTTTTGATAGTTATTTAATACTGATTATGTCCAATGATATTATAACTTGCATTTTTAAAACAGATAGTAGCAAGTAATAGAAATATTTGACATTAAAATATGTGTATCATGAAGAGACAAATCTTTGAATTCCGTATAAAGAGAATGTGGTAAATACTACATGTATGTATAATATTCGACAATCTTGTATCGAATTGCGGATCTATCGGATTAAGACAAACTTTGAATCTCACAAAAAATATTTTCTTATTTGATTTTTAACGTACTTCTCTTAAGTATTCGATTCGAATAACTTTCGAAAGAATTTCGTAAGTTTATAAACAATTGACGTACTTGTATGTATATTTCAAGTAACAATGTTTCTTATTTATTCTATACGCGATTTATAGCTGTTTTCTTTTTTATTGTAACGGCAAAAGAACTATTTTTAAAAAAGAGCATGTTATATATTGTTAAATTTTTACTGTTAAAGTTTCTATATTGTTGAATAGAATTATAAAAAGTATTCGTATAATTATATACAAATTTATCGAAGTATATTATAATTGAAAAGGAATATAATTAAAAGTTTTTGTTCAAAGTTTATCATAATATTTAAAATGTTGTTTGATCATATTCTCTCAAGCTTTTTTAGTAATGTAATAATAAGCTTCGATTTGTATACTCGAATTTCATAAGTTGGTTTAGAACAAACAAAATTTCAATACATGCAGTATTCAAGCTCGTACTCAATAAGTATAAGAAATCAATTCGTATATTTGTATATACATAGATATACACATAATCGTATAGACTAAAAATTAAGACGACTTCTCTTTGTGAATGAAATACTCGATTATCGTATGTCCAGTTATACACTCATACATTCGTTACCATTTATTACACATTATAGTAGATATATATATATATATATATATATATATATATATATATATATAAATCAATGTGTTCAGTAGGTATGATATATTTGAAAAATGAAGTAGTCCCGACTTAAAATGAACCTTATTTTAGTAGGAAATAATAATAATTTCGTCCGTGGAATTTACCCACACGAATAAATGATTATGTTAAGTATGAAATTGTTACTTTGTCTTTCGTATAGTATCGTATTTGATACGCTATTATCTTAGTATTACATATTTTAAAAAATATTTTTCGTATACTTTTCTATTATGTAATAATTGCTACTTATTATCTGTTTCTTTATAATTTGTATATATTACAATCATTATAGTGGTGCTATTGCATTTATTATAGATAAATATTTATAATATGGAATTATTAGTGACACAAGTGCAATAAAATTTTATACTTACATTTTACTTGAAAAAATTGATCATTTGTCGAGGCATGAAACATTAAGAAGCTATTCTAGTCTAGAGTGTCACATTTAGACCTTTTACGAATTTTTTACAGAAATATCAAACTTTTTGATATCAGCACTTTACACACGTAATTTATTTCTTAAGAATATTCACCGCTGTTAATAAATTGAGTGAATTATATGCTGTTTAGCGCGATTCTTAAAAAATGTGTCCTATTGGATGATAGGTTGAACTTTTAATATATCGGAGTTGTAGCAAAAATTTGAGATCAATCAATTGATCAAAGCTTATATTTAAAAAACCCGATTTAGAGAAAAACGTATTTAAAGTTTCTCATACCATATCAGTTAACCGAAATTGATTATAATTACGAATAATCTGTTAGATGAGGACTGTTCAGAACTCTTGTTCAGGAAAGTCCTGCTCAACCGATTTATTTTTTCTGTGAACAGTTTTAGTCTTAATCTTCTTAGTAGCTTCTACCGACATTCTGAACGATGAACTTTTTCTTCTTATCGCAGAAAGTTATGTATACTTTTGCTTAGTGATCAATAGCTAGTCTCATCGCACAGATAAACATGCAGAACTGCTAAGAATCATTCATTAAATATACCAACGGTTAAAAAGATAGCGATTTTCACAGGAATGTATCTTTTTTCTCATCCAAAATGTTATTAAAGTGCCATGCTTAAACTTGAGCTTACCATTAATTTTCTCTTTACGTTATTGTACGTCACACGTTTTTAAAACTTTTATTAATTTTATAAATTCAAGACAATCTTATCACAGACATAATATGGAAAATTTATACGTTGATTTTGAATTGGGTTTTTAAAATGTCTAGACTAGAATACTCTCTTAATACGAAGTATTACTATGTGTTATACATATATGTATGTATGCGTATATCATACATATACATGTATTATTATTTTTTATTTAGAATATTAATTAGCAACATAATAAAAAATGAAAAGTATCGTGATAACCTTTTCGTAAAGATGAACGTTCTGGAACGAAAAAATGTATAAATAATTGATAAGAAACAGATTTCAGAGATTTGGGGCTTTCATGAAACGGATTATCACATTTAAAACTGTTGTACAATGTCATTTCCGTGGTGATATAGACAGACCACCACTACGGATAGCAGTTGCAGTACGTTTTTAGATCCTAAAGAAGTTAGCTGCAATGCTGCCGAAACATCAGGAAAAAATTCCATTTGGACGTAGCTTCTATTCGAATAAGTCTTGCATAGTGTTGTATACAACAGTGTTAGGTGAAATCTATTTCAGTTTAAGAAATTAAATATTAGAAAAAAGTATTTGTTAGAACATAATCTATTAAAACAATTCACCTATGTGATATTGCTGTGAAAAATTATTTCAGGCTTAATTTCAAAACTTGAAACCAAATGCGTTTATCATCGTTTTTCTTTATTTTGCATTATTAAAAGGGACTTTCATTTTTCAAACATATCACGTCTTATGACATACTACGTATTTTATTTGTATTATTTAAAGGGATTTGAAGAATAGAATGTCTGCACGCGTTAATACGTCTGCATGATCGATTCTGTGGTGCATTGCCATATTGATTATATATTTAATGAAATAATCAAATATTATTTATTGATATAACTCTAATATCAATATAGCTAAATATCAATATTAACATAATTTATACAATAAGAATTAAGAAAAGAAATAAGCCAATTTCTCGTCAAAAAGCAACAACTACTTATGTACATCTTTACATGTTTTTTTTTGTTTTTTTACATAATATTATTTTCATTATTTTCAGATTGCAATTTTACTCATATTATTTTATTCGTATGAGTAATTAATATGACGTATCCAGTGTAGTAAACGATATTTTGCTTTTATTTGAAATATTTATTAAATATTCTACATATTTTCAGAGTTACGGTAACAGGATTTTCGTAGTAAGTACAATCAAATAGATTATTCTAGTATTATACTATTCAGTTTATTATTGCACGAGAAATTTGTTTATTTTCAGCCATGTATGTATGTAATGTTTTACAACTTTTGACAAGGTAAAAGTGATTTTGAAAGTTGCATCGCAATTGAAAAGTAAAAATATTTGAAGTCAAAACTAAAGTCAATATCTTATATATATATATATCTGATATTATTATTTATTCAATTTTTATATAACAGATAAATAAACATGTACGCTTATTAAATTTATGTGAAATTTAGTGTACAGAAGTTTGGCATAACTTATTAATGCACATCTGTATTTCTAGTTCTATTATTCCATGTTAGGAATTGTTTGCACATAATAAAATTATATGATTAGATATACGTATTAAATATCTAATTGTATATACATATAAATAATGTATTTATAATATACCGAGATATTTTCGGGTTCCCTTTGTAGTCTACAATTACTTTTGATTAATTTCCGCAAGTATAAACTTACTTTTCAAATCACATTAAAAAGTGTACTGCAATCTCAAATCGTAATAAATAAACATTTTTTAAATGTATACAGTTATATGTCCGAAAAATTTGATATTTATATATATTAGGACTGGAACACATGTGTGCAGAAATGAGAAGTAAATTATTTAAGAAATATAAAAAGAAATTAAATATCGCGAGATAAAAAAGAATGGCGCTCAATTCTTGTCATATGTTAAATATAGAATATCGTACAAAAATATCTTGTAAATACCTTCCTTATATGGAAAGTGACGTATTATAGACACGTTTAGACCTAGAAATTGTATTTTATGCATAAATAATAGTTATTACTTAGAAATTAAAGATAGA
Organism: Bombus pascuorum; assembly: GCF_905332965.1. Taxonomy (NCBI): domain Eukaryota; kingdom Metazoa; phylum Arthropoda; class Insecta; order Hymenoptera; family Apidae; genus Bombus; species Bombus pascuorum. The sequence goes on from NC_083492.1 coordinate 11,998,912, forward strand.
TATTTTTTATATATTTTTATTATATCCATTTCTACTTTCTGAAAATGATCTACCTAATGTGATTTACAATTTACATCACTAGGTACTAGATTTTCATATGCAATAGGATCAAGGATCGTTACAAACAATGATTGCTAATGCTTTGAAAATAATTATATCAAGTACATATTATACACCTTTAAAAGCAAATTGGTCTTTTTTATGTACACGTCAGTAGATATTTTATGTTTAATACTTCTTTCTTTAGACAACATTCAATTTATTGTAAGATAAATTATTGTATTATCATGTAAAATATAAGTTACTCTGGTTTATATTTTGACAAAAATCCTTTTTTAATGGTACTCAATATTAATTATTAACGATTATTTGTTTTGAAATCTATTAATCCAAAAAGAATAATTTCAAATTTTCAATGTTAGTAATAAAATTATACTAGATTCTCAGGGAAATCATTAGACATTTCTAAAATCTTTTATATCAATGTTTAATGGCGTTTGAAAACGTGGATTGTTGTAAAAATTCGTTTAAATAATTTCACTAATTTTTTTCTTAGTTTCTGACAAATCAAATACTTTTCCAATTTGCTATTTTATATGGCTGTGATTTTATTAATTCCATTATTGACAATATCATTGGCGAATTGTACTCGTAGCACAATTCCTCAATATCACATAACTACATTTTCTATTTTTCGGTAATGTAATCTTTTCTTAAATATAATGAATATCAAATTGCTTAATAAATGTCTTAAATTACTTTTTATAGTTTCGGATTTATGTTATTTAAAAAGACTAGATTATTTTATATTTATTTTAAAACAATTCGATGGATCTGGTCATAAGAAACAATTGTGAAGAGTGATAATTGTTTACGTATTAATATTGATTTTGCTATTTTCCTAAGTCCATTTTTACGTTATTGTCATGGTATTTATGTTTAAATATTTGATGTTTCAGTATTGAAAATAAATATCTTTGCATCGAGAAATTGGAACACAATACTTTAAATAAAATGGAATTAATTGAGAACACTATTGCTATTCAAATAATTGTTAACATATTAAATATTAGGTAGTATTTTATAAATATAAAAATTACTCTTTTATAAATATTTTGATAAGTTACAATATTTCCATCGTTACAATTCCTTCATTTAAATTGTTTTACTATTGTGACTGTTAAACATCCTTTCAATATATAAACTGAATCTTGCTCTGCTGTCAAGTAACGGTCCATAATTGAAAAATTGTCTTTCTGTAAATTCCTATACACGTTTTCAACACATATCAAGGTATTAAATACTATCTAATATATAATTAATGTTAATTTTAGATTAATTTTAACAGAGTGTGAGATATAAGATGTTTTTCGCTTATAAGATTTAGTAGTAGTACTTTGATCAAGATAGTATTATAGTAGTATTTTGTTAGAAATGGCATGATCTTAGGAAAAATCTTAGAAGAAAAGAAATACAAAATATTTGAATTTTATATCGTTTTGGAGTCAAGTGATATTTAATTGGAGCTGAAATTGTTTTTTTAGTAACTAATTCCTTACTTGTTTGAAAAACAATTGAGTATTAGTTTATAAATAAGATGTATAGAAATTTATTCTCTCATGAATTTCCTTGTGCTAAGGAACTTTTACTCGACATAAAGAAATAAACTGAGAAGCAATAATGAAAATAATATATTAGGGACCAAATACTCTGGTGCAACTATCTGTACGCATGTAAATATTTATTGATCTGTATAGTTCTATACGTTTAACAATGTAAGCAGTATTTAATAAGTGTTCTCTTTGGAATGAAATCGGAAAATAGCTGTGAAAGATTGTACTGGTCTACTTCGTAAAAAAATTTTAAGAATTATAAAATCTTTTATATTATAAATATTATTTATGGAAATTATTAACAAACGGTATAGCCTGAAATAGTAAAACTATTTGTTTTAATCGTTTTAAATGTTGGCAAAATAACACCATATTAGAGAATTCAAAGGATATGTTTAATTAAGCTTTTTAGTAAAAAGTATTTAATAATCTTATGTGCAATGCTGACATTTCTGTAAATTATTGTGTATTGAATAATAGTTTTATAACAGTTTAGTTATTACGATTCATTACAAATAAATAATCAATTACGAATACCTATTGTTAACGAACAAATAAGCACTGTTTGTTGACTTCTCTATAGCCATGAAACATGAAGAATTTTAATATACATGTAGCTAAAATTTGCTAAACGAGATAGTGTAATTTTTTAAAAACCATATAAATACATCTGTTTATTATATTTAATATATATATATATTATATACTCGATAGATATTATATATTATCGATTATATATTATATATTCGATAGATAATAAGAAAAAAAAATTGTAAAGGAAGATAATTTGTAATGCGCATGTCTAATACTTCAATAATTAGTATTATCGACGATGAGTACTAGACATACGTAAAGCAAATATATTTCAAATATCTTTAACGTGTTAATGGAATTTATGATGCTATTTTTAATAGCAAGGTATAAGATGAAAATATTCGATTCACTCTACGTTAAGATTTGTCGTATGGATACACAAATTACAATAAACTGCAAAAGAATTTTACATATATAGAAGTAATCGATGATCGGATGACGTATAATTATTAAGAATTATTTCATTTCTTACTTAAGAAATAAGTTTTATTTAATAAGTACAATCTGCATAATTCTTAAATAGAAATACGTATGTGTATGCGCCCGTGTATATTTGCTAATAGCTTAATTAATAGATTAATAATGTAAATGGAGAACATTAAAAATTGTTTCAATTTTCAATATTAAAAAATAATGGATGAAGGAAGAAAACGGTTTAAAAGAACGAAAGTATATTTTCTCTAGTTAATCTTTATTTACACGAACACAAATATTCGTTATTCAGAATCTTGTAAAGAAAATTGGAGTTTTAGATCCATAAGATTACTATAAACTATAAACATATACATACATGTATATGTACATATAATAAGATATTTTGAAAGAATTCGAAATAATTAATAATACACGTACACATACATATATGTACATATATATAACGTTTTTATGCTATTTCATTTCAGGGGATAGGGTAATACCTATACGATAATAACTTTTCTGTTTCAAGTTTGAAGATTGAACGCAAACTAATAAAGAGCATAGGAAAAGTGATTTGTGAAATTGTGCACGAATTATGCTTATACATGTTTAAATATAAAATATATGTATAAGATGTAAGTGAGACTATTGGGCAAACTAAAAGTAAGAACAAAAGTATAAAAGAAAGAAGCATTAGCTATTAGTTTGCGTTTTAATCGTAAACTTGTGGATAACTTTAATGTGCTATTACTGTTTATAGCGGCAGTTATGTGACCTGCCGAGGACTGGATAATAATAAATACATGTGGAAGCAGATGAATTATACACATTTGTATGTTGGGGACAGGTGCAGCAGCCGCTGCGAAACAACGTAGACACTTGGGTCAGATTCGCGAGCACCCTTATCAAAGGGCTGGTGCTTTGTCGTGAATCCGGAGAGCGCAATCACAATACTGTACGCGCCTCCGTGAAAAGGTTAGTTTCTTAGAAACGTTCCATTTTTTGTATTTCCACAATTATTATTTTCGTAATATCTATATATCCGTATCTATAGTCTATACGTGTGGATAGACAAACATATTTATTATCTATCTCCTTTTATATTATGTGCTATTTTATTTTATATTATATTGCTGTATATATATATTATATATACTCATAAAGAGGTATAGATATATAGATATTATATTGTCTCGCAAAATATATTATATGTATAATGTCTTTCTCTTTCATATAGTGCACACTACTTGCAGGAAAGTCTTCTTTTTATAGAATTGATTGATTTTTCTTAAACTTTGTTACTTTCAACTATTATGATGTTAGAATGAAATTAATAGCTCCTTATGCGAAACTTATACACCTACTTATGTTTTTATACGGTGGATAGATCCTTGCAGAAATTATGTGACAAAATATAATGCATCTTTATGTTGTAAACTTGTAAAGACAATTATATGTACATGCATACACACACATATATATAGAGTATGTAAGAACAGAAAAGAGCGAACGCGAAACGACAGGTGATGTCTAACTTTTCTAAAAAGGGAATTGTCAGCACTTATTGTTGCCATTTTAATTCGAATGAAACAGGTTTCGCACAATATTGCTATAAGATAGAAAATAGAATAGAGGAACAGTCAACTGTCGATATAATTGAGCTTAATTAAAACCGAGGAAATATGAAAGAATTAGACTGCAAAGCTATGAAAAAGTAGCAAAAAGAAACTTCTAGCAAAGAGGATTGAAAACGAATGGACATGTTTGCCATTTTCAAATGGCACTGTTTGTGCCATGTTTAATCGTATGAAAAGAGAATTACATTTTTTTTCTATGCCATGTTAAATTAAAATCATTGTCTGAAATCCGTGTAAAAGCAGAATTGGGTGTACATTCACTTGAAGTTGAAAAAGATAAACGATTATATCGTAGATGTATAATGTTTCAGATTTTATACATCTTCTTATACGTTTAATTTCATCTTCTTATAAGTTTATCGCAGCTAACAATTACCTATTTACTAGTCAGTCATAATATCTTGCATCATAATAATAATTCTGTAAATGTCAAGAAATTGGATGCACGCCATAAAAACATGAATATGAAAATCAAATTTAAATTGTTTATGGTCATATGAGAGAAAGCTTCAAGGTTCGAGAAAAATCATTTAAATTCATTAAAAAAGATCCTTCCTTTTTCTTTCTTGTTCTACAACATCTTTTTTCTGTACTTCAAAGCTAAAAATTTATTCTTTTACATATTTATATTACAAACCAAGTAATCAACGATTCGCTATTATTATTATTTTAGCCATGAAATAATGTCAGTTTAAATTCAAAATAATTGATAGTAACGGGTATTCAAATCCATATCCAAAGTATTGCAGTAGAGGTATTTTTCATTTTTTTCTTTTCAGCATTTTGCTCTTTATAAATAGGTAATGAATTACAATTAATAAATCATAATGAAGATATCGATGAGTTTTAATTTTTTTATTATACGTATAACGTAACATATAACAAGGTAATAGCAGAATTATGGTGCCTTTTCAAAAAATATATATGCTCCGATTATTACATTAACGTATATTCGTAACGTTAATAAGAACAACAATGAAATTATTTACAAATTTTATCGTGATATATAGAGACACAAATGTGTTGCGTTTATCGAATCTTTTATACGTGGGAATTAGTTAAAACGTGTAGTATTCGAATAAATATGTTTGAGTCTTGCATAAAGTGCGAATAATGTATCGTACTATTAACCATATAAAAAAATTTGCTAATAAATCATAAAGTTGTAGACTGGAAGTAGAGACAGGAATTTTTTTATATTATGTAATATATATTTGTTTTATGTATATTAAAAACACTTTTAATTCAGATTTACATCTAAATTAAAAAAAAATGTACCAATAATTTTATTTTCGTATAAAACATTGCAATTTTTTATTCCTTTTTATTCACTATACAACTTTTTTAAGTAATGATCTTTTAATATGTTTAAAATACTATATATAAACAATATCTTTGAAGAATACTTTAATCTTCTTTTTTATTTATAAGTTAATTTATCATATGTTATTTCCTTCGATGTTTATTAATATGTAGTCCAATACTGACGTTAATATAATAATATTTTCAGTGTTCTACAATATTATCTTTCTTGTAAAATTCATCATTTATATAAAACAAAAATCAAATGATTACGTCATTATTTTCAAATATAATTGCATATTGGTAAAACGCGAATTTCACGTAATGTTTCTATTATTGTAATTTATAAATTTGAAATGTTTTTAAACTGAAAAATATCTATATCAAAGAAAACGTAGAAATTTTTTGTTTGTAAAACTTTAAATTTTTTAATTAAGCGTAAAATAATCTTGGAAATTGATTCGATCCTTTATTATTAAGATACAGTTTTATCAAAATTCTAGTCGATACTATCGTTGAATTATAATATAAAATTTATAATAAATATGAAATGTAATTAAAAATACTTTATGAAAGACTCAAATCATACTATATTTCGTATTAAATAATTTTTAATTTATTATATGTTGAAAAGAATTTTTACTTTACAAATTAGGTTTATTTAGAATTTCTCTTTTAAAGATTTGAATTTTAATAACGTTATTCAATATTGTAGAAGTGGGTATGGTTAGTGATTTTGTACAACATTAAAGGATACATATTACCTTTTATACCCTTCACATGCAGAATTGAAATAAAAGTTAAAGTTTCAAGGTAATGTTGACTCCCCGCAATTAGGTATAAAGACTAAATATCTTTAAAAAATATATATTACTCCTTCTGTCTTCTTTGCATCATGAAACAAGAAGATAAATGATGGAGAGACTGCGGTATGGTATGGGTGCGCACCTACCCATTCTTTTTCTAAATCTTTTTTACTTCTACACAATTTGTCCGCATTTTTATATTAGTGCTAATCTGAAATCTTCATATTATTGATAATTATATTTGATAATCAACGAGAGTACCGTTATCATTGTCGAAGGATAATTGATATAGGATGTACATAAATAAAAACAATACTTTAAAAGTAAAAACGAAGAAATAAAATAAAAAATACGTTTGAAGAAGAGCAAAAATAAATATAAAATGCAGCTCTGAAAATAATATTGTGTACTACGGCTGATTTAATATTTACCTACGACATAATATGTAATCTTTATTCAAAGATCACGTATGTGACCATACATCAAAATCGATAAATTTTTTGGCAACTTGTGCCTGTGGAACACTTATTCATTCCATTTACGTCTGCCTTTTTGTGCGTGTACATTTATACGATATACATACGTGTCTACGCGTGCGTGTCGTACGTGTATTTCAAATAAATATTTATACAAAGTACAAGAAGAGTAGTTTCTTTTTATTTCGAATGAAGAAAAATGACAGGGGTGGTACTACGATACGATGCGAAGGCTTGAGCTACGAAGAAGCGTAGTCTAATCTGTTGTATAGTACTTTATCGTATTATTTTTCAACTTTGGATGTTTTCGTTCCACTCGAATCCAGGACATCACTTATATCGCACGAAAATATGCAAATTTAGAAGTACATGTACCTAAAAATTTGCCTGTATATATCGTATTAATTTAATCACTATTTTCTTTAACGTCTCGGGGAACTTACTCGACTAATTTTACCAAAAGTTAAAAATTTTGTCGACGCGTTGTAAACAATTTTTTTTAACAATTTTTGCCAAACTTTATTACCTAGAAATAAAAGATTTTATATTTTAATCCTAAAAATGCATCCTATATCCTTTTTTATGTATCATCACTAACAATACCACGCATAATTTACAATGGCACCTTTATTATAGAAGCGATTTCATTTTTTACACAAAACGTATAACTATGCATTGTCTTTATAAAACTAACCAGAAATGCTCCACACGGCCAAGTTGACACTAACTTGATGTTTCTATTCACATATATACATATATACATGTATATATGTATATATATATATCTTCATGTAGCCTATATAATACTTTTATCGGAATAATAGGTACACCAACAAAAGTAATAATCTGGATGAAAAAAATCTAAAGAATATTCGTTATTTTGGTAAATTTAACGAAAATATAGTATTTGTTATTTTCTTTGTTATTTTATGCTTAAATGATAATGCAACGTGTTTATCGTGCGTTCATTGAAAGCGTTAATTGTAGAATGATGAAGGATATATTGAAAAAGAAGGGGAAATGGGAAAAAGTGAGGACAAAATTTATCCAGATGATTCTTAGGGGAAACAAGCATTGAAACAAGTAATCGACAACAAGTAATTGTAATTACAAAATAGTCAATTGTAAGCAGAAATTATGAGATATTGAATCTACCTCGCAGGTTTTCCTTTGTACATGTTTTGCTGGACAATTAACGCTACGTATTTATATAATGTAAACAGATCTTAACACCATATGCAAAGGTATGCTTTTTTCAGAGATTGTAAAATAGACCTATTTTATTGTACGGCACGCGTGTAATTCATTGGCCTTTTGACACCTGCTTGATGATAGGATATTAATCGTTATAGTTAATACGATTCACAGTAATAATATTGCTGTAACTATGGATTTAATATCATACATACGTACAGTGTCATTTAACGCTACTATATGGTGGCAGGTGCACACCCAAGCTGCCTACAAAATGATATAATTTTTTGGGAAATAACGAATTCCTCGCATTTTAAATAACTAAAAATCATCTTACCACCTACTATTCTAAGTCTGCTTTTTTACACTTGTTTATGTCTTTAAATCGTTCCGTTTTAGAATCTTGTACACAGTTTTATATATTTATCTTCTCGACTATCCTAAGCGCGGGGAGGGCACATGATTATGTGAAACTTATAACCAAAATACATAATTTAACCCTCTAATGATCGATCGAGTTTCTTTTATAAGAGAAAGACAGAAAAACTGCTATCTTGTCAAATCATGCACATTGTAACAATAATAACGAAGCTTGGAAAAATTACGAAATACTAAATTATATGTATACCTGCATACATATATGTCAAGTTTATGAACTTTCGGTAATTAGAGGGCTGTTAATTGTAAACGATGAATGACAAGTAACGAAGTATGAGCTTCATTTCATCGATATATAATATTCTGACAATGTTTCTATCACGTGTATCATGTTTTATATGAAATAAATGCTTATACACTAATATTGACCAAAAGGGAGTGCGAAGCAGTTGCTTGTTAATCGTTAATTTCTTTGATTATACTTGTTTCATTAGATGTTAGCTTTTACTTTTTATATGTGAATACGTACGTTAAATTAATAAAACGAATCTCTTATTAGGCGATTGGGCAAACGAATCCCTTTTAATCGTTTAATAATTTAGGTAACTTAAAATGCAAAAATATCTAAGGAAAGGCAATGCTTCCCACTAACTACATTTCTTTCAACTATCGAACTGTTCAAAAACTTAATGTTAACATGAATCGATCATAATTAAATTACTAACAAACTGTTTTTCTTTTCTTTCTTTTTAACCTTGGTTGCCCATGGCCTATAGGCTTGGAGTGCTAACAATGGAATCCACTCGCCCCGTGCTAACACCTGGACTCTGGAACAACATCCGCGTTCGATCGGTTCACCAACCAGATGACCACCTTCGCCGTTCGCATCACCAGCCCTGTTGTTCGTCAAGTTTATCCATCCTGTACCCTCTTCGTGTCTTTAAAATTGTACAGCCTTGTTTAAATTGCTTTGCTCGTTCCGCTAGCGTTCATTTGTGCTGGCGTTTCCAACGTCAGACAGGTAATTAAGTCTCTGATTATGAGTTACTTACCGACGAAAAAGGATCAATTTTCAACAAAAATCAATCTGTATCATGATGCTGGAATATGCGACAAATAATCAATTAGGATCATAATTAATTGCATCTTTATTTTTAACGCAAACGAAGCGATAATTTTGTAACATTTTTTATTTACAAGCAAAATCAAAATTATTTCGGTTCTACTGCATAAAATGAAATTTGAGAAATTTGCTTGAATTTCAATGAATCACCACTATAAAATTAATGCAATACCAACATAATTTACTATCAATTCTTTTGCTTCTTAAACATAACTATTTTGCCAAGTACAGAGTTATTCGACTATTATCTTTACGTATGTACCATCATCATTTTTTCATGTTAAAATACTAACTTATTTATTATTAAAATATTAAATTTCAAATTTTTTCCTATAAAATGTTTCAAGGCGTGATATAACTAGAAAATAATAGATTTTCAACATTACTAAATTCACAATTATTATTCATTGAATAATCTACAAAAAATTGCATATATATGCATAATTTGCAACGTGTACAATACGTGTAAATAGTACGTATCTATAGAAATTCTTCATACACCATTATGAATTATATTCGCTAAATTTGTGACATCTCGTAATGTGGAACAATATTACCTATCTCTCAGGTATCGTTCTATTTATCTTCTTACTGTTGTTATTTCTTCTTCATTTGTTTTACGAATTTTTAATACCTTATAATTTCTGATTCCATTATATCTATAGTACTCCTAGCTGAATAATGTTCTAAAGGCGATTAACTCGATACTACTTTAATTTAATTGATATTTACGAAAAATTAAAATTTCATGTACATATGTTATACATTTGTATAATGAATAAGTAAGAAATATTCAAAATTCTTGCAAACTATTTTTCAAATTAATTTATTAGTAATATAAGAATCTCATTTTTCTGTTATATCACACCTCTTAATGATCTATATACTAAAAATTCATTTTAAACAATATACATGTTTCTATTTAGAACAGTTTATCACAAATTATAAAATGAAGTTTTCTGCATAATAGCTATATCAATTTTTTAGTACTTACGTCCTTATTAGAGCAATAAAATGAATAGGGAGAGAAAAGGGGCTAAAAATTTAAATAACATTATGTATTTTATATAACTTAGAAAATAATATATCCACATGTAATAGGTGCAATATAAAATCAAAATTTGTTTTCATTTTGATACTTTTTAACTGAAATTGAATAGTTTAACCCGCGAAGAAAACAATTCTCTGAATAAAAATTTAAGAATATTTTTGTTTTAATGTTAAGTGAGAGCTATTTACAGAGATAAAGTTTTATACCAATAATAGCATGTTAAATAATTGTTATATTAATAGACGATGAACTATAACATAACACAAAAATGTAAAATTTTATATGTCAAATTTGATTATAAGTAAGACATTTACTACTTTGTATCTAACTTTCTGAATTTACAACTCGTTAATTTGATCAAGAAATGCTAAGAAAATCAAAATATATTTGAAGATATTAATTAAGTATTAAGAATATAAATGTTTCTTTAAATACATATATTAGTTTGTTGTGTGGCTAGGAAGAATCTCCACTTTTTAACAAAGAGATACATAATGTAATATTTTATTATCTTATAATTTGAAAATTCTGTTATGTAATATTACGGTGCAATTTACTTGTAAAATAATAGACTTTGATCAGTTATTGAATATTTTCAATTTTACTTATCTAGATAAATTCACAAAGAAACCATTTATTTTTCTTTCCTTTTTATAAATGCAGATTAGGAAGGGTTGTTTATAAAAACGATATTCCTATAAATGATGAGCAATTTAATTAAGACAAAGAACAGCATATGGTAGTTGTTTACTACCTGCATCGTTATTTGGAATATATCTACATTTATAATGTTATATAATGAAGTTATCTATATATAATAGAAGAGAGTGTTTATATGTGAGATTGATTTATTTACCAGTCAATAATATCATTTAGATATACAAATAATATTCTGTTAATCATTTAGATTTGCCATATGTACATGTAATAAGAACTTTCTATCATGTTCATTTGTGTATATTTGATGATCTGTGTAACATGTTTGTACTTTAAACAAGCATTTTGAACATTTTCAACTATATAAGGACAAACAACTATTACTTTGTGTAAATAGATTATATTTCATGATCTAATTGTACTAAGAGTGATCTGAATTCTACTTAAGTTTATAGCTTAAAGCAGTATATCCACTATATTTTAATACAATATGTAATTCAAAATAATGATGCAAAAGAAACACAGATATTTTACAAAACTACATACATATGTAGGAGCGGGGGAAGTTGAAAACTGATGAAACTTTTGCCGTGTATTTAGTGCAATGATGATATCATTAATATATACATATATACATATATATATACACGCATGTATATATGTATCTATCTTTGAGTCACACATAAAATAATAACGTAAAAATATATACATATTTTACTTCTTATTTGGTCTTATATAAATGTCCTGGTTTTGAAAATCACTAAAATATATTCTTTGATATTTTATGTCGGACTTTAATATTGAGTAAAATATAATAGTGCATTAAATATTAATTACCCTTTTTAAATAAAAAATAATACAGATTACTTTTAGTGAATGATATTAATTACTGATTATGTATTAAAAATCTATATATTATTTGATTGGAATGGTAATTATATGATCAAGTTTTTATCATACTTTCCCTTAATAATAAAGGATTTATAACTGCATCATAGGGAGTAAAAGTGTTATAAATTTCAAAAATTAAAATGATTTCTTTACAATAATCATTATATAATATTCGACAACTTCTAGCAATCTCAAACAAAAGTTCTTTCTTCTATTTTTTCTTCTATTAAGACTTTTTCTTCTATTTTCTTAGAAACAAAAAGTTTTTAATCTTACGTACATATAAATATATCATATATAGATTATGAAATACTTACATTCATATGTATCGTTACTAGATCCAAGACGTTTGATATGTATCTTAAATTCGGCAAAATTGTCTCTATTTTTTAACTTTCCCTTTTAATATTAAACAAATTATTATATGTATTCATTGACTGTTTATATGTAGATGAACTTACATATTTTTTAAGTCTTATACAGTTGCAGGTACATACACATGTTACAAAATACGCATACAAAATTTTAAAAACGTAAAAAACATAATTTAGAAATAATAATATGATATATCATACTATCACTATGATATATTGTTCTCATATGTGAGACATTGTTTTTGAAATGAATGTATGATATATAGTCATTAATATTTAATCACAGTCAGAGAATTAACAATGTATTTTTTCATTATATTTGGAAAACTGTAACTTCGAAATGTTAATAATATTATCATTAATAATCTATTTACTATTAATAACCAGTCATGGCAAAAACTAGTTAATATTTGTTTAATTCTATAGTGTTTTAAGTTTGGTAACAGTATGTAACATATATATATATATATATATCAAAATTATTTTAATTGGATTAGATTATTTAAAAATATTTGACATTGAGATCAAGGAGTAAATATTATTTATATTCACAATACTTATTCAAATAACATGTATATGTACCTTTATATGCATATATGTATGCATACATAGATTTATATATGTATGTATGTATACAGTTTTGTTATTAAGAATATTTGTATTTACTATTTACGTTTATTACAATAGTTGCTTAATTCTTGTCAAAATTTATAAAATGATTTGTTTTATATTTTATTTTATTGTTGATATTTCTGTCAACAATGCAAGATATGTAGCAAGTATAGGTCAAAATATAAAATAATTTTATTTTCAAATTATCTAAAAGATTTATTTATTAAATGTGTAATTAAGGTTTTCCATTGTTCATTGCAATTTTTCCACACATATCAGAGAAGGGTAAGAAAGATTGCTGCATAAATATAATAATAACATTTTGATATTTTTAAGTATAGAGAAGTATACTTTTTAAAAAATTGCGCTGCAAATGATGTAAATGGTATGCAAAGATGATATTAATTTCTTCGAGAAACTAAAATATAATATATAATTAAACTATAATGTACATGTATATATAATACTTAACTATGCAGGCAACTACATTAATATATTGAATTTATTATATTATGCATTTTGTTTATAAATGCATTACATAAATATTTTGTTATAACTGTATCTATTATCTGATTGTAACATATAATTTACACGTTAGAAAAAAAGTAATTCTCGCCTTCATCTTTATTATACAGTACATAAAATTTCATTGTTGCTCAGTATATTAAACTATGGGTTTAAACAGTATTATACAGATTAATTTTTATTATTAATCTCATATTGTGTATGAAATCAGCTTTTAAACATTGATGAGTTTATTGCATATTATACATCATATAATACAAAGAATTAAATAATAATTATGATTTTGGTAAACGATATAAGCCACCTGAAAATAATAGTTGATGTTCTCTCACTTTTCTATCAAGAAATTGTCTCAATTCAGGTAAGCCACATTCCATTGCTCCTGGACCTTGAGACGCGAACATTTTTAACATTTGATGAATTCTTTCTAAAGGCATAGAATCTAAATTGGTTAGCATGCCAACAATATAAGACCAAAACACTTGAAGTTCTTCCTCCCTCTGATCACTTGCAGATGCCATTGCACTTTCTACTTCTTCTTCCAGAACGATATCTGATAAAGATCTGGTTTTCGTTGAACTTTCTTCTTGTAATATGAAGACATCATTAGAAATTTCTTTCAAAAGACCCTGTGAAACCCAAAAAGTTATTTTTCTTCTTAACACAGTTGCAGGGGCATGCATTATTTCTGCAAGTTCTTCTAGAGCCCATTCTTCTGCAAGTTGAAAAATACAATAAATATATTAATATTTAAACAAATTTAAGGATGTTAATAATAACATGTGCATAAATATTTCTTACTCTTATCTTGAAAATGTAAGATTATTGTAGCATGTATCGGTGTTACATTTATATCTAATTTTCTATCTTTTAATTCAATTTCTAAATTAACATTTCCGAGATGAGGTTTCCAACAAAGTGTTCTATTTCCTTTTAGAGTTTCAAATGCTTTTACATATTTGTTTAATTGGTCCTGTACAATTTTAGGTAACTCTAATTTCCAGTTTTCTTTAAATGGTGGCCAAAACTGTGCTGATAATATCAATGCAGATGTAGGGAAGTGCTCTTTTTCTAAAGTGTAACTAGCATCAGATTGTATATGTCCATCTATTCTTTTAGAATCATATACATCTTTTAACATAACTTCACAGTAATGAAGTTGATTTTCTCCAAAACGCCTTTTCAATAATTCTAAATGACGGATTTCTCGTTCAGTATGATAATTTAATTGAGACAATAGTCTGTCTGCTAATAATGTACGATATTCATTTACAAATAGATCTTGACTACCATATACATTTACTAACATCGATATTATATCTGACATCCTGCGTTGCGCTGATTTTGCTATAAAAAAGGAGATTTAAATCTATTTTAGTAAGCCCAAATATGTCTTTATAAGATTTATTATATAATAATGTATAAAAAAATTAGTTAAAGTTTAAATAGGAATGTTGTAAAGAAAATTCTATTAAAATTAAAAAGAGATTGTGCAGCCAGGAGTTTATAAAATAAATTTGCAAGTTTAAATATACTGAAAATACTACATACTACATACTACAATATTGCAGTAAAACATTTTATTAGTATATACAATAGTTACATACACAAGATCTTTTGATTATTTTAACAAATACAGATTGGAAAGATTCAAATTAAGTAAATTTTAGTGATCACAAAGAAGGTTCTTTTTATCACAATCTGCATATCAATAATAATCCTAAATAATTCTAAAATCTACTTATAATAGATACATAACAGACTTATATATATAGATTTTGAATTGTTTTCTAAATATTACTAATACTTACTAATATTTGAATTGTAATCAAATACGTAAACAGAAACAAATGTATCTTAAATGGAAACAACCAATACAACATTCCTTGGAGGAGACATATTTCT
This sequence comes from Bombus pascuorum, assembly GCF_905332965.1. NCBI lineage: Eukaryota > Metazoa > Arthropoda > Insecta > Hymenoptera > Apidae > Bombus > Bombus pascuorum. The sequence continues at coordinate 12,014,467 of NC_083492.1, forward strand.
ATTACTTTAGTATAAAACATAAAATTCATATTCAGTATTTTGACTAATCATCTTAAAACACCTTAGATGTTATAAACATACCAGGATCAGCATCAACAGGATCTGGCATCCATTTGTCCCAATCTTCATTTTCTTCATCGCCAGAACCATCATCTAATTGTAAAGATTCGCCCTTGACTAGTTCATCAGCTAGATCACTTGGTGAGTCATCAAGCAAATCACTCACTACGCAACGTACAGTATCCTCTCTGGTTCTTAAATAAATTCTAAATAATATGTAAAAGCGTTTAAATATTTTGTGAAAAAGTTCATTTGTGATTTAACAGATTATAATTAATACAGTTTAATAATTGTTGATAAAATATGACGTTAATGTAATAGTTACTTAATAGGTTCTGTTATTGTTTCAAGGAGGACACCTGTAGGATCCAATTGCCTCAATGCTCTTATAGCTGCAATATAAGCTGTTATTATGTCTGGTGTATTTACGCCTGGATGTAATAATCTTGTTTTTAATGCTTCTTGTAGACTTTCTATTAGGACTTTACGTAAATCAGTTCGTTCTAAACAAATACGTAAATCATCTATTGCAGGTTGAGAATCAGGATACTCTAAACATAAAAAACATTATAAGTAACATAAATATGAATGTAACAAGTATAAGAAGATATATGTATGAACTATGTTTTAATAACCTATTATGATGTCAAAGAGTTGTTCAATTCTAAATCTGGTATATGTTTCATATAAAAAATGAGATAGTTTCTGTTTAAATTTGTCTATAGCGTTACGAGTTTGATTAGTCAAAGATACAACCTTTGAAAAACCACCAGAATATATTCTTATTAACCAACTCATAACAACTGTTTCGAGCCACTGTGAAATAAAATATAAAATATGACATTGATTATATTATTCACTGCACATTCAAGAAGTCAGGCAAGTACAGTTTATATTATGTAAATGGAGTATGTATAACAAAATCTTACATTTTCTAATGATTTTAATTGTGACACATCAAATGTTTTATCACATGATTGACTGACATGATTTTTAATACGTATATGTATCAGTGATGTAAGAACATTACCAACTAATCTCTCTAATAGTTCTAATTCAATTAATTTTCTATTTGTTTCATGGAACATAAATACAATCATTTGACACTGACATTTATCTACTTCCTGATAACAACCCATACATTGAGCAGTATCACTTCCAGTAGTTACTGCAAAGTAAACACTCAGTAAATAGAATATATAAATATTAAAATTTTGTTATTTACTTTCTTATAATAAATTGTAACAGAAAACTAAGTACCTTGTGGAGAACTATCTGCACTACAAAATACATTAAACGCAATTTTATAAAATTGTTCAACTATATGTTCATAGTTAAGTGGTAACTGACTTAATAGCGTAGATCGTACAATTAATTTAAATCGACCTAATACGTTGTTCCCATTTATTGTAGATTGAGCTGTTTCATTTTGTGTTAAGTATTCTAACTTTTTTAATAATGGCAAAAATTCTGTCAAACTTATATATAATCCATCTACTGCATTTTTAAAATGTTCAAAACCTTGTTGTCCAGTCACATTATTTGTGAATTTTTTCCAAAATGTGGGTGCTACATTTTGCCGAATATATAATTCTATATGATAAATAACTATATCTTCAACAAATTGTGTCAAATTTAACCTCTTTATTTCTTTAATCACATCTGCAAATTCTTCATCTGTACATTCATTTTGAATCTAAAACAAATATTAAGTTACTTACTTTACAAATATTAAGTTATTTTTTTAAACACATATTTCAAGACTATTATATGAATTTGATTATGTATTAAATTATAAGCACTCAATAAAATATTCATTACTATTAAGTATATTTTCAAGATAAGCAAATCTAGATATTTACCAAATATAAACAAACCTTTTCATATAAAATAGGAAATGCATACTGAACTTGAGGGAAAAAATCGTTTTTATTGATCTGAGATTTATCCATATTATACATATATAATTTCACCAATTTTTAAATTATAATCACTTTTCATAATTGATTATCTGGTAATAGTTTTCTTCTGAATTATTAAGAAATTAGAATATAAAATGTTAATCAAAAGAGAATATCGATCATACATCTCGAACTCTTTCAAAATAGATGCAATATTTTGCTACATAAACTGCTGAAAAACTAGTCTACTGTTGCTATTAATATAACAATACCTATTATAAATATAAACAAAAACATACACGACTAGCATTACGTAGTAAGGTTATTTCAGAAATGAATAGGGAGATCGCCAATGCTTATGGGCGATACCTATGTAGTGAAATTCAACTAAAAACTAGGTACTAATTGCAAAAATAAGAGCCTCTCGTGGTCAATGACTGAACTAGTCGTGTGTTTCATCTCCAGTGTTTTTACTGAGAGAAATATGAGAATGCATAGCGAGAGAGGAAATGTGTAATCGTGTGACCCTGCTTCACTGTATTGTATCGATAAATACGATAGAGAAGAAATGTGCACACGGCACGAAGCAGTATCAGAACAAATATATATCAATTGTAAGTATCCATTTGAGAATTCCTTCTGATAGTTTCTCTAAAGAGTTAAGTTGTATGTTCATTTAAAAAGAACTCAGAATCGTGTCATTTGAGATTCGTCTAGATAGTGTGTGAGTTATATGCTGACATTCCGCAGTTCATTTTGAAACACGAGATGTATACTTGAGTCGAAAAATATAAGTTTTATTAATGAGCTGAAACTAGAAAATAAACTATAAGTTGTCAATGATACCAGCAGAGAACGGTGTTAAATTAATGGAAGATTACAATAAATTATTTGCGAAAAATGTGGAATAAACATAATGTGTTCTTTAAGATGTATTGAAGAAATTTGTTATATAAAATTCTATACTTCATTTATGATATAGAATATCTTATTTTATACATTGTTTGCAATTTCATAGGAAACCTCAATGTTAATTCAAAATGATATACATAATTTGATTGATCTGTATTTGTGAGAATGACAGTTTACAACACGCATCCACTATAACTGTATATGCAATAATCCATGTATATAGATTGGGCCCAAGACTCACCACCCCAAAATCTATAAAGTACATATGTATATACATCTTCTTGTTTTCAGAGAACGATATTGATGTATACCAGTGTTATTAATATTATATATATTCCAAAAGAATTTGAAGCAGAATTAACATATATATATGCAAGTATGTAATTATTGCATTTTATAACTCATACCTTATATAGATGTTTTAAAAATATTCAGAAAAGAACAAAGTAAATTAAATTTGTTTATTTCAATAACAACATTCATTTTCAATTATTTCATGCGATAAGTATATCTTACTTTCCTATAATTTTATTACATATGAAAATTAATATTAATCATTTATTTAAAACATTTAAATTTTGTATTTAAAACATTTTGTATTTAAAACATTAAGTATAAGATGTAAATATAATTAAACAGAAAGCTTTAACATCTGCTTTTGTTTATAATATACCATTAAATTTGTGTTTTTATTTTCAACAGTAAATTATTGCATATATAGGATGAATGATTTAAACGGGATGTATCTTATGTATTTATTGTTATATGGTAGAATTTGTTATGATAAAGTTGCACTATATAAAAAAGCAAACATAAGCATATAAAAATCTTATTTTAAGTTATTTCTTAAGAGATTTGCAGGTCATTAGACTTTTAAAAAAAATGTATTCTTGTGGAGCATAAAAAAGCAAATTTAACAGTTTTAAGAAATATACTGTTACAATTATTTTGAAACTTAAAACATTTAGCTCATAAAAATAAAAATCTCAGGACAAAATACAATCAGAAATTACAAAACATTTTTTTCAACACCAGAGAGACAGTAGGATACTATTGATGCTTATATAGGGGGAGGGATCTATAAGATATTAATATAATATTAATATAATATTAAGTCTATTATTTGTATGATTTCATATGGATATAATCTATTACATGTATGTAACTATGTATTGTATTATAATCTTGAGATTTTTGGTTTGAAGCAGTGTTCTACATAGTAACAAGCTTTATCCAGAGCCTAAAGATGTCTTAATAGTGATACACCTTCGAGAGATATTCTTTAAATGTTCTTTATATACCATTGCTTTTGTTCCGAATCTGTGAACAGCTCGTGTTTCGAATCCGTAATCAAGTAACAGTCCTTTTCAATTACTTAGTTGAACAATTAAACAATTGGGATGAAAGTGCTCCAGGATGGATTGAGTTAGAGGCTCCTCTGTTCATATCGTTTCGATATTTAGTATTTCAAATCCATATAGTTTGTGCAGTATATTCTTTGGCTTTGGCAATGACAGAGGTTTGATCAAGAAAGATCTTATGTAAAATCTGGTAGTTTTTTGACATGGTGAAATCACATTCAACATTGGTTGACAAGGACAAGGTTTTCAACCAAAAACTTCAAACAATGCTATGGTATTTTATATTTTTTTAAGACAGTATGTCTTAATGAACCAAAAATATTTGTGAAGGCTTTTACTATAATGTTTTGTCTTTAAGAGGTATATATTGACTTTTGCGATTAATTATGTATACTTTTATACTACATGTGATGGTTGTTTGTTTTAACTTTTAATTAGTATAGAATATGTGAAAGATAGCTCTAATTTTTCATTCCTTCTTGAGGCATGAATTACGATAATAAATAATTATAAAAAAAAAAATTTCAAAATATTTTATACTGTTTAACTAGGCTTAGATCTCTTCATTATTAATGTATAAAGTAAAAACAACAGAATTTGATTTGTATTCTGTACTTATATCTGCAATTATATATATGATAATGCAATAAACATTAGCAGCCTGTGAGACCTCTTATGATAGTTACGTAAGTTTCAATGTCTGTAATAATTAAAAATTAATGCATAACTGAGACCTTTTAACCAGTGTTTCACACACAGTTTCCATTTCCTAAGACACTATTATATATGCACATGTAACTGGAATGACATATTTTCTGAAATTATTCATTTGCCATGATGCACTTTAGGAAATATTGTTAATGACGCATATTTTCATGTACCTCTCTATATAGTGCCAGTGTATCCTGAGAAGTTTTGTTTAGCTTGTTTTTAGAAACTGATAGCAATTTTTTAGTACAAGATCTACAAAGTTAGTTGTATAAATTTAAGTTTGTTCTAAAATCTTTTTACATGAATTGCAACAAAAATTCGATTAGTCCTTGAAAATATTGTTGAATTCTATATCCTAATATTACTGACTAGCAGGTTAAAAATTGAAGGCAATATGTGTAAGTCCTCTACTTAATAATAATATTATAACACCAATGGATACTTATCTATACAAATATATACATTTGCATGTACTGTTTTATGTCTATTTTATAACAAATTATAATAGATTATAACCTAAAACAATTCTAATAACATAACTTATAGTATATATAGTATTTATAATTATTATGTAATGATTAATTTCGTATCTATACTACATATACACAAGAAAATCTAGCCAGCTTTCAACAGCTTAACTAATCCACATCTTGATATCACAAGATTTCTTCTCTTTTTGTCATTTTGTTGTCTATGTAGATTTTTTGTCCTTTAAGTTCCTTTTTGTTTGCTTTTTTCATTTTATTTTCGATATTTATAAGTTGGACTTTTATTATGCCTACTTCTATGTTTAGGTTGTCCGTTATAAATTCTTGAGTCTTTTCAATGTTGTTCTTAATTTCTAGCCCTTTAATTATTACGCTGTTTTTTTTTCTCCTTCTTGCTTCTGATCTTGACCATTATCTTTAGATATCATATTCTCCTTTCTAGTTTCAATTTTCAGTTTTTCTTCTTGCCATGCTTGTTCTGTTTCTTCAAATTTTCCTTCTAAAATTATAACATTCTTTATTATATTTTTTATTTCTGCATTTTCTTTTCACACTTCTCTGACTTCTTTGTTTATTTCTTTCATTTTGGTCGGTATTTAGGTGAGCTTAATTTGTTGTCCTGGTCTTTATTTTCTATTACTATGGTTCTTGTTTTATTATCTTCGTGTGTAATTTTTGTATTTTGAGTTGCTTTCGAGGGTCTACCTCCCATTACTTTTTCTTGTGAGTTATCCATGCTGCTCATTTTTTGGCGTTTTCCTAATCTCATATTTTTGGGAATATTAAATGTTTCTTGTATAGACTATTGCTGGCTATGTATATTCTTTTAGCTGATCTTTAATCTGGGGCTAATAGAAAGTCTCTTTTTGTTTAATCTATTTGGGACTCCATTTTAATTAACAGTAAAAGTGATGTTATTTCTGCGCATACTTCCTATTTTGTGCCGCTTCTAATATTGAATGTTTTATTTTAATGTTTTATGTTTTAATATTAATAATGTTTTTAATAGAAAAATATTAATTTATACTCTACAAAAATTAAAAATTTGGTGGCAAGGATACAGTTTCAAAAGATGCACGTATGCAAAATTGCAACAGAAATACGAAAAAACATGCAAAAAAGACAATAAGAAAACAATATATGTGAACATAAAAAGACAGAATATTAATTTTAAAACATTGAACTTGTAATTAACAATAATGTTAAATCAGTTTTGACATAGGATAGGATAGGAAAGTCACAGAATTTTTATTCAGGGAAAATAGTTTAGATGTTGCATGAAAGTTGAGTGAAAAGAAAATGATAGGAAAATTAGTACATACATATACATATAAATAAGTTTAGTTGTTTTAACGGAAATTGAAGGAGTAAAATAAACACGAGGGAATATTAATATTTCCATTATGTTAATTTCGAATTTAAACTTTTAATTATACCTCAAATTGTTTTACATATTTTATGAATTAAAATTTCGTGCATTCTACCAAGCGATTACAATATAGATAGTTATATACTTATTTAAAACATGATAACAGTGCTGTTATAAATTAACATTCATAAATTTAAATATTATAATGTTATTGTAATATGGAAGTAATTCCAAAGCAAATTAATAAACTTATTCAAATAAAGCTACTATTTTCAATGTTTCATAATCCTAATCCTTTGTATACTCTACGATGTATGCTTTACACGTCATCTAGACAAAAATGAAGTTGCTTCTGATTTTGTACTTATAGCAGATTGCAAGCTCATCATAGATCCCCTAAAAATTAAATTATATAAGTATATTTATGTGCAACACAGATTATATGAAAATTAATTTGTAAGAAGAAATACCTGTAATGAACTGAAGATAATGTTTCATAAAAATACATAAGCTGGGCTTTATGACCACTAATGGATGAAAGAAACTCTCCTGGATCATCTTGATTATGCCATTGCAATATATATACACCAGCATCTTGCATTATATGAGAACCCTATGTTCAAATAAATAATTATTATAAGTATAAAAAATAAAAAAATAATTAGTAAAATATGTTAAAACATGTAATCATTGTATGATAAACAAATGACCCCACATATTTGAATTACTTAGCAGACGTTTCCTCAATTTCGATACATTGAAATAAGAGTTGTACTATTCTTTTACAGTCTTCTTACCAAAACCTATCCACACTTTTTCTACCTCGCGGCTCTCTCTTCTAGAGACAATATTTCTATCCTTTAACCTCCTAAGTCTAACGATAAGCGATAAGCTCGTGACTGTTTCGTGCTGCTGAGTCTTGCTCGCGTATGGATATAATTTGATAATTTTTGACTGCTTTTTCTCATATTTATATATCACATAATATTTTATAATATCATAAAAGTACATATTCCTTACGTAATCTTAAAAGGAAATAGAAAGAAGTAGGACATCTCGTAGGAGAAATTCTTTCGAAGTAAAAAGAAACGAAACCAGCAGAGTGTTGTATACGATTCCAAAAAGCATGATAATGGAAAATGAATTACATATTTAATTGTATTGTAATTGTCGTTATGTCAAAATCACCTATTACTACGATTAACGGAAAAAAGATACACAATTTTTTTATCACTTTTCTTAATTTTGCTGGTCACTTCAGGGATTGAAGCAACATAACGTCGTGCTATATTCCTAAACTCTCTCACGTTCAACAATTAAACTTTCAGTACCCGATAGCTACGTGATTTTATGAGCTATCATTAGGCATCTGTCACAATCTTATTCGCATCTTCCACGGTTTTAAATTTTTTTCTATTATAATTACATACAAGTAAAATAGAACACATTTTAGGAACTTCAATGATCTTCAGATATTGTCAGAATCAATGTCTTAACTAATTTCATGTACATCGTGTATGTAAAAGCTGCTCGGTAACAGATGGTATAAAATTCTTGATTTATGAGTATTATAAGTATTGTGTGTGAAGTGTACGTTATTATGTGCATAATGCATGTTGTGTTTGTTGCCTTCATCTTCTTTAATTATGTGGTTAAATTCGAGGATTTAAAGTTAAAGATCAAATGTAATTTTTTTATACTTTATTTTCATTTTATTTTGGCTTGTGAAAAAGCCATTTTTCTCTGAAAACTCTGCGTATAAATTGTATATTTGCGGAGAATTATACAGATGATCGCATATATAGACCACGGAAAGATTCGGACACTGCATAATTTTTATTTCTAATTTGAATATTTACACTAAACGTATAAAGATCACCAAAATGTAATACATTATGTTACGCTATACTGTTATAGACAACAGTAGAAAAAAACTTTTGAGTTATTATTTATTGTTGTCTAAATATTGAAAGTAATACCAAAGAAAAGCGAATTTTTATGCCGCAGAAAGTTTCGGACGAAAAGTATACATTGAGGAATTTTGCAGTTTAATTCTTCATTAAATGTTGCCAGTATCTGTATATATAATGTTTGTAAACAATGCTTCGTTCAAGTCCGAGAATCCGGATAAATCACAAAAGCCAATATACAAATTTTAAAATACGACAAATAATAAGTTTACTACAAAAAGAAAAAGTCAACCCGAAGTAGCGGGTATGTTAAAGAACGTTTAGAAAAAGAATGGAAACAAATTAGTGGTAATTATTTAAAAAAAATTATTTCCACTGTGCCAAAAAACGTACACCATGTCATCAACTAAATGTTAACTTTCATGAATAATCATTATTAGTTTTAGTTCTATGTGTATAATTCTATTATTTAGATTCATATGTATAATTAGTATTAAAATCCGAAACTTTTTGTGATATAAAATATCACTCACTCTTTTTCAGAGTTTATTTTAATATTTAGATAACAATAAATAATAACCCAAAAGCTTTTTTCTACTGTTTTCTACTGTTATATATATATATATATATATATATATATATACACATATGTCGGGTTGGCGTTAGGGGCGTGTAATGAGTCTTCGCCGGTGTTGTTCATTGTTGTTGCACAAACGTTTATTACACAGATATAGTTGGTACAAGATTGACAAGCGGCCGCGGTAACTAGACGCTAATGACAATGACCCTAGGTTCGATATAGCGAATCCACGGTCCACGGGATAACGAATGTACTTTGCTTCGTAGTCTAAGTCGGACTCGTCTTACTACTCGTGATACAAGGATCGCTGATTAGCTCTTTGCTAAGACGTGGATTATTCACCGATCGTACAAACACACTAGGTATATGGGTCCTGTTTTACTGCCAAGTTTCAGGACAAAAATACAACACAAACAAGAATACACAAAAGCTCCGCTCCCCTGCGGCTTAAATCCAAAAAAACAAAAATAAACACGAAAACCGTAAAACCACGACACATAATATAGCATGGCTACGTCGTACCGTCGCGTATCGGTACTTTTGCCTAACACACTTTACTCAAATTCATTGTTTATTGTGAATTTCAAAAATGTATCAAAAAAAAAAAAAAAAAAAAAAACAATTCTTGGCAAAATAAACGATTTAAAAAAAAAAAAGAAAAAACATTAGGTATATGGCTAATGAGACTGCAAGAAAGGGAATGACTTTCCGTCACGACGACGCTGTAGAGGAATACTATGATGGGATGTACCTAAGGGCACGAGATCATCGGATTCGTCAAAGAAAGCCTCCGCACGGAGGGTGAGGGAAATAGACGTTGCTATTAATTGGTTAATTTCTATGTTGGCGGTTAGAAAAGGATGCTGACCGCCCTTGAGAGAGAGTTCCTAGCGGGAAGCGTCGTACGTGAGGAAATCTGATCTCCCATATCTTCCCGCAATAGGTGACAGATTTACGGGCTGATAGAATAAAGACTGTTTGTCAATCTAAAGGACTTTAGTTAACTAAGTCCTAAGATTTGTAGCGGTTCCTCAGACTATCCGAGCATAAACTGTGAATGATGCATCGACATTTGGTGATCATCTTACCCAAAGAATGCGGTCTGTGTGTGACGAGCCGCGGGGCTGTTGAAATGTTTTATTGTCAAGTGTCGGTACTGCCAATTCTTTAAAGGAAAGCTATGTAACTTCATATCTCTGTTAGGTGGAACGTTCATCCCGTGACCGTGGCTACGCTTCGGCGACCGATTGTCGCCTCGAGCCTAAAAGCTCATTGTCACGAGTTTCGAATGAATGTGTTTGGGTTATTTCGTACATGCTACGGTATTGAGGTTTTCCAAGTAACTCTAACGGGGGGCCCGGTGTCCTTTCATCTCCGACATATATATATATATATATATATATATATATATATATATATATATAGTGTAGTTTAACATAATGAAATACATTTTTGTTGGTCCTTATACATTTACTGAAAATATAATAATATAATAGATCTTATAATTTAAAATTGTGCAATATCCAAATCTTTTTATGATCGACTGTATGTATAATGTGAAGTAATTTGTATTGTTCTAAAGATCTATGGAAGTTATTTGTTTCTATATAGAAATTGTTGCTCACGCATGCAAATTTTCAAAGAACAGAATGTTGGTAATGTTTTATTTGAATACTAGCGGATCACAAGAACATACTACTACATGACGGGAAAATTACGGCAGTTGAGATCATTTAAACATGCCTCTAATTTTCCTTTATTTTAAAAATTATAAAACAACGATTTTTTTCCTAATATAAGAGATTAAAGTAAACTGAGGTGAAAATAAAGCTTTTTATTTATATTAAATAGTGTATATATGTATTTAATAATAATATTAAAAGGGGTTCCAAGTATCATGAAAGCTCGAGAAATATACAGGGCGAGGCACGTAAAGTGTGGCAGCGAAATATTGTCGAACATATTGATGACATAAAAAAATGTTAAGAGAATCTGAAGTATTCTAGGTGTCATAGTTTTTTTTTTTTTTTTTTTTTTTAATATATATTTTTTAATACACGTAAGTACAGCCCGCACCAAGATAATTTAACGACTGTAGTCAGTTAAGGTCAATCAACTTAATTCCATCAAACCAAAAAATATAGAATATATTTGTGACAGTCATGAAACGTACTCTATACATTACAGGGTGCGCCGTTAGAATCCGGACAAAAGAAGTTTTGTGCAGAAAGTTGTTTATTTAAGTCAATACACAAAAACACATGAAAATGTTGTTATATCTCATTTAAAGGGTCCTTGCTGAGAACTTTTATTCTATGTAACCACCCTCTGCCTCTATGACCTGCTCTATTCTTGCTCTAAAGCGCGAGCACGCTGACTTCAACTGGTCGCGTTTAATTGTCGCGAATTCTGACTCGATAGCAGCTCGTAGGGAGTTGACGTTGGGGTGCCTGCATTTATTAGTTTGTCTCTCGATAACGCCCCACACGTAATAGTCCAATGGGTTTAGGTCGGGACTGTTAGGAGGCCAGAAATCTTTCGACCAAAACATGTCCACATTGTCAGAGAGCCAATTTTGAACAAGATGACTTGTGTGAGCAGGTGCGCCATCTTGTTGAAATAAATACGGCCTTCCAGAAGCCGTAATTTCCATCCACGGCTTTATTACTGTCTTCAGGACCTCCAAATAAACCTCCTTTGTGATTCTTTCGCCTTTTTGGAAGAAGTGCGGAGGCATGACGTCGCCCTCACTTGAGACAACGCTGAACTTTTCTCGCCGGAGAAGGAGAACCCTTCTCGAACCACTCTGAGGCTGCGTATCTCTTAGCAATGTCGTATACCGTCGATCTTGGGTAGCTAAAGAATTTTATAATTTCGACCGGCGTTCTCCCGGCGCGAAGACTTTCTATAATCGCCGCTCTTCTATCGTATTCCGGGTTTTGCTTAACGAGTTCTGTCATTTTGAGGTTATAGAAGACTTATTGACATATTTAACTAACTTCAGAGTCAATCAGCACAAACATCTGAATTCTAATATGGTGGGAACTACAAATTGAATTCTGTCCGAATTCTAACGGCGCACCCTGTATATTCTTAAAATCATCAATATACTCTTGGTTTACTTACTTGAATGCTTTCACCATCATGACAAACAACGCTCGGTTCGACCTTAATGAAATGTCCTTTGATTTCTTTCATGTCTAATAATTCCGCATCTTCAGCTGTAACAGATTCTGAAAAATTCACGTCGATTATTTATAGAATTATTCCGAATACAATATATTTATGAAATACGTATTTCTTAATACTTTAGCAATATAATGTAAAATTATTTTTGTCCCTGAATTGCATGAAAATCATATATTTTTTGTTGAACTGTGAAAAGCTTGCACCCCACCACAATGCATTCTTTTTGGAATATTTTTGATCACATTATTGTGAAGTATGAATAATGGCAAAATATAAGAAAAATTTGTTTCTTTTCGTGCATTTCTTGGTATATACAATTCTAAATTATACCATAATGTTGCCAACCGAGAATTTATTTGGTTCGAATTAGTATCTATGTATATTTTCTTCTTTAAAATCAACATTTCAATGAAACTGCAGTTACACGTACGTAATAAACAATTTTCATTAAAGTTAATATTATTTTTTTTTAATTTTCTTCTTTCGTTCTACCTTTTAAGTTGTTTTTCACCTTTTTTTCGATGTCAAGGATACAATTGCCCCTTCTTATTATTTTTCGATTATTTATACATTACAATGATAATTTTTTAAATTGAAAATTAGAATTATTAGCAATGCAATAGACAAAAAACAATTTTGAACATCTTATCAAATCTTATTCATTTTTTATTAATATCTTAATGTTCCGGTTATTCCGTGGCTAATCGACAGTTTAACGTCGATGTTAAGATTAAGTTCTTTTTTGTACTTTAATTTAAAGGGTCTGATGTGTTCTAATAACATTCTTTCTCTCTCTCTCTCCCCCTTTGTCTTTCCGTCTGATTTTGTGATGTTGACATAACAACTATGTATATGTATAGATATAATAAAAAGGATACAAATTTAGCTTTTATATAATAATAATTCATATGTGCTTTATGTATTGCATCATTCGATAAAGTTTAGTACCATGCAGCAATAGTACTAAATAGTAATATAGTGGTACTTTATGTATTTGAAAATATGAAATTTTCATTGAAGGATAACCAAAAGGTGTTATATTTCTATCTATTTTACATTTTTCCATCTCATACTGCATAACATCAATAGTGTTTATAACTTTGAGGTCATTGAAAATATAAATAACTGCTACGTATGTTTATATGTAATGTTTGTCTCTTAGGAAAGAGATTTCTCTTCATTAATTAAACAATTATAATTTTATAAAATACAAAGTTGCGCTCTTTTGTTATAATTTGCATAATGAGTTACATATTACCTAAACTAATATAATAGAAAAGAGTAGATGTTGTGCAATAGAAATATTGGTTAAACCACTATTTAAAAGTATTCAGATGCTAATACATTATACAATAAATACTTTAATAATAATAGTTTTAATAATAGTTTGAGAAGCAGTTGCTGTAAAGGGTCAAAATCAAATCTTTCTAATTTGTAATTAGTCTGTATTTTATTCATATACATATACGTATACATACCCAAAGAAAGATCTTTGTCATCATTATAAGCTTGGTAAAGTACGGTGAATATTATATTATGACGCATCACATCAAAATCCCATGTTAAAACTGCTCCTGGATCATTAGAACGGATTATTACACGATGAATTTGTCCACGGCTTAAACTAATGCAATGATATAGATTATGCTCTTCTTGAGACGATGTAGGTTCCAATTCCATTTTATATAGGTGTTTCGGTACAATTCCTCCTTCAGTAATGTAGGCCTAACATTAATAAAAAAATATATGTTAAATGTACATCTTAAGAACAGCATAATAAAATAAATAATGCATATTAACAAGACTGAATCACAGCTAATGCGGCACAAAAATGTGTACGTTAAATTTTCAGATTTGCAATAATGCACATGTATGTGGGCGCATTTGTGCGTGTGTGTCGAATATTATTAAATATATGGTTTTAACAGATAGTATACGTAAAATTAATGATTAGAGATGTATAATAGTCTAGAATAATAAAAAGAAAGATATGAAAATAGTAAAAAAGATATTTAACATTTTGTATGTCGATTTTCATTGCACTCGAATTAACTTGGGAAAACTAAATTTGCATATATTTAATAAAACAATAAAATGTTTTACAACAGAATCAAAGGATCTCGTTCATTTTTAGCTAAAAAATTATGGATCTTGGAACTACTGAACCTTGTAGGAAAAAATTGCACCGCAGTTTATGTGGATCATTTTCTTCAGGTGAGATCTCTACTTTCTCACCTTTAAATTCAATTTGAAGACATTTTTATACTTGAAAGTAGGACGGTAAAGCGAAGATAATTCTTTTTCCGAAAATTGTATGCATTCAAATAACTCTACAGAATTTAATAAATCCGTTTTGCGATTCGTTTTATAATAAATTTGAAGGTAGAAGCGTTCTTTTTAAAATGATCCCTTAAAAGTTATATGACTTTTTCTACCTTCTTATTGCATTTTGAACAAAATCTCTGCCAGAGCTCTGCTCTTTCTAGAATTAAAATAATCCAAAATTCAATAGAAGAAGATCAAACGTTCACATTTCTACTTTGTGTCTGCTTTTTTTTATGCGTATTTAGTGTAAAAGTTCAGAGTATTAATTATCGTATGTGCTTAACACGAGTATTCATAATACATAAGATTAAAGCCTAGACGATTTCTCTTAGACCTTGTTTCTATACATAAAGCGATGTATATTTCATTGCTATAAAAGAAAATACCAAACAAAAAAAGAGCGAAAAGAAGTTCCTGTAAATATTGGAAACATATGTAGTATCGTGGAGAGATTGTCTAACAAAGATCCAACGAAATATGTACAATATTGCGAAAAAGCCTAAGTGCCGACAGGCCGAAAGAGTCAGGAAACTTCAATGGGCCAAGCGGCCCATCAATATATCCTTGGTCCTTCAGTCAAATAGCTACTCGAAACAGGCGTACGTGACCATGATCGCGTAACATCAATCGCATCTCAATCCGCATTAGAGACCGGGCCGCGCTTCGGAACCGATGGGAACCGATAACGGAAATAAAGATGTGGCGGCACTCGATGACAATGCATGTCGCCGAAGCGAGGTGCCTAATGAACCCTCGATATCCCAACAGTCCTTTCGTCGAATGTTCGAGAACGTTTAACAAACGCGTAGATAATAGAGATATTGAGGGATGACAAAGAAAAAGAATCGGATTCCGCCGAAAGTCAAGTTGTAAGAGCTTCGGTCTTGAAAAGTCGCGGCTGGAGTTCATAAGTAAATTGCAGTTAGTGTAAACTAAGTGTTAAGAAATAAACTCTCTCTTTTTATTTTTATCTTTTATTTTTCATCTTCGATTTCTCTTTTTATTTTACGTGACAATCGCGGACGCTTACCGAACACGTACGTGGTGGGTGCTATGAAAAGACGACAAAGGGATGTTTGAGGGAGAAAGACGATTAACCGTCAGTTGTTAATTGAGAGTCTAATTGCGAGGAGTTAGTTGCGAGTCGTGAGTTGAATCGAGATAGTTGCGAGTTGTTATGGGTTGTTGATTGTTAGTTGTGAGTCGTGAATTATCAATTTAGTTGTCTTAGCTACAGTGCTGGACAAAAGTATTGGCACAGCATGATTGTTATGATAGAAATGCTTATAACTACTAAACAAATTGATTTAAACAAAAAACTTTTTGACGTATTTATTTATTATCTATTCTAGTTTATTACATAACAAGAGCAACAATATAAATAAAATAATACGCAAAATAATAACAAAAATATATTTTTTGAACATTTTATGGGTGGACAAAAGTATTGGCACAGTAGAATATTTACGCTTATAACTAATTACATAATAAACTTCTAATATTTTGTTGGCAGTCCTTTTCTTTTAAGGACTTCCTTTAATCTTCTGGGCATCGAGTGGACTAATTTTTTAGTGAATTCAGGTACAATATTGCTCCATTCCTGCAGAAGAACTTTCTTCAGTTCAGACTTGCTTGTGATATTATGTTTCCTAATTCTTTTTTCCAATTCGTTCCACACGTGCTCAATGGGATTCATATCGGGACTTTGAGGTGGTGTGTTTAATGTGTGGGCAGTATTATATATTATCCACTGACGAACAATATACGCCATATGTTTAGGATCTCGATCCTGCTGAAAATAGAAATCCCTGGGGAGGTTTAATTTTTGAGTACTTTTCAAAAGATTTTGCTTGAGTATATTTAAATATACATATTTATCCATTATCTCATCAATGAATATAAGTTCTCCTACACCCGATGATGCCATACATCCCCACACCATTAAACCACCACCCCCATGTTTCATGGTGGCTTGCAGATTCAGTTCGTCCATCTCTGTGTTGGGTTTTCGCCATACTAATATTCTGCCGTCAGATTTAAAAATATTAAACTTACTTTCATCTGAAAACATGATCTTTTCCCAAAAATCAGTATCTTTCGTAACAAACTCTTTCGCGAATTCCACTCTTTTCTTTTGGTTTATTTTACTGATGTAGGGCTTTCTTCGTGCTGCACGGGCAGAATAACCGGCATCCTTCAATACCCTACGTACAGTTTTGGTACTTACTTCTTTTTCACACTCAGCTTTTAACATCGAAGCAATTTCAGTCGAATTAGTTTTTGGATCCTTCTTTACAATATTTACGATTTTCCTTTTTTCTCGAATTGTTACCTTAGAAGGGCGACCACTCCTAATTTGATTCTCTAGATTTTCTTCACTTTTAAAGCGTTTTATGACTGAACGCACAGTAAAACGACTTCTGTTTATGATTTGTGCAATTTCGTTGTAAGATTTATTCATCTTATATAAATTTAATATTAAAGAATTAGGAAACATAATATCACAAGCAAGTCTGAACTGAAGAAAGTTCTTCTGCAGGAATGGAGCAATATTGTACCTGAATTCACTAAAAAATTAGTCCACTCGATGCCCAGAAGATTAAAGGAAGTCCTTAAAAGAAAAGGACTGCCAACAAAATATTAGAAGTTTATTATGTAATTAGTTATAAGCGTAAATATTCTACTGTGCCAATAGTTTTGTCCACCCATAAAATGTTCAAAAAATATATTTTTGTTATTATTTTGCGTATTATTTTATTTATATTGTTGCTCTTGTTATGTAATAAACTAGAATAGATAATAAATAAATACGTCAAAAAGTTTTTTGTTTAAATCAATTTGTTTAGTAGTTATAAGCATTTCTATCATAACAATCATGCTGTGCCAATACTTTTGTCCAGCACTGTATACATATATATAAAAGGAGTGAAAATTACATTTCTAATTTATAGTGAAAAAATATATCTAAACAATAAATTACTGGATTTAGAAAAATGTTTTAAATGTAATAGTTTTATAACAGTATTGCTTGAAATGTATGTAGTATGTACAATAATAATGTAAGTATCAAAACTTTTAAACAGTATATTTACTATGAAATATTAAGATGTGCGTGATAAAATATTCAAAAGTGACGAAATCACTGTCCAAAAAGAATTTACGTAGTGAAATTATTATTCGAAAAGAACTAGAAAGTTGACAGCATAATTAAATCTCACAAGTAATGAGTCATGAAATCTCAATTTCATCCATATACAATAACATAATAAGTAATGCATTGTTAAAATTAAATATCATTAAAATGTACAGCATTAATCTTTTTCATAGCGAACCTGACAATTGGAATAGCTGGTACGTGTTGTCCAGGAAAATATAAAATAACGCGCGAGATGTTCATCGACAAGCTTTATAATACGACCACAAAGTAAAGCTATTTTTGAAAGAAGATATTAAGATATTAATTGCAATAATGGTTTGTTTTCTAACATTATCTTTAGAATTTTTAATTCTTTTTATACCCAATGGTCGGATGTGCATTGAAA
Organism: Bombus pascuorum; assembly: GCF_905332965.1. NCBI lineage: Eukaryota > Metazoa > Arthropoda > Insecta > Hymenoptera > Apidae > Bombus > Bombus pascuorum. Next base: position 12,032,815 of record NC_083492.1, read on the forward strand.
ATCTACCATCCGAAACGTAAATTAAAAATGACGCAACAGAACTTATAGGCAAGGTTTCAATATGGAAGAAATTGCGCGATGTTATTGTCACATATTTAAGAGGACCATCCGCTCAGTAACCAGTTAGGCCAAACACCCCGAATATCACGTCTGTTGAAACAATAACTGAAAGAGCCCCCTCCAAAGGGACTAGACTCTCGGTAGAAGGACCTTCCTAAACTAGCGCTAAGTCAGTCCGTTCTAGCATCTCGAGTCAGTCTGTCTTAATATCCCGAACCACGCTGTTGTAACCGTCACTCTGTCAGATTTCTGCAATAAATCTCATTGTCGCATACGAAGTCTATTTTCTTCACCCTGTTTGTGAAAGAATCGTTTCGTTCGAACCGCGACGCGAGGAGATCACCGGCGATCCGTTAATTCCGCGATCTTTTGTGTCTCCGACGTGACATTATCGAGAAATTTTAGACACCTCACGTCTGTTCAGGTACAGCTCCCATATCATCTAAAAAAGGCTCATCAAAAGTTTATACAGGGATGCTTAAGGCACTAAAGATACCATTGATCAACAAATTAACATTTTTCGATAGGAATTAATCAACGTGCATTCTCGAAAAACCATAATAACTTCGGGTATTTCGAATTCGTACGATCAGATTCGATGAAACTAATCCAAACATTCAGCAGGTGAGATTTAATTTCATTTTTAACATTAGGTTTACGGGACCCGTCAATTTGACGGATTTCAAACTTCGAAATGAAATATCTCAAAAACCATAGCATTAATTGTAACCATTTTGCATCGTAAATTAATGATTTCATCTAAAGAATTTATACACACAATTATTTTTTCCTAGGCTTTCTAATTTTTGAAATTTGTATGTAGTATACCTACCTCTACGAAACCCGTTAAATTAACGGGCTAGCTGATTTCATAAACAAACTGTTTTTCAAAGACAGTGTGTAAAAGTTTCAGTTATTATAGACATTTCCCATTATTGTCTCCGCTTATTGTAAGTATTTACAATAGGATAATTGAATTTGGGCACAGTATTTTCTTTTTTTGTTCTCCCTTTTCTAGCAATCATGAGTGAATCTAGGAGATATAAAATTGTCAACATCAATGAAGATTGTTCTGAGGATACCTCCGAAGAAGATTAATATGAATTAGGCCAAAGCGAAGCTGACAGTGGAAGTTCTGAATACATTGAAAGTGGAGAGATAGAAGGATCTTTGTATAGTAAAAAGGAAAACTTCTTGAAAATGTGTCGTAACATTCCAAGCACATCCCAAAATGTAATAGGTAAAATTGAAATTGCAATTGAGGGGACACAGTGGGTAAAACTAAAAGCAGGCGGATCTAGGGGTAGGACGCCCATTCGTATGATATTCAAGGATATCGCAGGGCTTACTGGCTATGCTAAGAGAAATATTATGTCGGGTTGTGTACCTAGTGCTTTCGAATTGATAATTGACAGACACATAATGGAACACATAAAAGATTGCACTGAAACCGAGGCGCATCGAGTTTTGGAAAAAGACGGACAATCACAGTTGCTGAGTTATGTAGTTTTCTAGGAATTCTATATGCCCGGGGCGCATATGAAGCGAGACCATCGAAAGTCTCCGAAAGATTGCAAACAGATAAATTTGCACTGATATCCGAAATATGGAACAGATTTATAAGTAATAGCCAGGCTTGCTACAAGCCATATGAAAATATCTCAATAGATGAACGATTACTTCCAACGAAAGTCCGATGCAGGTGTACCCAATATATGCCGAATAAGCCTCATAAATTAGGCATTAAGTTTTGGTTTGCAGTTGACGTTCAAACAAAATATATTTTGAATGGTTTCCCTTGTATGGGGAAAGATGAAACTCGATGATCAAGGGAAAAAAGGACAAGATGACTTTGTTTTTCTCAAATTTATATAAATCAGAAAAATTCACACTTACTGCGTAAAAAAGTAAACCTAACGTAAAAGTCCTCCTTCTAAGCACCAAAAAAAAAAAAAAAAAAAAAAAAAATAGAAGGAATAATTGTTGTACATATTGCAAAAAAGATCATATGTGGAAAATGCACAAACAAAATTCAGTATATTTGTAAAAATGTGCTCAATAAATATGATTACACTATAGCATTAATATTATTGTTATCATTTCCGTGATAATTTAAAAAAAAGACCTTTTACTTATTAATAATTTATTTAAACGTGAAGCCTAATATTGTTCAATGTAGACTTAATTTGAATAAATCGATTTTTTAAAGAAAATGCGTATTGTCGTTTACCTGTCAATTTGACGGGTCCTCGTAGAGGTAATGCCCGTAAACCTAGTGTTAAACAGTTCACTCCTACATTTATTTATAAACAAGACTGTGATTATAAATCATAAACGTATATTCGAACTTTAAATTAAAATGGGTGGTTATTTATTTATTTTGTTGAAGTAAAAATTGTTTAGTTTTCCTGGTTTTCGAAGCCGTTAACATTAACTGCCACGCCGAAATCACATGTTTCGCTCAGGACGCCACGGGAGTATTTTTATTATTCAAAGCATATAATGGCAAAATAATAATAAATTGATGATGTAAGACAACATTCTTCCCCAATGGTTTGTTTATCTTATTGGTGGTCACGAGTGACCATCGTGGTGTCACGGATCGAATTTTTGTCTGTCGTGTGTTACGCCAGATGCGATGGTCCTTGCGAGGTTCCCCATGATCATGGCGCCAAGACCTAAACATTGTCACACTGACCCGCCACAAGGCTAAGGAGATACCCTAAAACGAATCTGTTCAGTTTCATTTCTCTTCACATAAACATTTTCGGTTTACGGAGAAAGCGGGTGTCTGGAGAGATAATAGGCCTTTCTCATGAACAAGGATGCCCACGAGCCGCATCGGCTCCTCTTTGTCTTTAGAGTTTCATTTATTAACCAATGGGCATCGTGGATCATTACCCTCACTTTTCTACCGAAAAGTGTGGACGACGAATTCGCGTTCTAAGTTCAAAAGGGCACACCCACACCGAGCTTTCCTCCTTGATGGTACGAGACGGGTCCCACAGTTCTTCTTGTGATTCCTTGTAATAAAAAACATAACTATTACTAATAAACCCAATTTTTTACTGAATCTTTGATTATCATTTGAAATTACGTGACAGTGGCGTCTTGGTAACAGTTGACAGCGACATATAACAAGGCTTCGTTTATTTCAACAAACCATTCGCATTCGTTATTTCGTCGTAAGCAAAACGTCCAGAATATATTGTTGAAGAAGATATTAGTAAACTGTATTTGCTCATTCTATATATAATAGTATGGTATGTTCACACTTCTAACTTCAATTATATGATTATAAAGCAGCATTTACGATTATTTTCTAAGGTATGTTTATAATAATATTCGTGGATTACCCCTCAAAGATATGGATGCAAACACTGCACCGTTAGATGCAAGATTTGTTCTCTTTTTTTTTTATTGATGTTCTAATAAAAATGTTTAATTGCTCAATGGGGCACTTTTTATTTCAAAGTATCTTTTATTTATCGGTTATATTCAAAATGACCTAATTGTCAATTTTCATAATTGTAAGAAGTTTAAGCGGTCCGGTCACCAATGACCACCGTGGCGTCACAGGAGAAACCGTAGCCGGTAATATATTACCAACGTGGCAGTCAAAGTGTTAAGAGTTGTTTAGTACTAAATCATTTGAAGGGCTTCAGACTCATATCCCTTTTTTGGAATATGCCTTGTACAGATTGCGCAGCGGGGTATAGACAGGTCAGTTTCGGAATTATACAAATACCCATAGGCCCAAGGGGCTCTGTTGTAATGTAATGCTGTCAGAGTGCGAATCTGGATTATCTTACACTGTACTTATACTTTTATATTTATACTTACACTTATACTCAAATATATTTCTGTTACATATTCGTCTACGCGTTCCTCTAACAGATTTTATCAGTATAATTATCAGTTTATCAGTCAAGATAACAAGTCATCCCTTATCAATTACCCTAAGTAAAATCATAACTGAATAACTACTAACAGATATTCATTTATAAGCTTATGAGGTAGTCAAAAAATTGATGGAGATGGATATGATGTAACACGATGTTAGCTATACGTAAGTATATGTATATAAATATATGTACTTGTTAAAATACTTCACAAGAATAAGTAATCATATGAAAAGAATGTTCTGTCAGTAACTAAATCAATTTGAAACTAAAAGAAATATATGTATAGAATATTCGAAAATGATTTGTTATGAACATTATAGCGTTATTCTACACATCTGGATCGGTGAAGATCTGAAAAAAGTAGCCACAAAATTGACCTTCACCTTGAAATTCAAGGTCAGATCTTTTTCATTGCATGGTATTCTATTCATCATGAAGATGAAAAGTTTCAAAGGAATCATGGATTGCAACTCAATCGTTCTTTTGGAAAGAAATGTCCAGTAAAGCTCCATTAGTTTCGGAACTCACTTATTTTGTAATGTGCTTACATCTTGCAGTCATACAGGAAAAATAGCATCTGTTGTCACACATAGATACTCCAGATCCACTACTATATACTTCATATCTTCGTTTCTTTCTTGTTAAAAATAAGAAGACGGCTGTCTACGTCAGAATGTGTAATCGTTTTTTTTAAATTTAATTTGTACTTTACAGTTTGTCCAGTTGGACATTTGGTAAATTTTTCTAACTGAGTGTAATCGTGGGTTCAGATTCCTAACCTAAATTTAAGTGTAGATTTTCGAAACCCGAGCGGCGGCTGCATATACATATAGGAAGAAATTACTTAGAATGTTGACCTTGATAACATATTTCAAGGCTACCGAAATCGACACCGTGTATCATATTCTGTATATTTTTTTACCATGTTTTATTTGATTAAACTTTATTTCGATACAAAATGAGGTCAGTATTTCTTAGGTATCTCCTTCAAAATCTCATCTTGCATATGTATATATTATACATACACTGTATTTCATAAAAAGATGTGCGTAACGCGACTGCAGTCACGAACAATTTTCTAGTCTCGAACAATTGGATAATAACTCCTATTTGATAATTAAATACCTAGATGTTTTATGTAACTTCACAAACTTTAATTAAGCAAGTACACACATATATATGTTGATTAATTGCTGTTATTGTCTAATAAAATTTGGCTCTTCTATTTCTTATATCTTCGATCTCTCATAACACTAGACTAATAACTATTAGAAGGTGCTACATATAAGTACAAAACAATAATAAAACATAAAAACACCAAATATCACTACGATTTTTAACAAATAAAACAAAGATATAAAAATCCTTACGTTATTAGCAGTTGCGTCGAAAATATAAAATCTTCGAGGTACCATACCATAAACCTCGCATACATTGTCCTAGTAGTTAAAATACATTATTGCTAAGTAATTTGAAACTAAGAAGTATTAAAGACGTTGGAAGTATTACTTGTTGCATGTGTTTTCATATATCTTACATAATGAAAAGACGAAGATAATATTATATAAAAACATATATTTACATGGTATATGCAATATTTTATGGTGTTAATTGTCGGTTATAAAGAAGATATTTTTTATTCGCGGTAAAAATATATTTTACATAAATATAAGATAGTAAATTAAACATATTAATAAATTATATATAATTATTCTTACCTCAGATGATCCTCCAAGAAAATCTGGGATAAATTCAGGATCGATATAATCACTTAGGCTACCAGGACCTTGTTCTTGATAATTGGTGCCACAGTAAAATATGAATTTTTTTCTTGTATTTTCATCTGTGCAAGAGATTTAAACAAATTAATACATTTTTATGTGAAAATAAATATTCATATAATAGAATATCAAACATTATACAATATCTTTCATAAATAACATTTAAATAGACGGCAATAAAACTGACAATATTGCGATTTCTTAAATATTCTTAACTATCTTTAGATATTAACAAACATACTACTTGTATCCCAAATAATCAATAAAAGCTTTATTTTGATTTTTCGATGAACTGTTTCCCGGCGGTCGCGTGGTAGTTTTATATTTTCGACAGTAGTGATCAAGAGAGATGGGGTGTTGCTAACGATAACTTTGTGGAATGCTCTACATAACGTTAACGCAACAATTTGAAACGAGATTAGAAATGCAAATGCTGATACTGTGGTATGAAGTGTTTTAGGGTTAGTGATGTTTCCGGGCAGTACATAACAGTACCGTTGATCATAATAAATGATCTTAAGAAACAATTAAGAAACATTCTTACTTACTTATAAATGTACTTATCAATGTCCATAAAATAGGGAAGCATCTAGGCGCTCGCATAATTAAGACTCTGCCCATAGTTTCTGGATAATTTATTTCAACGATTTCAATAATACGTAATAGAGCCTGTAACAAAAATGTATTGTAAATAGTTCACCCTTGCAGTAAGTAGTACTAAAATAATATTCAATAAGGAAATGTTTATTTAACTGAAATTATAATATATGTGTGACATTATGATTTATATATTAAAACATTTTTCTTCTGACAGAGTCTTCTGGCAGATTTCATGCCACATATCATAAAAAATTTAAGAGGTGTTTTTGCAAGCTAAAATGAGACGAAACTGAAAATAAGTTATGTTTGGGACTCTATTTATTAATTATTGAAAATATCAACGAAGTTCGACAAATTCGTCTACACGAATAAATACGTTTTCTACCATGTCATTCCATAAGTAATGTTGATTCTTATCTTTAAATAAGCATTCATATGATTAAATGATGTGTTTATATAATTTCCTTTATATCTTTGAAAAATTCTGCATTGTTGAATGTAGAGTTTGAAATATTTAAATCGGTACCTTTTACTTATCCAGTTAACTGCGTTTGACGTGTATACACGTCAATCTAAAACTTTATTTCGGTGCGATTGACGATACTCGTCGTATGAAATAAGAAGAATTTACTATAAAAGCTCAAAATGTTAGTAAGAAGTAACATAAATGATGTTTAGTGGTATGTTACCTTTATACTTCCAGAAAAGCTATTATGTATTTTATAAAGAAAAATTTGATTATTTGATTATTCTCTTTGGTTCGTATATCGACTATTCCCTGAATTGTTTTGTGTTTTATACCAGCTTATATAACTTATACCAGCTTATATAGCTTATGACACCATCAAAAGCAAATTCACTTCGAAGATATGCCGTCTGCTCAAAAAATGGAATCCATAAGGAATTACGTTACTAGTGTTCGACCTGCAAAGTGCCACTTTGTGTGGTACCTTGCAGTATTTATTTGAAAACTACCACACTGAAATCAACTAAATTTTTAAAATTTTTCTTATTTATGAATTGTATTACTATCTGTCAATTTTAAGGCTTTTAATAACAATATCCTTTTAAACAATGAATTGTAAATTTTTTATCGAATAAAAATGTAATCCTTGTTTGTTTTGCTTTACTTCTTTCGTAAAATTTATAATAGGTGCATTTGCCCTGCGTTTCACATGTATACGTCGTATAAATCTCGCAGTTAACAGGTTAACACGTTCGTCACCCAGCGTGATTCGGCTAAGTTTCCTGCGGGCCCCAAATCCGACCGCCGGTACGCAGAACGTAAATAGAGCGACAAGCGGGAATTCATTGTTTATCGCCTTCGATTCATTGTAAAGAAAAGATTATTTAATTCTGAAATGGAGAAAGCGATAAGCTTCCAGCTAGAGTATTCCGAGGGATCTCATGGCAGATATCTCAGATCTTTCATTTAGTCGAGACGTACATCAGTGATTTTTTCATCCTCAAAATGTTCAGTAAACAGCGTGAAAATATATTTGAAAGTGAGGAGAGTAGTGATGACGAAGTCTACAATTATCGTTCGAAGTGCCCAAAATCACCCTAAATGTGTTTGGAATGTTTTAACAAATACCATGCGATATAGCATAATGTAATATTTCATCCAGAATATAAATTAATAAAAAGTATGATATAATGTGTTTTTAATATTTTTATGTTGTATATTCTATATATAATATCCTATATTTAATTAACTCGAACAAGAAGAGCGTCACCCATACTTTGGTGACAGGATCCTCACGAAAGTATACCCGTCACATAGACATGGGTGACGCGGCGATGAACGTGTTAAAAGAAGATTGGATACTAAATTTTAACAAAAATACGCACAATAATCAGAAGCAAGAACATCTGATCTAAATAGAACTTCACCTACTTATGAAAAAATACCAAAATTGATAACCAATATAGTAATGTGTTTAAGATCAGAACTTCACTGTCCAAACATTTCATGACGCATGTGATGAGGTATATATAATAGAATTTTCGCAATAAATACAATTTCCGTCTTTTTATGATACTTTTATGATACTTCCATCACCTATTTGTCAGCGTCTTGCAAATTTCTCTATTGTCTGTAAATAATGATAATAATACTTCCACTTTCTTGAAATTAACCATTTTTTCATTGAGAAAAATAACATTCCTCTACCTTTTAAACCGCTTTAAATGCTTTTCGGCAAATTCCAGCTTCTGTTTCTTATGGACATTTATTAATTGGAGAAATAAATAGTATAAAGGATATTGACTTGATCAACTAACAAACACGAGCACATGCAGTGCGTATTGCAGAGAACATTTCAAATTCCAATAAGATAATGGTCACACTACGCAGTCGGTGAAGAAGTATTTTTCTGAGAAAAAAATCGAAATTTTATGATGGCCAGCAAGATCACCTGACCTAAATATAATAAAAAATTGTTGGGGTGAGCTCCCTGCAAGAACAGTTTACGAAAATAGAAAAATAAGACGAAAGAGAAGGAAAACTCTATTTAAATCGCAATAAAAAAGACGAAAGCAATTGTAAAAAATAAAGGAATACGAAATATACGAAATATTAACATAACATTTTCTTTAATGAATGTGAGTAAATATTCATTTTTCCACAGCGTGAGCTATCACATTGTCCGAAAAAATTCTTGCAATATTTCTAATTTTGCAAGAAAAGATATTTATTTTCTCTTCAGAACTATATAGTGGCACATTAAAAACTAGTTGTTAAGTTAATGAAATATACTTTTGTTATTCAATAAAGTTTTTCTAATTTATGCCATGAGCTATCATTTTATCCAAAAGTGTATTAGAGGTATATGTACTTTACTTTAATACACCTTCATAGATATACATCTTTAATGATTATAAATAGCAAAAAATTACATTCCACTATGATAATGTTAAATCGCAGGTGGCAAACATAATTTTTAGAAAATCACAATTGTGCTCTCGGAATTCCACAATTTATACTCTATGTAAATTATACTTACTATTATAGTATAGTATATTAATTATATTACTAGCGGTCCTTAAAATCAGTATTAAATGATTTCTTCTTATATTTAAAGTATAAAAAAATGTTGGCTCGTGAATTAAAAAATTACATAAGAAATAAATAAATATTATAAGAAACAATACATTGACGATTATTAAAAATAAATATAAGTATTAATATTTTGCACTTAAGTTATATATGGTGTAATTTTAATATTATTTATGGGATGATTAATATAAGGAACACATTTATTGATATTGTATATGTTCAAATAAGATAAAATGTATATGAGTAGCATACATGTACTTATTAAACTATTGTTTGAAAAAATACTAAAGTATATTAAATAGATTTTATACCTTTATACCAGGTCTCCATAAGTGACGCATATTTAGACCTTCAAGATCTATTAATAAACACCACTGCGAAACTGGATGGCCAGAAACAGTAGTTGCTTCTTCCATAAGAACCAGCCCTTCTTCGCAAATATGTAGTACCTACAATGACAATATTAATTATGAATAATGTGGAAACCTATAAAATATATAAATAATATAAATTGTTATTTTTACATGATGTGTACTGTATAATGCTGCATATAATGTTATTATACAAATGAAACTTACCAGCAACAGTAAGTCATCTTCTCCGATAGATTTCAATAATCCCTTTACATCCATTTGTCCCATTCTTAAAATATATAAAGGTTGACCATCTACAAATTAATAAAGATATCGTTATTTAAATTTACACTTATAAGACCTTTTTTTGTAAAATGCATATGAAGAAATATATATTGAATTGAAAATTAACTTTATAAACACTAATGAAGACAGAAAGAATTCGTCTATTTACGATATTAATCTATTATAAAATAATTAAGAACACAGTATATGTACTTTATTTCTCATATTTTTATTGAACATCGTCATGAATATGTAAAAGATAGCTTCGAGAAAAAAGTAAAAAAAAAATGAGAAAATGTTTGACTGAAAATTCTTCAAAACCTTGTGTTATGAAATTCAAAGCGTATTGTCCTTAAAGATGAGAAATAATTATTATAGATATGACACTTCTGTTACACACGCATCTTCTTGTCGTTATACGTATAATTCACTATCATCGCTACCATCACTATATTCTCATTTCATAATATCGTTTTATATTCCTATTGTACATAATATCGTTCTTGGAACTTCTGCCTTACATTTGTAATAATTGTTAAATGCAAAATCTTCAATTTCTAATAAGTTGTTTTTGGTAAAACTATTCGAAAAAACTATCTCATATCCGGCTTTCGCTCATAAAAGATATAACTTAGAAGAAACGAAGCTGGCACCCCGCTGGGGGTAGCCACCCCGCTGGGGGTAGCCACCCACATGCTATATTTATTTTATTTTATATCCGGCTTTCAAATACGTTATACAAATCAAATTTTTGAATAACTAAACGAATACTTGCAAAAAAGTGTCGATATCACTACAATGAATTCTGTCTAAATTTAATTGTGCATCTGTGGTAGCGTACACATTAATATTGTTTCCTTTAATCTATAATATATGAAGTTAACTCCCATTTTTTAAATCTCGAACTTTTTGTTGTTGATACGAGTTATTCTACGTTTGTCCTATATCGTACCAAAGAAATAATTATTTATCTCGAAAGGTTCTAGAAATAAGCCCCCAAAAATATTAATTTTTGTCCAGCCTCCCCCCCCCCTCTCTTTTTAAACGTCGTAAAAATTATTCCGGTTTGTCATAGTTGTTCTAAACATCGTTTCAAAGTAATATTTCAATATTATATTTAGTTTAGGAAATAACTTGAAAAATCTGTATCTATAAAACGATGGACATTTTTCTTCATTTTAATAGCAATATTATAAAGTAAAGGTTTCTTCTTTTGGTACACGAATCCAGATTGTTCTAGTAGTGTAAATACTGATTAGTCGAACTGCTGATTAGCCGAATCGAATGAAAGAAAAGGCTGAATTGAACAGGACGGCCATGATGTATAATATAAATAACGCAAGAGTCAAACAATCAACTATATGGTAAAGATGTACTACTAGATAGTGGAAAGGATGATAAAACTACATTAGTAGATGACGAGGAGTCAATAATTATAAAAGTTAGGTGAGCTGAGACGTCTAATCCAGATACTGATGGATGCAGTGGAAAGTATTGGTAGCCTAAAAAAAAAAAGAAAAGAAAAAACGAATACATCTGGTGTAAAAAAGAACTCGGAGATAGCTAAAATTGAAAGGATGATAGACGTGTATGCTACATCACTGATCGAATGGACAAACAAGCCAAGGAGAAGAAAGACAACAAGTGGTGGGACGGACAAGAAAGTAATCTCCGAAAGCAGAACTACCAGGTATGTAAATATGAAACCGGAATTTTTATATAGAAAATACACGTTTATTGTATGAAAATGATTAAAAATATTTTATTCGGAGTATTGCCCATCGCTAGCTATACAGTTTTCCCACCTGTCTGGCAATTGGTGGATGCTACGCCAAAAAAACTGTCTCTCTTTTGAGGCAAACCAGTCATCGAGCCATTTTCGTACATTTTCGTAAGAAGTGAAGTGCTGGTCAAAAAATGCGTGTCCCATCGATGCAAATAAATAGTAATCGGACGGAGTCAAATCTGGTGAGTAAGCCGCGTGCGAAAGTATTTCCCAACTGAACGCTTCAATCGTTTCCTTGACCGGTTTTGCTGTATGCGATGGTGCATTATTATGGGGCAAAATTACTTTGCGTTGCCTTTTTTGATATTCTGGTCGTTTCTCACGCAAAGCTTGATTCAAATCGATCATTTGTTGTCGGTAGCGCTCAGTATTAACGGTTTTTAACAGCTCATAATAGATCTCACCCTTCTGATCCCACCAAACACACAGCATTGTCTTCCGTCTATAGCGATTTGGTCTTGTAGTCGATGTCGATGGTTCGCCTGGAGCTACTTTTACGCTTAGGATTCTCAAAATATATCCACTTTTCATCGCCAGTCACAATTCGGTGGAGAAATGACTTTCTTCTGTATCTGGCGAGCAGCATTTCGCAAATGGTTTTTCGGTTTTCCTGCTGTCTTTCATTCGGTTCATGTGGAATCCATTTTCCCACCTTCTGGATCTTTCCCATGGCTTTCAAACGTATGGAGACGGCTTCTCGTGTCACGTTTAATTGATCAGCAAGTTGTTGTTGCGTTTGAGCGTCATCCTCATCCAACAATGCTTGCAATTCACTGTCTTGAAACTTTTTCGGTGGTCTTCTACGTCCTTCGTTCCTCGCGTCAAAATTGCCACTTCTGAATTTTTTAAACCACTCAAAGCACTGTGATTTACCAAGAGCATGCTCACCGTAAGCTTCGACAAGCATTCGATGCGATTCTGCAGGAGTTTTCTTCAAATGGTAACAGAAAATCAATGCTGTCCGCAAATCGTAGTTTCCAGGCACAAAATTTGACATGTTCAACGCTACTACAAATTATGCTGTTGTATGAAACTTGTATTGTTGTAAGTCGAAAATGTTTGTGAGATGTCAACAAAGACTTTTGGCATTAATGACGCAGTTTAATGAAAACTACATTATCAGCTAGGGCCATCTATAGGCAAATTCCGATTTCATACTTACAGGCCTGATACAATGACACAGACATCGTCACGCTGTACAGATGAAATGAATAACAACAAAGAAGCTCAAATGAGTAGAAGCCAAATAATGATCGAAGCGGCAAAAAGAAAGCAAATATCACCAGCCCAGGAGAAGAAAGAAGAAAATAAAAAAAGAGTAAAATGTGGTGGAGTCACATGTGCCGATGTATGTAGAGCAAACGCCGGAAATGAGGATACGCAAGAAGATGATAACGGAGATTGGAAAATACAGGAAAGAAGGATGAGAAAAAGGAAAGAAATAGAAAATATTGAAATAATAGAGGTAAATAGTATTAGAAAGGTAAAAAAGAGAATAGAAGGGGAGATAGCTAGCAGAAGAAATAGACCGAAAGCAATTATAGTAAAAGTAGAGGAAACTGTTCAGTGGATCGAAACATACAAAATTTTAATGAAGGCTAGGCAGGCACCGAGGGAGACTAAGTGTACTTTAAGTGTACTTGGAAAAACCAGTGGCAAAGGTGATAAAGGACATAAGAAGGCTGACTGAAGAAAGACTTCAGCTGATACCACTACAGGACAGAATCCTTAGAGATGAAAAATATAGATCCGCTGTTAACCAAGGAGGAATTAATAAAGGAACTCAGTAATGAGTTGAAAATGAAGGAAAGAAGCTGGGTCGACATAAAAACGATCAGAACAACACAATGGGGGATGTAGCGAGCGATTGCAGTAATACCATCGTCATGTATGCCGGATGATGATAAAACAATAAAAATTAGAACAGGTTTAACAATCGCTACAGCAAGGATAATACCCAAAATTTAAAAATGTTACAGATGTCATATGATTGGACATACGACTAATCAATGTAAGTCCGTAAGTTTGGGTAAGGAATTGTGCAGGAAATGTAGTAGCAGTGATCATAATATCTCGAATTGCAAAAATGAACCACGTTGTGCTATGTGCAATGAGAGAGGGATAGTCAATATAAAACACGTGACAGGTTCACCGGGCATTCCCTACATATAGGCACACAATCAAACAGGTTAGTGATATAAGAAAAAATCAAAATTACGTTACGGGTTCATTAGCGGGTCAAGATTAAAATCTTCCAAATAAACCTAAATCGCTGTAAACTGTAAATACAAGATTTGATGTACCAGTACGCCTAAAGTGGATGTGGTGTTCATCTCGGAACCATATCAACAAGAAGCATATTGGTATAACGATGACAAAGAGGATGTTTCCCTATGAATCATATTATTCGAAGGAAAATATCCGGATGGCACCCTGGATATAAGAAAGGGACTCGTGGGAATTAGAGTGGGGATTAGCAGTTCAATGTTTACCTAAATGAACTGGACTCCACGATTAAAACATCTAAGAGAAGGCATCGTACGATGATGATCGTAGGGGACTTTAATGCCAAGTCTACCGCATGGGGTGGCATTAAAACGGATCGTAGGGGAACATATCTATTGGATATGCTAAGTAAAAACGGGATTGTACCCATTGGAATAAATAAAAGGTATACATTTTACACGAATGGAAGAACTAGCTTTCTGGACATAGTCAGTACGGACGGAGGACCAGCAAAAAACACAAGGGAAGTAAAATACTTAACATATTGTCAGCCTCGGATTATACTTACGGTTTACATGATCTTGAAACTATTAAGAGGGGACGTAATGTCGATGATTTTAAATACTCAACGAAGGAAATGGATACAGATAATTTTATTTTAAAATTTGACTTCAATCATCAGAACTTATTTATTCATAATTCAACCGACGAAGAGGCACATGCAGAATGTTTCCAGGCTACTACTGTGCCTCCGAATTACAAAAAGCTTATCCTCCTACAAGAAAAAACGTAGAAACTATTGGTGGTGTGAAGAACTAAAGATACTTAGGGAGGAGGTGTTTAAACTTAAAGCTCAGAGAACCAAAACAAGAGAATTACAGGACATTGGTCAATTGATTGAGGAGTTTAGAATTAAAATAAAAGAGCTTAGTAAGAAGATTCGCGAAAATAGAAAAAATAAGATGGGAGGAATTTTGCATCACGTTGGATAGGGACCCATGGGGCCTTATCGGACTACTATATCCAAGATAGCCCGAAAAGTCCCAACAGACGGCCTCCACGTAAACAAGATCTGAAAAAAATTGTCGGACATGCTAGCGCACCTGAGTATGCGTAATTGCATTTTCACCTAAAAAAAAAAAAAAAAAAAAAAAAAAAAAAAAATAATAATATAATATAGTTGTTCTAGTGGCGTAGGTAATTGTTCAAAACAGGCAAGCCTGGAACAATTTCTGTTCCCGAAAAAATTGAAAAATATCGTCAACGAATGGCGTCGATAATAAAGTTACCCTTTATATTTATATTTCGGTTCCCAAATTTTTATTCTGGTTTATTCTAAAGGTGTAAATATGTGTTCCAAAGAAGAATCCTTTACTGTATATCATCACTGTTAAAATAAAGAGAAATGTCCATTGTTTTATGGGTACAGCTTTCCCAAATTATTTCCTAAATTAAATATGATATGAAAATGATACTTTGAAACGATGTTTAGGACAACTAGAACAATCCAGAACAACTTTTATATGTTCGATTTTCAAAAAAAGGGGGACTGATAAAAAATTCACTTTTTTGGGGATATTTCTGGAACTTCTTTTGAGATAAATCATTATTTCTTTGGAATGATGTAGAACAAGCATAGAACAACTTGGTAATAAATTATAAATTATCCAATAAATTTCACGAACCAATAGTCTTATTTCCTAAAATCAGCGCTCTCACCAACATCCTTTCGTGTCAGATTTTATCCGAACGTTACCGAGCAAAATGTGAACTCATCTCCTGTCGTTACAAGTTCGGTGATAGGATAAATATCGTATACCAGAATAAACACCATTGTTCTATAATTAACAGTTATTCCCTATCTGGACTGCAACATAAAATAGACGCAGTCGGTAAGACATTGGATTCGACATTTTACGAAATTTGTCGAAACTCTGAAACGAATAATATCGCACTATTCGTGGTTCACAATTTAAATTGTGACATCGAATCGAAGATAAAATTACAAACGGAGGCAAGATTCACATTCTACAACTTTTAAAACCCGCACACAGATCCAGCAGCAGTTATCAGACGAGACAGAGATAAAAGCTACACAGTGAGTTCCGACGTTCGAACGTTTAATTAGAATAACGATCGCAGTGTATTCTACCTCATCGATTACAAGAAAAGATTGCTCTGATCATAGTATAATCTCTAGTTATAATATAGAGACAGATAAACAGAAGACATTTTGTCTGTCGGAACACAACCTCCTATATTGTTAAATATAGGAGGCAACTTCCGGTCCGTTTTTCTGGCATTATACCTACATAATGTAGTACAAGAAATTTAATTATATCCTATCTCTGAGATCAATTAGTATTAACAAAATAGCTTGGTTTACCGGACCTCTTTGTTATTCGCAAAGAGTAAAATTCCCGGCAAAGCTAATGAACAAGTTGATATTCATTGCGGTTTAACGTCAGAAATTTCTGCACTTTTAATTAGCCTATATCAGAATAAGAAAACTTAATTATCGAACAAGAGCGAGACGAGGACGTTTCTCAATTCTATCAGCGACTAGAAGATCTATCATCCTGGATTTTAGGCATTCATTACTCATATTAGTATCGATGGTAAGACTTTAAATAGAACGATTGTCGATGGTAAACGATATGACTGTAAATAAATTTGTCCGTCATACGCATCTACACATTTCGCAAATGCTAAAAATAATCGCAGTTTCGTACAATTAACTGCGCTCTTATAACTACTGTAGCAGAGGAAAAGGCGTTACGCCTATGGTATGGAAATCCGCAACCAAATTATTACAACGCCTTGAATTAAATTAAAGAACGAATTGAATTAAAGATCACAAAATTCATAAAGACTTAATAGTTATAACAGTAGATTCGCAAACGATCAATCCCGTGAGCTTAGCCCCAAACAATTTGCTTCAAACAATGCAACTACATTTAATACACGAGAGTAGGAAAAGACAATATAATAACAACAGACAATAGATTCAAGATATTACTTCTGCTAATGTTCCTTCTGATAACTATAGGGACGTGCATTTCGAAAGTCAACATTTTCAGAAAGTTCGCCAATGCCAAGCTTCGTAACGTAAAGCTACAATACAAAGTGCTT